>NC_049260.1:50249549-50603716 GCF_011100685.1 Canis lupus familiaris | reverse complement strand
CCCTGGGGCCTCACAAGATAAACAACTCCCACTGAGCCTCACAGTGCCCTCACAGGATAAACAGGATAAACAACTCCCACTGAGCCCTGCACCAGGCAGAGGGCTGAGCAGCTCCCCCAGGTGCACACACCTGAGACGCAGCACAGCAGGCCCCTCCCCCAAAAGACCAGCTAGAAGGACAGGGGAAAACAAAGTTATCAACCAAGCACACTGGAAACTTCCAGGGGAAGTCGAGGGACTTACAGTATATAGAATCAGAGGATACTCCCCCACCTTTTTTTCTGTTTGCTTCCCCCCCTTTTTTCTTTTTTTCTTCATTTTTTTCTTTTCTTTTTTCTCTTCTCTCTTTTTCTCCTATTTCCAGTACAACTTGTTTTTGGCATTCTGCACTGAGCAAAATGACTAGAAGGAAAAACTCACCTCAAAAGAAAGAAGCAGTAACAGTCCTCACTCCCACAGAGTTACAAAATTTGGATTACAATTCAATGTCAAAAAGCCATTTCAGAAGCACAATCATAAAGCTACTGGTGGTTCTAGAGAAAAGATTAAGGATTCAAGAGACTTCATGACTGCAGAATTTAGATCTAATCAGGCTGAAATTAAAAATCAATTAAATGGGATGCAATCCAAATTAGAGGTCCTAATGATGAGGGTTAACGAGGTAGAAGAACAAGTGAGTGACATAGAAGACAAGTTGATGGCAAGGAGAGAAACTGAGGAAAAACGAGAAAAACGATTAAAAGATCATGAGGATACATTAAGGGAAATAAATGACGGCCTCGGAAGGAAAAATCTATGTTTAATTGGGGTTCCTGAGGGAGCCGAAAGGGAGAGAGGTCCAGAATATGTATTTGAACAAATCATAGCTGAGAACTTTCCCAACTTGGGAAGGGAAACAGGCATTCAGACCCAAGAGATAGAGATATTCCCCCTTAAAATCAACAAAAACCACTCAACACCTCGACATTTAACAGTGAAACTTGCAAATTCTAAAGATAAAGAGAAGATCCTTAAAGCAGCAAGAGACAAAAAATCTCTAACTTTTATGGGGAGAAATATTAGATTAACAGCAGACCCCTCCACAGAGACCTGGCAGGCCAGAAAGGGCTGGCAGGATATATTCAGGGTCCTAAATGAGAAGAACATGCAGCCAAGAATACATTACCCAGCAAGGCTCTCATTCAGAAAAGAAGGAGAGATAAAGAGCTTCCAAGATAGGCAGAAACTGAAAGAATATGTGACCACCAAGCCAGCTCTGCAAGAAATGCTAAGGGGGATTCTGTAATAGAAAGAGGAAGTACAATGGAACAATCCACAAAAACAGGGACTGAATAGGTATCATGATGACACTAAATTCATATCTTTCAATAGTAACTCTGAACGTGAATGGGCTTAATGATCCCATCAAAAGGCGCAGGATTTCAGACTGGATAAAAAAGCAAGACCCATCTATTTGCTGACTACAAGAGACTCATTTTAGACATAAGGACACCTCCAGCCTAAAAATAAAAGGTTGGAGGACAATTTACCATTCAAATGGTCCTCAAAAGAAAGCAGGGGTAGCCATCCTTATATCACAGAGGAAGACATAGACATGGCCAACAAGCACATGAGAAGATGCTCCGCAGCACTTGCCATCAGGGAAATACAAGTCAAAACCACAATGAGCTACCACTTCACACCAGTGAGAATGGGGAAAATTAACAAGATAGGAAACACCAAATGTTGGAGAGGATGTGGAGAAAGGGGACCGTCTTGCACTGTTGGTGGGAATGTGAACTGATGCAGCCACTCTGGAAAACTGTGTGGCGGTTCCTCAAAGAGTTAAAAATAGATCTTCTCTATGACCCAGCAATTGCATTGCTGGGTTTTACCCCAAAGGTACAGATGTAGTGAAATGGCGGGACACCTGCACCCTGATGTTTATAGCAGCAATGGCCACAATAGCCAAACTGTGGAAGGAGCCTCAGTGTCCATCAAAAGATGAATGGATAAAGAAGATGTGGTTTATGTATACAATGGAATATTACTCAGCCATTAGAAACGACAAATACCCACCATTTGCTTCAGCGTGGATGGAACTGGAGGGGATTATGCTGAGTGAAATAAGTCAATTGGAGAAGGACAAACATTATATGGTCTCATTCATTTGGGGAATATAAATAATAGTGAAAGGGAATAGAGGGGAAGGGAGAAAAAATGAGTGGGAAATATCAGAAAGGGAGACAGAACATGGAAGACTCCTAACTCTGGGAAACGAACTAGGGTTGGTGGAAGGGGAGGAGGATGGGGGGGTGGGGGTGATTGTGTGGCGGGCACGGAGGTGGGCACTTGACGGGATGAGCACTGGGTGTTATTCTGTATGTTGGCATTGAACACCAATAAAAAATAAATTTATTATTAAAAAAAAGAAGCATATGATCCTCTCAATAGATGCAGGAAAGCATACAGCATCCATTCCTGATCAAAACTCTTCAGAGTGTAGGGATAGAGGGAATATTCCTCAACATCTCAAAAGCCATCTACAAAAAGCCCACAGCAAATATCATTCTCAATGGGGAAGCACTGGGAGCTTGTCCCCTAAGATCAGGAACACGACAGGGATGTCCATTCTCACCACTGCTATTCAACATAGTACTGGAAGTCCTAGCCTCAGCAATCAGCCAACAAAAAGAAATAAAAGGCATTCAAATTGGCAAAGACAAAGTCAAACTCTCCCTCTTCGCAGATGACATGATACTGTACATAGAAAACCCAAAAGACTCTACCCCAAGATTGCTAGAATTCAGACAGCAATTCGCCAGTGTGGCAGGATAGAAAATCAATGCCCAGAAATCAGTGGCATTTCTATACACTGAGACTGAAGAAAGAGAACTTAAGGAGTCAATCCCATTTACAATTGCACCCAAAAGCATAAGATACCTAGGAATAAACCTAACCAAAGAAGTAAAGGATCTATACCCTAAAAAGTACAAAACACTTCTGAAATAAACTGAGGAAGACACAAAGAGATGGAAAAATATTCCATGCTCATGCATTGGAAGAATTAATATTGTGAAAATGTCAAAGTTACCCCGGGCAATTTACATGTTTAATGCAATCCCTATCAAAATACCATGGACTTTCTTCAGAGAGTTGGAACAAATTATTTTAAGATTTGTGTGGAATCAGAAAAGACCCTGAATAGCCAGGGGAATATTGAAAAAGAAAACCATAGCTGGGGATATCACAATGCCAGATTTCAAGCTGTATTACAAAGCTGTGATCATCAAGGCAGTGTGATACTGGCACAAAAACAGACACATAGATCAATGGAACAGAATAGAGAAACCAGAAATGGGCCCTCATCTCTATGGTCAAGTAATATTCGATAAAGCAGGAAAGACTATCCACTGGCAAAAGGACAGTCTCTTCAATAAATCATGCTGGGAAAATTAGACAGCCATGTGCAGAAAAATGAAAGTAGAGATCATTCTCTTACACCATACACAAAGATAAACTCAAAATGGATGAAATATCTAAATGTGAGACAAGAATCCATCTAAATCCTAGAGGAGAACACAGGCAACACCCTTTTTGAACTTGGCTATAGCAACTTCTTGCAAGATACATCTATGAAGGCAAAGGAAACAAAAGAAATGGTCAACAAAACTAAAAGACAACCTACAGAATGGGAGAAGATATTTACAAATGACCTATCAGAGAAAAGGCTAGTATCCAAGATCTATAAAGAACTTATTAAACTCAACAGCAAAGAAACAACAATCCAATCATGAAATGGTCAAAAGACATGAACAGAAATCTCACAGAGGAAGACATAGACATGGCCAACAAGCACATGAGAAAATGCTCCGCATCGCTTGACATCAGGGAAATACAAATCAAAGCCACAATGAGATACCACCTGACACCAGTGAGAATGGGGAAAATTAACAAGACAGGAAAGAGCAATTTTGGATAGGATGTGGAGAAAGGGAAACCCTTTTGCACTGTTTGTGGGAATGCAAACTGGTACAGCCACTCTGGAAAACTGTGTGGAAGTTCCTCAAGGAGTTAAAAATAGAGCTACCCTATTGCCTAGAAATTGCAGTACTGGGTATTTACCCCAAAAATATGAATGCTGTGAAATGTCAGGACATCTGCACTCCAATGTTTATAGCAGCAGTGTCCATAGTAGCCAAATGTGGACAGGGCCTCGATGTCCTTTGACAGATGAATGGATAAAGAAGATATGATATATATATACACACAATAGAATATTACTCATTCATTAGAAATGATGAATACCCACCATTTGCTTCAACGTGGATGGAACTGGAGGGTATTATGCTGAGTAGGGTACATCAATTGTAGAAAGACAATCATCATATGGTTTCACTCATATGGGGAATATAAGAAATGAAAGGGATTATAAGGGAAAGGAGGGAAAATGGATGGGTGGGAAAAAATACAGAGAGTGACAAACCACGAGAGACTAACTCTGGGAAACGAACAAATGGTAGTAGAAGGGGAGGTGGGCTGGGGGATGGGGTGACTGGGTGACGGGCACTGAGGGGGGCACTTGATGGGATGAGCACAGGATGTTATATTATATGTTGGCAAATCAAACTTCAATTAAAAAATAAAAGATAAATTTTAGGATTGTTCTAGTTTTGTGATAAATGTTAATATTTTGATAGGGAATGCATTAGAAGTGTGGATTGCTTTGTGTAGTATAGACATTTTACCAATATTTGTTTTTTCAATACATGAGAATGGAATGTCTTTCCATTTCTTTGTATCCTGTTCAATTTCTTTCATCAGTGTTTTATAGTTTTCAGAGTACAGTTCTTTCACCTCCTGGTTAGGTTTATTACTAAGTATCTTACTATTTTTGTGCAATTGTAAATGAGATTGTTTTCTTAATTTCTCTTTCTGCTGCTGCGTTTTTGATGTATAGAAGTGCAACAACAACAAAAAAGAAATGCAACAGATTTCTGTATGTTGATCTTCTGTCTTGCATCTTTACTAAAATGATCAGTTCTACCAGGTTTTGATGGAGTCTTTCAGGTTTTCTATATATACTATCATATCATGTACAAATAGTGAAAGTTTTACTTCTTCCTTTCCAATTTGGATGAATTTTATTTCTTTCTGTTGTCTGATTTTTGTAGCTAGGACTTCCAGTACTATGTTGAATATAAGCTGTGAGAGTGGATATCATTGTCTTCCTCCTGACCTTAGGGGAAAATCTCTCATCAGATGATGTTCCCCGTTGTTTTTTCATTATTATTATTATTATTAGACATATTTCCTCTAACCTACTTTGTTGAGAGTTTTTATCATGAATGGATGTTGTATTTGTCAAATGCCTTTTTGTGTGTCTATTGAAATAGTCATATGGTTCTTATCCTCTCTCTTATTGAGGTTATGTGTCACATTGCTTGATATGTGAATATTGAACAATGCTTGTAACCCAGGAATAAATTTCACTTTATTGTAGTGAATTATTATTTAAATATATTGTTGGCTTCAGTTTGCTAGTGTTTTGTTGAGAATTGCCTCTATGTTCATTGCCTCTATAATGGTGTGTAGTTCTATTTTTTAGTAGTATCTTTATCTGGTTTTGGTATTAGGGTAATGATGGCCTCATAGGATGAATTTGGAAGTTTTAATTCCTTTTCTATTTTTGGAATAGTTTGAGAAGAATTGGTAATAAGTCTTTAAATGTTTGGAAGAATTTGCCTGTAAAGCCATCTGGTCCTGAACTTTTGTTTGCTGGGAGTTTTGTGATTACTGATACAATTTCTTTGCTGGTTATCAGTCTGTTCAAGTTTTCTATTTTTTTTTCCTGTTTCAGTATTGGTAGTTTATATGTTTCTAGGAATTTATCCATTTCTTCCAATTTGTTCAACTTTTGCCATATAGTTTTTCATAATCTTATAGTCATTTGTATTTCTGTGGTGTTGGTTGTTATTTCTCATCTCTCATTTGTGATTTTATTTATTTGAGCCGTTTCTCTTTTTTTTCTTCATGGGTCTGAGTAGAGGTTTATCCAATTTATTGATTTTTTTTTCAAAGAAACCAGTTCCTCATTTCATTGATCTGTTTTATTGTTTCCTCAGTTTTTATATAATTTATTTCTGCTCTAATATTTATTTACTTCCTCCTTCTGACTTTAAATGGCCACGATAGCCAAACTGTGGAAGGAGCCTCGGTGTTTTTCTTTTTCTAGTTTCTTTAGGTGTAAGGTTAAATTGATATTTTTCTTGCTTCTTGAGGTAAGCACATATTCTATGGACTTCCCTCTTAGAACAGTTTTGCTGCATCCAACCAGTGTTGGAATGTTGTGTTTTCATTTTCATTTGCTTCCATATTCCTTTTCTTTTTTTTAATCCTATCTTATTTTATTTTCGATTTTTTTATAAATTTATTTTTATTGGTGTTCAATTTGCCAACATATAGAATAACACCCAGTGCTCATCCCATCATGTGCCCCCCTCAGTGCCCATCACCCAATCACCCTCACCCCACCCCCGCCTACCTCCCCTTCCACCACCCCTAGTTCTTTTCCCAGAGTAAGGAGTCTCTCATGTTATGTCTCCCTTTCTGATATTTCCCACTCATTTTTCTCCTTTCCCCTTTATTGCCTTTCACTATATTTTATATTCCCCAAATGAATTAGACCATATAATGTTTGTCCCTCTCCGATTGACTGATTTCACTCAGCATAATACCCTCCAGTTCCATCGACGTCAAAGCAAATGGTGGGTATTTGTCATTTCTAATGGCTGAGTAATATTCCATTGTATACATAGACCACATCTTCTTTATCCATTCATCTTTCGATGGACACTGAGGCTCCTTCCACAGTTTGGCTATTGTGGACATTGCTACTATAAACATCAGGGTGCAGGTGTCCCGGCGTTTCATTACATCTGTATCTTTGGGGTATTTAGATTACAGTTAGTTAACATACAGTGTAATATTAGTATCAGGTGATTCAATGCTTTTGTACAACACCCAGCGTTCATCACAAGTTCATTTCTTAATACCCATCACCTATTTAACATATTTCCTCACATACTTCCCCTCTGGTAACCATCAGTTTGTCTGTCTGGATTTGTTTCTATCTTTCTCCCCACTATGGATGTTTTGTTTCTTAAATTCCATATATGAGTGAAATCATATGGCATTTGTCTTATTTTAAGTGATTTATTTTGTTTAGCATAATACTCTAGTTCCATCCATTTTATTGCAAATATTTCATTCTTTTTATGGCTGAGTAATATTCTATCATACATATATATATGAATATATATGTTAATCTCATATATATATAAGATTTCATATATATATGAAATCTTTCCATTTGCAATAACGGATGGAACTGGAGTATTATGCTAAGCAATATTTATATATATAAATATATCTCACATATACCACATCTTTATTCATTATTAGTTGTTGGTCATTTGGGCTCTTTCCATAACTTGGCTGTTGTAGGTAATGCTGCTATAATCATCAGGATGCATGTATCCCTTTGAATTAGTATATTTTGTATTCTTTGGGTCAATACCTATTGGTACAATTGCTGGGTCATAGGGTAGTTATATTTTTAACTTTCTTTCAAATTTTTTATTTAAATTCAATTTAATTAACATATGCTCTATTATTAGTTTCAGAGGTAGAATTTAGTGATTCGTCAGTTGCATATAACACCCAGTGGTCATTACATAAAGTACTGTCCTTAATACCCATCACCCAATTATCTCTCCCCCCACTTCCCCTCCAGCAATCCTCAGTTTGTTTCCTAGAGTTCAGCATCTCATGGTTTACATCTCTATATATTTTCATTTTATTTTATTTTATTTTATTTTATTTTTCTTTCCCTTCCCCTATGCTCATCTGTTTTTTTTTAAGTTTCTCATATGAGTTAAATCATGTGCTTTTTTTCTCTGACTGACTTATTTTGCTTAGCACAATACCCACTAGTTGCAACCACATCATTGCAAATGGCAAGATTTCATTCCTTTTGATGGCTGAGTAATATTCCATTATGGCTATTGTAAACATTGCTGCTATAAACATTAGAGCACAGGTATACCTTCAAATCATTATGTTTGTGTCATTTGGATAAATACCTAGTAGTGTAATTGCTGGGTTGTGGGGTAGTTCTATTTTTAACTTTTTGAGGAATCTATATACTCTTTTCCAGAGTGGTTGCACCAGTTTTAATTTCCACAAACAGTGTAAGAGGTGTTCTTCAAATTCTTGATTACACCTGTTCTTTCTTGTGTTGTTGACTTTAGCCATTCTGATAGATGTGAAGTGATATCTCATTGTGGCTTTAATTTCATTTCCCTGATGATGAGTGAAGTTGAGCATCTTTTCATGTGTCTTTTGGTCTGTGTGATTTTTTTACTTCTTCTTTTAATTCCTACTTGACCCATTCATTATTTAGTAGCATGTTATTTAGTAGCATGTATATGTGCTCTTTTCAGATTTTTTCTTGTGGTTGATTTCTAGTTTTATAGCATTGTGATCAGAAAACATGCATGGTATTACTAATATCTCTTTGAATTTTTTGAGTTTTGTTTTGTGGGCTACTATGTGACCTATTATGGAGAATGTTCTGTGTGTACATGAAAAGAATGTGTATTCTTCTGTTTTAGGATGGAAAGTTCTGAATATATCTGTCAAATCCATATACCAATTTGTCTTTCAAAGCCATTGTTTTCTTGTTGATTTTCTGTTTGTGTGATCTGTCCATTGATATGTGTGGTGTTAAATTCCCTTATTATTATATTATTACCAACTAGTTTCTTTATGTATGTTATTAACTCTTTTATGTATTTGAGTGTTCCTATGTTAACTGCATATATATTTACATTGTTATATTTTGTTGGATTGCCCACTTTTTTATCATATAGTGTCCTTCTTTGTAGCTCGTTGTACTCTTTATCTTAAAATCTGTTTTGATTTATATAAGTATTGCTACTATGGCTTTCTTTTAACCCATTAGCATGATAGATGTCTCTCCATCTCATCCTCAATCTGCAGGTGCTTTTAGGTCTGAAATGAATCTCCTTTAGGTAGCATATATATGGGTCTTGTGTTTTTGTTGTTGTTGCTGTTATCTATTCTGTTTGTTTATTTATTTATTTATTTATTTATTTATTTATTTATTTGAGACAGAGAGAGAGAGAGAGAGAGAGAGGTGGAGACACAGGCAGAGGGAGAAACAGGCCCCATGCACGGAGTCTGACATGGGACTCTATCCTGGGACTCCAGGATCATGCCCTGGGCTGAAGGCAGATGCTTTAACTGCTGAGCCACCCAAGGATCCCTATTATATTTACATTTAAAGTAAGTATTGATAGATGCAAATTTATTGCCATTTTGCTATTTGTTTTGTGTTTGTTTCTAAAGATTTTCTCTGATGCTTTCTTGTCTTTCTTGTTTTGTCGATTTTCTTTAGTGAGATAGTTGAATTATTTCTCCTTATTCTTTGCATGTTTATTAGTGGTTTTTGATATATTGTTACCATTAGGTTTGTATATAACATCTATAACATCTTCTGCATATAGGCATCTATATTGGTTGTTTAAGCTTGAATCCATTCTTTACTCCTCATGTTTAAGTATATGTTATATTTTATATCTTCTTATTTTGTGAGTTCCTTGACTGATTTCTTACAGGAATATTTACTTTTACTGCTTTTGTTTTTCCTACATTTATCTGTCATTTTGGTGGCTCATTTCTACTCAAAGAGTCCCCTTTAATATTTCTTGCAGGGCTGTTTTAGTGGTCATGTACACCTTAGTTTTTGTTTGTTTGGAATTTCTTTATCTTTCCTTCTATTCAAATGATGGCCTTGCTGAATAGAATGTTTCTGGCTGTAGATTTTTCCCATTCAGCATTTTGAATGTATCCTGCCACTCTCTTCTGGCTTTGCTAAATTTCTGTTGAAAAATCTCCTGCTTGCCTATGACTTTTTCCTTGTAATTTACTGACTTCATTTGCCTTGCTACTTTTAGGATTCTTTATCATTATATTTTGCAAATTCAATTATAATATATCTTGTACATGTCTGCTTTCATTGATTTTGCAGGGATATCTCTGTGCATCCTGGATCTAGATATGTATTTCCTTCCTCAGATTAGGGAAGTTTTCGGCTATTATTTCTTCAAATGAATTTTCTGCTCTCCTTTCTCTCTCTTCTTTCTTTGGGATGCCTATAGTACAAATGTTATTACATTTGATGGAGTCACTGAGTTCCCTATGTCTTCTTATTTTGTGTATTTCTTTTGTTTGATTTGATTAGTTTCCATTATTTTGTCTTGGTCACTAATTCAATCCTCTGCTTCTTCCATCCTGCTATTCTTTCCATCAAGCCTGTTTCTCATTTTGTTTATTGAGTCCTTTATCTCTGCTATCTTATTTCTTATCTCTATGTTAAGTGTCTCACTTATGTTTACCAACCTTTTCTCAAGTCCACTGAGTATCTTTATGTTCATTGTTTTAAATTCTCTATCAAGCATGTTACCTATATCTGTTTCACTTAGATCTCTGGCTGTGGCTTTGTCCTGCTCTTTCATTTGGAATAAATTTCTGTCTCCTCATTTTGTCTGTCTCCCTGTATCTGTTTCTCTGTGTTAAGAAATTTGAAAAATTAGAGAGGGAAATAAACTATGAGAGATTCCTAACTCTGGGAAAGAAACAAAGGGTTGAGGAAGGGGAGGTGGGTGAGGGGATGGGGTAACTGGGTGACAGGCACTGAGGAGGGCACTCGATTGGATGAGCAATGGGTATTATACTATATGTTGGAAAATTGAATTTAAATTTTAAAAATGTAAAAATAAATAAATGATAAAAAGTAAAATATAAAAGAAATTCAGTTATATATTCTATTCTTGAAAGTAGTGCCTTTATGAAGAGGAGATCCTGGAGTGCCCTGCAGTGCAGCGTCCTTAATTACCAGAACTTGGCACTTAAGGAGAGTATCCTGTGTGTGTTGTGCATGCCCTGTTGTGTCTGAGTCAGTTTTCCTTTCTGTGAAGTTGTCTGCACTGACTGTCTTTTTTTGTGAATTGTGCTTACTTTCTGTGTTATTAGTGGGACCCAGGCAGGCCAGTTTTGAGAGGGCATGTCTACTGGGGAACTTGAGAGCAGGTCAGCTGTGTTGGCAAAATTTTCATTGGGACACTAGTCCTCTGCTGGATTCCCTGAAGCACTCCAGCAGGTGGGGACTGCATGCCGGGATTGTCTGGGGTGTGAGGCTGAGTGCAGCATGTGATAATTGCTAGGCACATCTGGGCACAGTGTGTGATGATGGCTGCTGCCACGTGGCTGGGCATAGCATGGTAACTTGGTATGGGGTACTTCAGCACATGTGCACTCAGCATCTGGACATAGAGCATGTTGACACTTGTGCTCCAGCTGTCTGGGTGTGGCATATGACAGTGGCTGGGGATGCAGAGCTGGGTGCTTCACTGCAGCTTGGAAGGGTGTGTGGTGGCAACTCTGCAACTAATGGTTAGGCAGGATGCACACACAGCTTTAAAAAATTTTGCCCTGAGACCTGGGTAGAGGCTACAGGTGTCTGTGCAGCCCTGCCTCCTGCAGGTGGCTCTGTGCTTATGCTATGGGGCAGGGGAGGAAGATGATGCCTGC
Source organism: Canis lupus familiaris (assembly GCF_011100685.1). Taxonomy (NCBI): domain Eukaryota; kingdom Metazoa; phylum Chordata; class Mammalia; order Carnivora; family Canidae; genus Canis; species Canis lupus. The sequence continues at coordinate 50,592,061 of NC_049260.1, read as the reverse complement.
CAGCTCCCTCTTTTTAAAGAAGTTCCCCAACATGCTCCAAAATCAGTATGAACAGATTTGGCTCCCATTTGTGCAACACCCCCCCCCAAAAGTGTTGGATAAGCTCCAGTTTTTATGTTGTCTCTCTGTGTAGGCTCCTATCTCTTTAAGGTGGTGACCCAGCTATCACTAACCCTCCAGGGTCACTCAATGCTGAGTCAGCTCCAAGTCCTATTGGTTATACAGACTATTGGAATTCTGCACCTCAAAGCCAAGTTATGGGGGTTAGCCTTACCTGTGAGAAATCCCTGATACAAGGGCCCAGTTTCTCTGCCATCGCACATGCACCTCCTTCCCTCTTGTAGGCAGCCTTCCTCTGCCTTCCTGGCCTTCCTAACCTTTGAGATACAGGTTCTCTATATTTAGTTGTGGAGTTTGTTCTGTCAGTCTTCAGATCACACTCTAGTTTATTTACTTCGATGGATGATATCTTGTAAACATGGGACGAGGTGAGTAGGTCTTCCTACTCTGCCATCTTCCTGAGTTCATCTCTGAATTCCTATGTGACTTTATGCAGTCATTTCACCCACGAGTATTTCTAACCTAGAAAATTGGAACAATCTTGTCTGTCTGGTGAGAGGAATCGTTTCTTGTTTTATACAAAGAAAGTGGATGTTGAAAGTATGTTACCAATGTATCATTGTATAAATGTAAGATATTGTAACTATTGGGTATAGCACATAGAGATATTAATCACTTAATGATAAGCACCAATAACTAGTAGAATGAGAGTCAAGACACATAGGGGCTAGTCTCAACTCTACTACAAATAGTTGTGATCTTGGGCAAATTATATTACATCTCTGAGCCAGTTTCCTCACCTGTAAAATGAGAAATATGATGATACTTATTTCATAGGATTTTGTGACGATTAAATGCAAAACACATGTGATAGCTGTTTATAAACTGTAAAGTTCCATACCAGTCATCAATCTAACCTATTTTTTTACACCCAGACTTAGTAGGTTGCTTCACTATCAATTATACTGTTGAAACATAATGTCAAAGTAGTATTTCTCTTGGGTTTACATTCCTATCTTATCCAGACACTGCCACTGGAAGGATAAAAAGCTGCTTTTTCATATTATAAAATCACTGTACCAATTTGGATCTTTGAAGTCAGGAAATTATCATTTTTTACTCTTTCTTTGCATGCTATTACTCTATTTGCTGAGGGTTCTAAAACAAATATTACATGGTCCCAGTCAGTAAGGTGCTCACATTCTAGTAGATGAGACAAGCCTGTAAATAAATGTTTACAGAGTATACTCTCATAAAGTTGTTTATAAATGCTAAGGGAATACCAAGGAGAGAATAAGTAGTTCTACTATCTGAGGCGAGGAAAGTAAAATTTGAGTTTGCACTGAAGGTTCATCAGGGTAAAGGTAAGGAAATTATGGAAGACATGCTGGGTAAATGGAATAGCATATGAAAAGACATAGAGGTATAATAGACCATTCAGAGGTCAAGACTAGTGTGTAATAATGCTTTTCATATTCAAGATTCTCTTTCTTCTCTCTCTCCAATTTCTCTTTCTCCCTCATTTGTTACAAATCTGTCTCTAGACTGTGAGCTCCACAAAAGGTAAGAGCCATTCACATTTATTGTTTGTATCTCTGCTTCCCCAACCCAAACACTTTGCATATTACTATATATATATTTGATTTTCATTAAATATTTTATTTAAATGCTTTGTGTTTCTACTATTGTTGCCTTTGACATATTCATAGATGCCCCGGCAGTCAAGTTCAGCTTATGAAAGTTATAAAAAATGTTTGACTTCATATCAATATCATAATAAATATGCCCTAACTTTTGCCTAAATGATGGCAACTTGGGTTATTTTTTGTAAGTCACTTACTATCTAGGGGAAATTTCCTTTAAAAATCTATCTATAATTGACTTTCTAGTTCAGTCAACATTAGTACTGTTTAGAAAGCACTATTTTTACACAGTAGAGGTTAAAAATAGTGAAAACAATGTATGGTAAAAACTCTACAAATGTCCAAAAGTTCATGTAATTACCTTCATGACATTCAATCTTTTGATAGTTACATAAATTTAAACTTTAGTTATGGATGATGTCAATGATAATGGTAGAGAAAGGTCCTCCAAATTCTGCTTCAATAAAAGCAAAAGAACTCACAAAAATTACTAGATCAACTTTTCCAGAATTCTGAAATTTAACAAAAGATGTGTGATATTTCAAGGAATGTTTATTCTAAAGCAAAAACAAAACAAGAAACAACAAATAACTGGCTGAACCTTGGTAATAAGAGAAAATGTGGCATTTTATTTTTTTATTTTTATTTTTATTTTTATTTTTTTTAATGTGGCATTTTAATTTGCCCTATTCCCAACTCTTCCCTATATTCATGGTGGCCTTGACAAGCCAACAGCTTCATAACCACAGTAGTCATGGGAACCATCAATCAATCAATCTGGAAGCAAATAGAGGGATCAGAATGAGTTTATCGCTCCTCCGAAGTCCCATCCCCATAGATTTATCATCTCATTTTTCTGGCAGTTTCTCAGAAAACGTGACTCACAGGGCTTGTCTTTATTTGACCTGACTTCAAGCTTGGGGAAGGTGAACAGATTGTTTCCCCCAGAGATGTTTACTGAAAACAGCTAAAGGCGATTGTTTTTTACTTATTTTATTTATTTATTTATTTATTTATTTATTTATTTATTTATTATTTTTATTTTTATAAATTTATTTTTTATTGGTGTTCAATTTGCCAACATATAGAATAACGCCCAGTGCTCATCCCGTCAAGTGCCCATCTCAGTGTACATCACAGCTGCTTTAGGTCATAATAACAGAGAAAACAAAAAGCTGATCAAAAAAACTTAGAAAAGCTGGGAACTAGATGTCCATTGGAGACATTGAAAAGTTCTACATATATCTGAGGATCTAGAAGGATATGTGCATTTGCAGGCCTATGCATGTGCTCAGGAAATACCCCAAAAGGCCCTAATCTTTTATCTTTGGCTGACATTAAGGCTCTGTGCAGCAAGAAGTAAAACCTGAGTGTTGAAAGTGTATCCTGACATGCACACAAAATCTCTTGGCAAAGGGAGAGGAATTTATTGGTTCAAGGCATTTAGAAGATCACTGTGGAACCATTAAGTGAAAACAAAGCTAACCCAAGCAGAGACCTCAGTGGTAACATACAACATAGAATACAGACTTTACAGAATTATTCCAGAAGTCACTTAAATAACAATTACATCAAACCCTGGGGAAATAAAGGAATCTGATTTTCAGAGTTGCTACAATATATTATTTAAAATGTTCAGTTTTCAACAAAAAAAAATATGAGACATAATTTCTGAAACAACCCTGTAACTGTGTTCTAGCCCCTCCCAGCAACAGTCTGAGCAGTTGTCTCAGGAACCTATGAAAAGACACCCATATTTGTGCCTACAAAGATTTTGAAATGACCCTAAAATCTGGCTGCAGCCACTTCCAGCTGCGGTTTGGGGGCAGTCCTGCTGACCAATGGACCTGGTGGGAGATATGCCTGTCTGCACCCCTAGAGATCCTGAAACAGCTTGTAACTTGGCTCCAGCTCCTCCCTGCTATAGTCAAAAGGCACTCTGACTTGCCAGAGTTTTGCTGGGAGATACACCCATTGGTGCCCCTGGAGGCAGGCCACCCAACTTCGGTCTGACAGCAGATGACAGCAGATGCTGAAAACAAGTCATAACTCAGCTCTAGCCCTTCCCAACCATAGTCTTTGAATAGCCCAGGGAACCACTGAAAAGGCATACCTGTTGGTACCCATGGAGGCAGGCCAAACAAACTCGGTCTAACAGCAGCTCTTGAAACAACCCTATGATTATGATCCATCCCCTTCCAGCTGCAGTCCATGAGGAGTCCTGCCTTCTTAGTAATACACCAGAAGACACACCTATACATGCCCCCAGAGGGAGGCTCAGGGACTATATTCCAAATGCAGATTCTGAAAAAGCCCTGTAATTTGGATCCAGCCCCTACCAATAGCAGTCTGGGAGTACTCCTGTCCACCCAGGAAAATGATGGGAGATACTTGTCTGTACCTGAGGTCAAGTCTATAGACCTCAGTCCTGTCTGTGGATACAGGAGTAATCCTGGGACTCAATTCCAGGCCCTATCAGCCACAGTCCTGTGGATGCCTGCCTAGAAATCCACCCAGTGACCTGGCAGGAATTCTGTTAGGGATTTGATCTGGCAAGAGACAAACATATCCATGTACCTCGTAACAAGCCTGCTACCTGTGGTACAAAGTATGGATCTTAAAGTTGATCTGTGGACCAAACTATGGATCTTAAAGTTGACCTTTATCCAGGGTCAATCTTACTGAACAGGATCCTGGAGGTCATCCCAACCCACTCAAGGTCAAGACAGGATCTGTGCCCAGCTGAGCCTCTAGTAACAGGCCCACTACCTGGGGACCCCACTGCAGATGCAGCAATAGCCACATGACTCAACTTCAATCCAGCCTGATTGCAATTATGGAGGTAATTCCATCAATCCAGAGAAACAACTAGTCTAAAGACCAGAAGAAGAGTTTGCTTCTCCAAATGCACACACGAATGCAAATCTACATGGATCGTGTAGAGTCAGGCAAATATGACATCACTAAAGGGAAAAAAAGCTCCAGTAATTGATCCAAAATAAATGGAATTTTTGAATTGCCTAACAAAGGAATCAAAATAATCACCTTAAAGAAACTCATTGAAATGCCATACAACACAGACAACTAAATGAAATGAGGAAACAATGCATGAATAAAAAGGAGCTTAATAAAGAAGTATAAATTATAACAAAGAACTAAACAGAAATCTTAGAGCTGAAGAATACAATAATAGAACTGAAAAATTTAATAGAAAGCTTAAATTACAGACTCAGTCATACAGAAGAATCCAAAAACTTAACGATAGGTCATTTGAGATTACCCAGTTAGAGGGGAAAAAAATGAAGAAAGCCTACATGAATCATGGGATAACCTCAAGTGAATTCACATTCAAGTCATAGGAATCCCAGGAGAAGGAAGAAAGGAGCAAAAATATTATTTAAAGAATAAGTTAAAAAGAATCTAAATCTTGAGAGGGATATGGACATTCAGGTATATGAAATTCAAAAGACTCCAGGCAAGAAAAAAAGAACTACAAAACAGGAAATAATAAACAAAAAGTTCTTATCTATCAAAAATTACTTTAAATGTAAATAGATTAAATTGACCAATCAAAAGACACAGAATGGCTGAATGGATATAAAAACAATATCCAGGGTATCCCTGGGTGGTTCAGTAGCTTAGCGCCTGCCTTCTACCCAGGACATGATCCTGGAGTCCTAGGATCGAGTCCTACATCAGGATCGCTACATGGAGCCTGCTTCTCTCTATGCCTATTGTTTCTGCCTCTGTGTGTGTGTGTGTGTGTGTGTGTGTCTCATGAATGAATAAATAAAATCTTTAAAAAAACAATATCCAACAATATGCTGCTTGCAAGAGATTCACTTACAGACATACATAGACTGAAAGTAAAGGGAAAGAAAAAGATATTTTATGCAAATGGCAACCAAAGGAGACCAGGAGTATTGGTATATTATAGAAAATATCAGAAAGGGAGACAGAACATAAAAACTCCTAACTCTGAGAAACGAACTAGGGGTGGTGGAAGGGGAGGAGGGCGGGGGGTGGGGGTGAGTGGGTGACGGGCACTGAGGGGGACACTTGATGGGATGAGCACTGGGTGTTATTCTGTATGTTGGTAAATTGAACACCAATAAAAAATTATTTTATTAAAAAAGAAAATATACCAAGAAAATATAAATTTTCAATCAAAATCAGTCACAAGAAACAAAAAGACTATTATATAGTAAAAACAGAGTCAATTCATCAACAAAATTTAGGCATTTTCAAAATATGTATACCCAACATTGGAGAACTTAAATACTTAAAGCAAATATAAATAAAATAAAAGGAAGAAATAAGTAAAAATACAGTAACAGTAGGGGATTTCAATAATGTACTTTCAGCACTAGATAGATTATACAGATAGAAAACCAATAAGAAATCAGTGGATTTTAATAATAGTTTAGACCAACATGATCTAATAGACACATACATAACATTATATCTAACAGAACCCAAATACAAATTTTTCTTAAGCACACATGGAACATTCTTAAGGATAAATCATATGTTGGTCACAGAGGACGTCTTTAAAATTTGAAAAGATTTATATTAAATCAAATATGTTTTCTGACAACAATGGTATGAAACAAGAAATAAGTAACAGGAGGCAAATTGGTAAAGTCACATATATGTGAAAATTAATATACTCTTGAGAATCTAATGGATCAAAAAAGAAATCTAAAGGGAAACCAGAAAGTATTGGAAACAAGCAAACAGCAACACAACATATCAAAACTTAAAGAAAGCAGCAAAAACTATTCTAAAGGGAAGTTTATATAGATAAATGAAGAATAAAAGAGAGATCTTAAATAAACAAGCTAACTTTATGCCTTAGCAAACAAGAAAAATAATAAATTGACCTCAATGTTAGTAGAAGGGAGAACATAATATAGATTAAAACAAAAATAACTAAAATAGATAATAGAAAGATGATAGAAAAAATCAGTGAAAATAACAGTTGATTTTCTGAAAATATAAACATTTTTACAAATTCTTAGAATGAAGAATAAAAACAAAAGACTCAAAGAAAATATGAATGATAAAGGAGACTGATGCCACAGAAATACAAAGAATCATGAGAGACTACTATAAACAATAGCATGTCAAAATTGGGATAACCTAGTAGAAATGGATGTTTCTAGGAACATACACCCTCCCAAGATTAATCATGGAGAAAAAGTAAAACTGAACATACCAATAATAAGTAAAAAGATTGAAATAGCAATTTAAAAAAACTGTCAACAAAGAAAAGCCCAGGACCAGAGGGCTTCACTGGTGAATTTCTTTTTTTCTCTTTTTTCTTTTTTAAGATTGTATTTATTTATTAATGAGAGACACAGAGAGAGGCAAAGACATAGGCAGAGGGAGAAGCAGGGTCCTCATGAGGAGCCTGATGCAGAACTTGATCCAAGAACCCTGGGATCACAACCTGAGCCAAAGGCAGATGCTCAACCACTGAGGCACCCAGGCATCCCCACTGGTGAGTTTCTATCAAATATTTAAAAAACAATTAATGTCAATTCTTCTCAAACTTTTCCCCAAAATGGGAGGCAAAGGAACACTTCCAAACTCATTTTATAATGCCAGAATTACCCTAATACCAAAGCTAGACAAGGACATTACAGACTAATATCCTTGAGAAATATAAGTGCAAAAATCCTTCAAAAGGTACTAACTGAATTAAATATTACATTAAAAGGATCATACACCATGTTCAAGAAGGATTTATCCCAGAGGTGCCAGGATGGTTCTATTGGTGAAAATCAATAAATGTGATGTGCCACATTAACAAAATGAAGGGGAAAAGTCACACAATAATCTCAAAAAATGCAGAAATACCATTTGACAAAATTTATCCTTTTACGCTAAAAATTAAATGTGATATAGAAGGAATGTACCAGAACATAATAAAGGTCATATATGAAAGATCTATAGCTAACATATTCAATGGTGAAAAATTGTAAGATTTTTCTCCAGGACCAGGAATATAATGGTGTCCACACTCACTAGCTGTAGTCAGCATAGTATTGGAAGTCCTATCTAGGGAAATTATTCAAGAAAAAGAAATAAAATGCATCCAAGTCAGAAAGGAAGAAATACAATTATTTATCTTTGTAAATGACATGATCCTATATGTATACAGGTTGAAAGATTTCATGAAAACCTTGAACTAACAAATTCAGTAAAGTATCAAGATACAAAATCAATACATAGGGGGATCCCTGGGTGGCGCAGCGGTTTGGCGCCTGCCTTTGGCCTAGGGCGCGATCCTGGAGACCCATGATCGAATCCCACGTCGGGCTCCCGGTGCATGGAGCCTGCTTCTCCCTCTGCCTATGTCTCTGCCTCTCTCTCTCTGTGTGTGTGACTATCATAAATAAATAAAAAAAATCAATACATAAAAGTAAGTTGTGTCTATATATAGTAACAATGAATTATCTGAAAAAAAATGAAGAAAGCAATTCCATTTACAATAACATTAAAGTTAACAAAATACTTAAATAGAAACTTAACCAAGAAGGTGAAAGATCTCTACCAAGAAAGAAAGAAGAAAGAAAGAAAAGAAAGAAAGAAAGAAAGAAAGAAAGAAAGAAAGAAAGAAAGAAAGAAAGAAAGAAAAGAAAAACATTGATGAAAGAAATTGAAAATACAAATAAATGAAAAGATACACTACGTTCTTGGATTGGAAGAATGAATATCATGAAAATGTCCATACTACTTAATGTGGTCTACAGGTTCAACGGAATTCCTATAAAAATTCCAATGGCACTTTTCACAGAAATAGAAAAAAATCCTAAAATTTGTATGGAACCAAGAAAGTCCCAAATATCCAACACAATCTGAAGAAAGAAGGAAAAAGCAAGCGGTATCAGGTTTTCTAACTGTATTACAAAGCTACAGTAGTCAAACAGTATGGTACTGGCATAAAAAGAGACACATAGGCCGGGAGATCAGAATAGAGAGCTCAAAAATAAACTCATGCATGTGAAGTCAACTAATCTCTGGAACAGGTTTCAAGAATACACAATAAGTAAAAGATTGTCTCTTCAATACATAGTGTTGGGGAAATTATATATTCACATGCAAAAGAATGAAATTGGACCCTTATCTTACACAAAAATCAACTCAAAATGGATTAAAGACATAAACATTACACCTAAAACCACCAAATTCCTAGAGGAAAATAGGAAAAAACTCTATGGCATTGGCCTTGGCAATGATTTTTTTTAATATCACACACACACACACACACACACACACACAAGCAACAAAAGCTAAAATAAACAAGTGGAACTACATTAAGCTGAAAATCTTCTGTATGGCAAAAAAAAAAAAAAAAAAAAAAAACAACCAGAACTAACAGATTAAAAGAGTAAGAGAAATAGAACAAGAGAAAAATATTTGCAAACCATAAACTCAATAAAGGATTATTTCCAAAATATATGAAAAACTCATACAACTGAAAGGCAAAAAAATAAGTAATCCAATTAGAAAATGAGAAAAGGACTTGAATAGACATTTTCCCAAAGAAAACATACAAATGGTCAACAAGTAGATGGTAAGGTACTTAACATCACTAGTGATGGGGGAAATACAAATCAAAACCAAATAAGCTGTCAACTCACATCAGTTAGTATTTCTTCTATCAAGAAAAAAAAAAAAACAAGAGATAACAAATGTTGGTAAGGGCATGGAGAAAAGAAAACCATTGTACATTGTTGGTGGGAATATAAATTATTAAAGCCATTATGGAAAACAGTAGGGTGATTTAAAAATTAATTAAAAGTTAATTATACCTCTACAAAGATGGAGGAGGCATAGCCCATGTATAGGAAAAAAGAAGGCAATAGAAACTATTCCTGAGCAAGCCCAGACATCAGCCTTACTAGAAAAATTATTATTTCAGTTATTTAATTTATTTTTCCAAGTTTTTAAATAAATTCTAGCTACTTAATATACAGTATAATATTAGTTTCAGGTGTATAATTAGTGATCCATCACATACATACAACACCTAGAGCTCATCACAACAAGTGCCCTCCTTAATACCCAACTCCTGTTTAACACATCTCCCTGCCTACGTCCCCTCCAGTAACCCTCATTTTGCTCTCTATAGTTAAGAGTATGTTTCTTAGAAAAAAGGAGAGAGGGAAATAAGCTGTAAGTGACTCAATGATAGAGAACAAACTGAAAATTGATGGAGGGAGATTGGGAGGGATGGGCTAGATGGGTGATGGGTATTAAGGAAGGCACTTATTTTTATTAATTCAAGTTAGTTAACTTATAGTGTATTATTAGTTTCAGGATTAAATTTAGTGATTGATCAGTTGCATATAACAGCCAGTTCTCATTACAAAAAGAAGGAAGACACTTGTTTTGATGAGCACTGTTATTGTATGTAAGTGATGAATCTCTGAGTTCTACTTCAGAAACCAGTATTACACTGTATGTTAACTAACAAATATTTTTTTAAAAGAGTCTGTTTCTTGCTTTTCCTCTCTTTTTTGCTATGCTTGTTTATTTTGTTATTAAATGCTACATATGTGTGAAATCATATGGTAATTGTCTTTTTCTGACTGACTTATTTCACTTAACATAATACTCTCTGGCTCCAACTACCTCATTGCAAATGACAAGATTTCATTCTTTCTTATGGCTGAGTAATGGATCTATATCTATCTATATCTATATATATTTCATCATCTATATCATCATCTATATCTATCACACCTCTTCTTATCCATTAATCAGTTGATGGATATTTGGGCTTTTTCCATGATTTGGCTATTATAGATAATGCTGCTATAAACATTGGGGTGCATGTTTCCCTTTGAATTAGAATCTTTGTATCCTTTGGGTAAATACCTAGTAGTGCAATTGCTTGTTGTAGGGTAGTTCTATTTTTAACTTTTTGAGGAACCTCCATACTGTTTTCCAGAGTGGTTGCACCAGTTTCCATTCCCACCAACTGTATAAGAGGATTCTCCTTTCCCTGTATCTTAACCAACACCTATTGTTTCCTATGTTGTTAATTTTAGCTATTCTGTCTGGTGTGAGGTGAAATCTCATTGTAATTTTGAAAAGCAGTTATTTTAAATATTTTAAAGAGCTACAAGACATTTCTAAAAAGTAAGTGGAAAGTATGAGAATGATGTCTTACAAAAAATAGAATTTTAATAACAATAATATAGAAATTATAAAAAATAACCAAACAGAAGTTATAAAACTAAAGAAAGACAATAACTAAAGTGAAAAAGGCATTTAAGGTACTCAACAGCAGATTTCAATTGACAAAATAAAGAAATAGTAAATTTGATATGACAACTAAGATTATCTAGTACTAGGAGCAGAAATGGAAAAGAACGAAGAAAAATGAACAGAGATTAAAAGAACTGTGACACTCCATCAAGTGTATCAAGATACATGTAATAGGAGATCCAGAAGGAAAGCAGTAAGTGAAAGGAACATAAATAGTAATTTGAAAAAAGAATGGCCTAAAATTTCCAATATTTGATGGAAAACTTTGATAAATACATTCAAGAAGATCAATGAACTCCAAATTGGATAAAAATATCCACGCCTAGACATGGCATAATCAAACTGTAAAAAGTTCAAGACAACACAAGAATCTTGGATGCAGGTATAGAGAGAAGAAGCTCATTATGTGTAAGGGATACACAATAAAGTTAATAAGGATTTATTATCAGAAACCATGAAGATGAAAGGTAATGGGAATCCAAATTCAACATAATGAGGGAAGAAGACTGTAAACCATCTACTGTGAACCATGAATTCTACATCCAGAAAAACTATCTATCAGAAAAACTATCATCAGAAAAACTATCCCAAAGGAGAAGTTGAGAAATTCCTAGAGGGAGGAGTTAGGATGGCACAGGAATAGGGGGACCCTAACGTTGCCTCATTCCTTGAAAATAGTTAGATAAATATCAAATCATTCTGAACACCCAGGAAATTGATGACTACTTAGAGAACAAACTGCATATATACAGGTACAAAAAATGGCTACATCATGGAAGGTAGGAGCTTCAGAGAATTGATCTGGGTGTGAAAAGAATTGCTGGTGCTGAGGAGGGGATGGAGCCCTGATCATGGAGAGAGGAGTAAGAGAGAGAGAGAGAAAGAGTGAAAGCAGTGCTTAGGGGATTACACAAGAGAAACCCTTCCCCAAAACCATTGACTAGGAAAAGGAGAGGGGCTTCCTACCATACATTTATATAAGCAGTGGAGCTAAAAGACTGAAGTTTTAAAAGTCCGTGCTATTGCCAGGGTTGTGCCTGGCAGGTTTAACAGTTCTCTCTGGTGAGGAAGGAGGCTGGACGTCCAGTAGCATGGTCTGAGGATCTCCTGGGTTACACAGGGAAAACCAGTTTCCATTCTGGAAGTGCATTTGTGAGTGGTGGCACAGCCTCTCTAGAGGACAAAAGAGCTGGCAGGTGCAATCGTGCTGCCCTGTTCACTAGCATAGGAAAAGACACACCTGCTGAGACAGCAAACATTGGTGCCAGATTTTTGCTGTGCCTTACCATAAACTCTGAACTGCTGTGCCTTCAAGTAACTGCTTTTCTGGGACAAAAATCACTGGCCACAGCATGGCAAGACACTCCCCCAGAGGATCAGTGCGGATCCACACCACACAGGTCCCTAATATTTGGAATTTTAAAGCCAGCCTGAGATGAAACAGGACTACTGTGCTACCTGGCACACACACAGCTTGAACACAGACAGGATGAAAGCAGGGATCTGATGGAAGCTGGGTACACAAGAGAGGAGACTATTTACTCTTCCGTGAGGGTTTCGTGAAGAGAGGGAAGCACTAACTCCTCCATCCAGGAATGATAACACTTTTTCCTCTCAAACATCAGCACTGACTGATCCTCAGCAACACAGTGCCCCCAGTGGACGATAGAACCACATACACTAAATCCCACCCCCATGCACCCTGCAGGTGCATCTCTATTAGGGTAAGTCCTCCTAGAATCAGCAAGAAAGGCTCCTTCCCCAGAAGACCAGCAGAAACCCCTTACACACACACACACACACACACACACACACACACACACACACACACCAAATCTACTGATCATAGAGTGCTGAAAAGCTTCAGTTCTAAGGGAAATAGGACCAATCACAGGCTTTCCACTCTACTTACACTATTACTATTTAATATAGTACTGGAAGTCTTAGCCTCAGCACTCAGACAACAAAAAGAAATAAAAGGCATCCAAATTGGCAAGGAAGAAGTCAAACTGTCACTATTTGCAGATGACACGATACTCTATGTAGAAAACCCAAAGGAAAAAAAAATAAAAAATAAAAAAAAGAAAAAAAAAGAAAACCCAAAGGACTCCACCCCAAAATTGCTAGAATTCATACATTAATTCAGCTGAACTTGCAGGATATATAATCAATGTACATAAATCTATTGCATTTCTGTACACTAATAATGAAGCATCAGAAAAAGAAATCAAGAATATATCTGGTTTACAATTGCACCAAAAAAATAAGATACCTAGGAATAAACCTAATCAAATAGGTAACAGATCTGTACTCTGAACACTATAGAATGCCTGTGAAAGAAATTAAACAGGATACAAAGAAATGGAAAAACATTCCATGCTCATGGATTGGAAGAATAGCCATTTTTAAAATGTCTATACTACCCAGAGCAATCTACATATTTAATGCAACCCCTCCCAAAATACCACTAACATTTTTCACAGAGCTAGAACAAATAATCCTACAATTTGTATGGAACCACAAAAGACCCCGAATAGCCAAAACAATCCTGAAAAAGAAAAGCAAAGCTGGAAGAATCATGATTCCAGACTTCAAACTATATTATAAAGCTTTAGTCATCAAGACAGTATGGTACCGGCGTGAAAACAGACACATAGAAAAATGGAACAGAACTGAGAACCCAGAATCAGACCCACAACTATAAGGTCAACTAATCTTTGACAAAGCAGGAACAAATATCCAATGAATAAAAGATAGTCTCTTCAACAAATGGTGCTGAGAAACCTGGACAGCAGCATGAAGAAGAATGATCCTGGACCACTTTCTTATATCATACACAAAAATAAATTCAAAATAAATGAAATATCTAAATGTGAGACCAGGAAGCATCAGAATCCTAGAGGAGGGCACAGACAGTAACCACTTTGATTTGGGCCATAGGTAGTACTTACTAAAGACATCTTCAAAGGCAAAGGAAACAAAAGCAAACATAAACTATTGGGATTTCATTAAGATTACAATAGGAGAAAGAATTATCATATGGTTTCACTCATATATGGAATGTAAGAAATAGTGAATAGGGAAAGAAGGGAAACTGATTGGGGAAAAATTAAAAAAGAAGGCAAACCATGAGAAACTCCTAACTCTGGGAAACAAAGAGCTGCGGAAGGGAAAGTGGATGGGAGGATGGGGTAACTCGGTGATGGTCACTAAGGAGGGCACATGATGAGATAAGCACTGGGTGTTATACTATATGCTGACAAATTGAATTTAAATAAATTATTTTTAAAAAGATTTAAAATCTTCTGCTCAGTGAGGGAAACAATCAACAAAACTAAAAGGAAGCCTATGGAATGGGAAAAGATATTTGCAAATGACATATCTGATAAAGGGTTAGTATCCAAAATCAATAAAGAATTTATCAAACTCAACACCCCAAAACCAGATAATCCAGTTAAGAAATGTGCAGAAGAGAAAATGAGTGGGAAATATCAGAGGGTGATAGAACATGAGGGACTCCTAACTGGGAAATGAACAAGAAGTAATGGAAGGGGAAGTGGGCGGGGGATAGGCTGACTGGGTGATAGACACTGAGGGGGCACTTGATGGGATGAACGCTGGGTGTTATACTATATGTTGGCAAACTGAACTCCAATACAAAAAAAAAACAAAAATAAGTAAATAAAAATAAAACAATGAAAAAAAGAAATGTGCAGAACACATGAATAGATGTTTTTCCAAGTAAGACATATAGACAGCTAACAAGCTCATGAAAAAATGTTCAACATCGTTCATCATCAGGGAAATACAAATCAAAATCATGATGAGATACCACCTCACATCTGTCAGAATGGCTAAAATTAACAACTCAAAACAATAAATGTTGGCAAGGATGTAGAGAAAGGAGAATTCTCTTACACTGTTGATGGGAATGCTAACTAGTGCATCCACTCTAAAAAACAGTGTGGAGGTTCCTCAAAAAGTTAAAAATAGAACTGCCTATGACCCAGCAATTGCACTGCTATACACATTTACCCGAAGGATAAAAAGTACAGATTCGAAGGGACACATGTGCCCTGATATTTATAGCAGCATTATCAACAATAGCCAAAATATGGAAAGAGCCTGAATGTCCACCCACAAATGAATGAATGAATAAGTTGTATATGTATACAATGGAATATTACTCAGCCACAAAAGGATGAAATCTTACCATTTGCAGGGACATGGAAGGAGCTGGAGTGTATTGTGCTCAGTGAAATAAATCAGTTGAAGGACAATACCATATGATTTAACTCGTGGAATTTAAGAAACAAAGATGAATATACGGGAAGGCAAAAAAGAGAGAGGGAAGTAAACCATAACAATCTCTGAATGATAGACACCAAAATGAGTATTGATGGAAGGAGGTGGGTGGGAATGGGCTAAATTTGTGATGAGTAGTAAGGAAGGCACTTGTTATGATGAGCTCTGGGTGTTACATGTAAGTGTTGAAGCACTAAATTTTAAAAAAATGAAAAAATTAGATTGATGGATTTACAATGTATAATGATTTGATTTTTATTTAAAATCAGTACAAAGGGGAAAGGGGAGATTGAAGTTATATTTGAACAAATGTTTTTAACAGTGCTATAATTCAACTGGTGTTAATATGAAATAGATAGTTAAGATTTTCTTTGTAATCCTCAGAGTAATCTCTAGGAAAATAACTTAAAATACGTAGTAAAGTAGAGAACAAAGGTATTAAAAAGAGGGCACCTGGATGCCTTAGTGGTTGAGCCTCTGCCTTTGCCTCAGGTCATAATATGGGGGTCCTGGGATCTAGTCCTGCATCAGGATCCCAGCAGGGAGCCTGCCCCTCTCTCTGCTATGTCTCTGCCTCTCTCTCTGTTTCTCTTATAAATAAATAATAAAAAATCTTTTTGAAAAAAGGAATTAAAAATATATACTAGAAAGCAACTAACACAAAAGAATTCAGTAATGGAATAAGAAAAACAACAAAAAGATATAGCACATATGAAAATAAGGAGCAAATGACAGAAGTCTTTCATAATCAGTAATTAGGTAAATGGATTAAACTCTCCTCTTAAAAGATACAGATTGGCAAGATGTATTTAAAAATATGATCCAATTATATGCTATCAACAGGAAACACACTATAGGTTAAAACAAACAAATAGTTTTGAAGTTTAAACTAGAAAAACCTAACCCAAGTAAATTGTAACCCCCTGCCTCCCCCCCAGAAAAGAGCTGGAATAGTTACACTAAACTGACTTTATAGCAAAAACTGTTACTACAGGTAGATCTTTTATAATGATAATTGGCTAATCTTTTAGAATACAAAGTAATTACAAACACATACTTAATAACAGAGTCCCCAAATACATGAAGTAAAGCCAGACAGAACTGAGGAGTGAAATAGTCAATTCAGCAACACTATTTGGAATTTTAATATCCCTTTTTCAATAATGAAAAAATCAACTCAGCAGACAATCAACAAGGAAATAGATGTTTTCAACACCATTATAAATTAAACATAACAGAAACAGAGCATTATACTCAACAGCCTTAATGTATACATTCTTCTCAATTGTACATGAAACATTTTCCAGGATAGACCATACATTAAGCCATAACTAGGTCTCACTAAATTTGAAATATTAAAATCATAAAAAATATTCTCTGTACAATGAAATCAAATAAAATCAATAACTAAAGGAAACATAGGAAATTCAAAAGTATGCAGAAATTAACAAAATGCTCCAAAATAACCAATCATTTAAATTAGAAACTACAAAAAAATTAGGAAATGCTTTGATATGAATCAAAAGAAAAGTACAACCTACCAAATTCATGTTATACAGCAAAAGCAGTATTTAGAGGAAAATTTTACTCATAAAAACCTACATTAAAAATAAGTAAAATCTCAAATCAATAACCACACCTTCCACCTACAAAAACTAGAAAAAGAAAACTTAAAACCTGAGTAAAGAGAAAGAAGGAAATAATAAAGCTTGGAAGTTAAATAAATGAATAGAATACAATAGAGAAAATCAATAAAATGAAAAACGTCTTTTAAAAATATTTTCAAAAATATTTTATTTATGTATTTATTTGAAAGAAAGAGAGAGAGAACAAGTTGAGGAACAACAGGGAGAGGAGAGACAGAATCTCAAGCAGACTGTGAACTGAGCGTGCAGCCCAGTGCTTGGATTGATCTCATGACCTGAGTCAAAATCAAGAGTCAGACACTTAACCAACTGAGCCACCTAGATGTCCCTAAAAAGATTTTAAAAAGTTGAGAAACTCTGCCTAGAATGACAAAGAAAAAAAGAGAAGACTCAAATTATAAGGATCAGAAATGAAAGAAGGGTTGTTAATGCCAAACTTTCAGAAATGAATATGATTTTAAAATGTTGTAACTAATTAAAATAATAAATATTAGACCAGAAATAAATGAAATAGAAACTAGACACACACACACACACACACACACACACACAAAACAGTAGAACAGTTCAATGACACCAGGAGTTGGTTCTTTGAAAAGATAAGCAAAATTCTAGCTAAACATAAAAAAAAAAACAAAGAGAAAGGACACAAATAAAATTTCAAATGAAAGAGAATAAATAACAAACACCACATAAATAAAAACAATTATCATAGAATATTATGAAAAACACCTTGCCAAAAGGCTGGACAACCTAGAAGAAATGGATAAATTCCTAGAAACATAATCTACCCAAACTGAAATATGAAGAAATAGAAAATTTGAATAGACCTACTATCAACAAGGTGATTGAATCAGTAATAAAAAAAAAACACAATGAACAAAAGTCCAGGACCAAATGGCTTCACAGATAAATTTTTCCTAATATTTAAAGAATAGTTAATATATATTTGTCTCAAAATATTCTTAAAAAAATAGAAGAGAAAGGAAAACTTCCAAATTCATTCAATGAGGCCAGCATTACTCTAATACCAAAAACCAAATAAAGATACCACTAAACATAGAACTATGCACTAGTATACATGATGATCAAAGATGTAAAAATCCGAGAGGGAGGGGCAAGATGGAGGAAGAGCAGGGTCCACAAATCAGCTGTCCCCACCAAATTACCTAGATAACCTTCATTCATCCTGAAAATCTACGAATTCGGCCTGAGATTTAAAGAGAGAATACCAGGAATGCTACAGTGAGAAGAGTTCCCGCTTCTATCAAGGTAGGAAGACGGGGGAAAAAGAAATAAAGAAACAAAAGGCATCCAAGGGGGAGGGGCCCCGCAAGGAGCCGGGCTAAGGCCGGGACGAGTGTCCCCAGGACAGGAGAGCCCCGTCCCAGAGAAGCAGGAGCTGCACTAATCTTCCCGGGCGGAAAAGAGCCCACAGGGAGTTAGAGCAGGACCGCGGAAGGGCGGGGATGCCCTCGGGCTCCCTGGGACACTAACAGACACCTGCGCCCCAGGGAGAGTGCGCCGAGCTCCCAAAGGGCTGCAGCGCCCATGGCTGGACCCGGAGCAGCTCGGAGGGGCTCGGGCAGCGGCTCTGCGGAGGTGGCTGCGCGGCCGGGAGCATGAATCAAACAGCGCAGAACGGGAGCACAGGGCGCCAGGACACAGCCCAGGATTCGCCCCCCCCCTCAACGCCCGGGACAGGCAGAGGCCGGGAGGGCCCAAGACAGCAAAGATGCTCCTGCCCGGAGCTGAGCAGATCAGCGGCCCCACCAGGGGCCTCCAAGCCCCTGCAGACTGAGAGAGCTCCATAGTTCCTGCGGGAGCTGAATCCAGGTTTCCAGAGCTGCCGCAGCCACTGGGGTTATTCCTCCAGAGGCCTCACGGGGTAAACAACCCCCACTGAGCCCTGCACCAGGCAGGGGGCAGAGCAGCTCCCCCAAGTGCTAACACCTGAAAATCAGCACAACAGGCCCCTCCCCGAGAAGACCAGCTAGAGGGACAAGTTCCAGGGGAAGTAAAGGGATTTAAAGTATACAGAATCAGAAGATACTCCCCCGTGTTTTTTTTCTTTTTGATTTCTGATTGCTTCCCCCACCCTTTTTTTTCACCTTTCTTTCTTTTTCTTTCTCTTTTTCTTCTCTTTTTTCCTTTTTTCTTCCTTTTTTCTTTTTTCTTTTTCTCTTTTCTTTCCTTCTCTCTCTCTCTTTTTCTCCTTTTCCCAATAAAACTTGTTTTTGGCCACTCTGCACTGAGCAAAATGACTAGAAGGAAAACCTCACCTCAAATGAAAGAATCAGAAACAGTATTCTTTCCCACAGAGTTACAAAATCTGGATTACAATTCAATGTCAGAAAGCCAATTCAGAAGCACTATTATACAGCTACTGGTGGCTCTAGAAAAAAGCATAAAGGACTCAAGAGACGTCATGACTGCAGAATTTAGATCCAATCAGGCAGAAATTAAAAATCAATTGAATGTGATGCAATCCAAACTAGAAGTCCTAACGATGAGGGTTAACGAGGTGGAAGAACGAGTGAGTGACATAGAAGACAAGTTGATGGCAAAGAGGGAAACTGAGGAAAAAAGAGACAGACAATTAAAAGACCATGAAGACACACTAAGGGAAATAAACGACAGCCTGAGGAAGAAAAACCTACGTTTAATTGGGGTTCCCAAGGGCGCCGAAAGGGACAGAGGGCCAGAATATGTATTTGAACAAATCCTAGCTGAAAACTTTCCTAATCTGGGAAGGGAAACAGGCATTCAGATCCAGAAAATAGAGAGATCCCCCCCTAAAATCAATAAAAACCGTTCAACACCTCGACATTTAATAGTGAAGCTTGCAAATTCAAAGATAAAGAGAAGATCCTTAAAGCAGCAAGAGACAAGAAAACCCTGACTTTTATGGGGAGGAATATTAGGGTAACAGCATACCTCTCCACAGAGACCTGGCAGGCCAGAAAGGGCTGGCAGGACATATTCAGGGTCCTAATTGAGAAGAACATGGAACCAAGAATACTTTATCCAGCAAGGCGCTCATTCAAAATGGTAGGAGAGATAAAGAGCTTCCAAGACAAGCAGGAACTGAAACAATATATGACCTCCAAACCAGCTCTGCAAGAAATTTTAAGGGGGACTCTTAAAATTCCCCTTTAAGAAGAAGTTCAGTGGAACAATCCACAAAGACTGAATAGATATCATGATGACACTAAACTCATATCTCTCAATAGTAACTCTGAATGTGAACGGGCTTAATGACCCCATCAAAAGGCGCAGGGTTTCAGACTGGATAAAAAAGCAGGACCCATCTATTTGCTGTCTACAAGACACTCATTTTAGACAGAAGGACACCTACAGCCTGAATATAAAAGGTTGGAGAACCATTTACCATTCATGGTCCTCAAAAGAAAGTACGGGTAGCCATCCTTATATCAGATAAAGTAAAATTTACCCCGAAGACTGTAGTGAGAGATGAAGAGGGACACTATATCATACTTAAAGGATCTATCCAACAAGAGGATTTAAGAATCCTCAATATATATGCCCCGAATGTGGGAGCTCCCAAATATTTAAATCAATTAATAATCAAAGTGAAGAAATACTTCAATAATAATACACTTATACTTGGTGACTTCAATCTAGCTCTTTCTACCCTCGAAAGGTCTTCCAAGCACAACATCTCAAAAGGAACGAGAGCTTTAAATGATACACTGGACCAGATGGATTTCACAGATGTCTACAGAACTTTACATCCAAACTCAACTGAATACAGATTCTTCTCAAGTGCACATGGAACTTTCTCAAGAATAGACCACATACTGGGCCACAAATGGGGTCTGAACTGATACCAAAAGATTGGGATCGTCCACTGCATATTCTCAGACCATAATGCCTTGAAAATAGAAATAAATCAAAAAAGAAGTTTGGAAGGACTTCAAACACGTGGAGGTTAAGGACCATCTTGCTAAAAGATGAAAGGATCAACCAGGAAATTAAGGAAGAATTAAAAAGCTTCATGGAAACTAATGAGAATGAAGATACAACCGTTCAATATCTTTGGGATGCAGCAAAAGCAGTCCTAAGGGGGAAATACATCACAATACAAGCATCCATTAATAAACTGGAAAGAACTAAAATTCAAAAGCTAACCTTACACATAAAGGAGCTAGAGAAAAAACAGCAGATGGACCCTACACCCAGCAGAAGAAGAGAGTTAATTAAAATTCGAGCAGAACTCAACGAAATCGAGACCAGAAGAACTGCGGAACAGATCAACAGAACCAGGAGTTGGTTCTTTGAAAGAATTAATGAGATAGATAAACCATTAGCCAGCCTTATTAAAAAGAAGAGAGAGAAGACTCAAATTAATAAAATCATGAATGAGAAACGAGAGATCACTACCAACACCAAGGAAATACAAACGATTTTAAAAACATATTATGAACAGCTATACGCCAATCAATTAGGCAATCAAGAGGAAATGGACACATTCCTGGAAAGCCACAAACTACCAAAACTGGAACAGGAAGAAATAGAAAACCTGAACAGGCCAATAGCCAGGGAGGAAATTGAAGCAGTCATCAAAAACCTCCCAAGACACTAGAGTCCAGGGCCAGATAGCTTTCCAGGGGAATTCTATCAAACGTTTAAAGAAGAAATCATACCTATTCTACTAAAGCTGTTTGGAAAGATCGAAAGAGATGGAGTACTTCCAAATTCGTTCTATGAGGCCAGGATCACCTTAATTCCAAAACCAGACAAACACCCCACCATAAAGGGGAAGTACAGACCAATATCCCTGATGAACATGAATGCAAAAATTCTCAACACGATACAAGCTAATAGGATCCAACAGCACATTAAGAAAATTATTCACCATGACCAAGTAGGATTTATCCCCGGGACACAAGGTTGGTTCAACACTCATAAAACAATGTGATTCATCATATCAGCAAGAAAAAAACCAAGAACCATACGATCCTCTCATTAGATGCAGAGAAAGTATTTAACAAAACACAGCATCCATTCCTGATCAAAACTCTTCAGAGTGTAGGGATAGAGGGAACTTTCCTCGACATCTTAAAAGCCATCTACGAAAAGCCCACAGCAAATATAATTCTCAATGGGGAAGGACTGGGAGCCTTTCCCTTAAGATCAGGAACAAGACAGGAATGTCCACTCTCACCACTGCTATTCAACATATTATTGGAAGTCCTAGCCTCAGCAATCAGACAACAAAAAGACATTAAAGGCGTTCAAATTGGCAAAGAAGAAGTCAAACTCTCCCTCTTTGCCGATGACATGATACTCTACATAGAAAACCCAAAAGCCTCCACCCCAATATTGCTAGAGCTCATACAGCAATTTGGTAGCGTGGCAGGATACAAAATCAATGCCCAGAAATCAATGGCATTTCTATACACTAGCAATGAGACTGAAGAAAGAGAAATGAAGGAGTCAAACCCATTTACAATTGCCCCTTAAAGCCTAAGATACTTAGGAATAAAGCAAACCAAAGAGGTAAAGGATCTATACCCGAAAAACTAATGAACCCTTCTGAAAGAAATTGAGGAAGACACAAAGAGATGAAAAAATATTCCATGCTCATGGATTGGCAGAATTAATATTGTGAAAATGTCAATGTTACCCAGGGCAATTTACACGTTTAATGCAATCCCTATCAAAATAGCATGGACTTTCTTCACAGAGTTAGAACAAATTATTTTAAGATTTGTGTGGAATCAGAAAAGACCCCGAATAGCCAGGGGAATTTTAAAAAAGAAAACCATAGCTGGGGCCATCACAATGCCAGATTTCAGGTTGTACTACAAACCTGTGGTCATCAAGAGTGTGTAGTCCTGGCACAAAAACAGACACATAGATCAAAGGAACAGAATAAAGAACCCAGAAGTGGACCCTCAACTTTATGGTCAACTAATATTCGATAAAGGAGGAAAGACTATCCATTGGAAGAAAGACAGTCTCTTCAATAAATGGTGCTGGGAAAATTGGACATCCCCATGCAGAAGAATGAAACTAGACCACTCTCTTTCACCATACACAAAGATAAACTCAAAATGGATGAAAGATCTCAATGTGAGACAAGATTCCATCAAAATCCTAGAGGAGAACACAGGCAACACCCTTTTTGAACTCAGCCACAGTACCTTCTTGCAAGATACATCCACGAAGGCAAAAGAAACAAAAGCAAAAATGAACTATTGGGACTTCATCAAGATAAGAAGCATTTGCACAGCAAAGGATACAGTCAACAAAACTAAAAGACAACCTACAGAATGGGAGAAGATATTTGCAAATGACATATCAGAAAAAGGGCTAGTTTCCAAGATCTATAAAGAACTTCTTAAACTCAACACGAAAGAAACAAACAATCCAATCATGAAATGGCAAAAGAGATGAACAGAAATCTCTCAGAGGAAGACATAGACATGGCCAACATGCACATGAGAAAATACTCTGCATCACTTGCCATCAGGGAAATGCAAATCAAAACCACAATGAGATACCACCTCATACCAGTGAGAATAGGGGAAATTAACAAGGCAGGAAACAACAAATGTTGGATAGGATGGGGAGAAAAGGGAACCCTCTTACACTGTTGGTGGGAATGTGAACTGGTGCAGCCACTCTGGAAAACTGTGTGGAGGTTCCTCAAACAGTTAAAAATAAACCTGCCCTACGACCCAGCAATTGCACTGTTGGGGATTTACCGCAAAGATTTAGATGCAATGAAATGCCAGGATACCTGCAGCCCGATATTTCTAGCAGCAATGTCCACAATAGCCAAACTGTGGAAGGAGCCTCGGTGTCCATCAAAAGATGAATGGATAAAGAAGATGTGGTTTATGTATACAATGGAATATTACTCAGCCATTAGAAACGACAAATACCCACCATTTTATTCAACATGCATGGAACTGGAGGGTATTATGCTGAGTGAATTAAGTCCATCAGAGAAGGACAAACAGTGTATGTTCTCATTCATTTGGGGAATATAAATAATAGTGAAAGGGAATATAAGGGACGGGAGAAGAAATGTGTGGGAAATATCATAAAGGGAGAGGGAACATAAAGACTCCTAACTCTGGGAAACTAACTAGGGGTGGTGGAAGGGGAGGAGGGCGGGGGGTGGGGGTGAGTGGGTGATGGGCACTGAGGGGGACACTTGACAGGATGAGCACTGGGTGTTATTCTGTATGTTGGCAAATTGAACGTCAATAAAAAATAAATTTATTATTAAAAACAAAAGAAAGGCCACTGATTTCTGGGCATTGATTTTGTATCCTGCCACACTGCCAAATTGCTGGATGAGTTCTAGCAATCTTGAGGTGGAGTCTTTTGGGTTTTCTATGTAGAGTATCATGTCATCGGGGAAGAGGGAAAGTTTGACTTCTTCTTTGCCAGTTTGAATGTCTTTTATTTCTTTTTGTTGTCTGATTGCTGAGGCTAGGACTTCTAGTACTCTGTTGAATAGTAGTGGGGAGAGTGGACATCCCTGTCTTGTGGACATAAACCACATCTTCTTTATCCATTCATCTTTCGATGGACACCGAGGCTCCTTCCACAGTTTGGCTATTGTGGACAATGCTGCTATAAACATTGGGGTGCAGGTGTCATTTCTATACACTAACAATGAGACTGCAGAAAGAGAAATTAAGGAGGCAATCCCATTTACAATTGCACCCAAAAGTGTAAGATACCTAGGAATAAACCTAACCAAAGAGGTAAAGGATCTATACCCGAAAAACTAATGAACCCTTCTGAAAGAAATTGAGGAAGACACAAAGAGATGGAAAAATACTCCATGCTCATGGAGTGGAAGAATTAATATTGTGAAAATGTCAATGTTACCCAGGGCAATTTACACGTTTAATGCAATCCCTATCAAAATAGCATGGACTTTCTTCACAGAGTTAGAACAAATTATTTTAAGATTTGTGTGGAATCAGAAAAGACCCCGAGTAGCCAGGGGAATTTTAAAAAAGAAAACCATAGCTGAGGCCATCACAATGCCAGATTTCAGGTTGTACTACAAACCTGTGGTCATCAAGAGAGTGTGGTCCTGGCACAAAAACAGACACATAGATCAATGGAACAGAATAGAGAATCCAGAAGTGGAACCTCCACTTTATGGTCAACTAATATTCGACAAAGGACAAAAGACTATCCACTGGAAAAAAGACAGTCTCTTCAATAAATGGTGCTGGGAAAATTGGACATCCACATGCAGAAGAATGAAATTAGATCACTCTCTTGCACCATACAAAAAGATAAACTCAAAATGGATGAAAGATCTAAATGTGAGTCATGATTCCATCAAAATCCTAGGGGAGAACACAGGCAACACCCTTTTTGAACTTGGCCACAGCAACTTCTTGCAAGATACATCCATGAAGGCAAGAGAAACAAAATCAAAAATGAATTATTGGGACTTCATCAAGATAAGAAGCTTTTGCACAGCAAAAGAAACATTCAACAAAATGAAAAGACAACCTACAGAATGGGAGAAGATATTTGCAAATGACCTATCAGATAAAGGCCTAGTATCCAAGATCTATAAAGAACTTATTCAACTCAGCAGGAAACAAAAAAACAACCCAATCCTGAAATGCGCAAAAGACATGAACAGAAATCTCACAGAGGAAGACATAGACATGGCCAACAAGCACATGAGAAAATGCTCCTTATCCCTCGCCATCAGGGAAATACAAATCAAAACCACAGTGAGATACCACCTCACACCAGTGAGAATGCGGAAAACTAACAAGGCAGGAAACAACAAATGTTGGAGAGGATGTGGAGAAAGGGGAACCCTCTTGCACTGTTTGTGGGAATTTGAACTGGTGCAGCCACTCTGGAAAACTTTGGAGGTTCCTCACAGAGTTAAAAATAGATCTGCCCTAGACCCAGCAATTGCACTGCTTGGGATTTACCCCAATGATACAGATGGAATGAAACGCTGGGACACCTGCACCCCAACTTTTATAATAGCAATGTCTGTAACAGCCAAACTGTGTAAGGAGCCTTTGTGTCCATTGAAAGTTGAATGGATAAAGAAGATGTAGTATATGTATACAATGGAATATTACTCAGCCATTAGAAATGACAAATGCCCACCATTTGCTTCGACATGGATGGAACTGGAGGGTATTATGCTGAGTGAAATAAGTCAATCAGAGAAGGACAAACATTATATGGTCTAATTCATTTGGGGAATATAAAAAATAGTGAAAGGGAGTAAAGGGGAAAGGAGAGAAAATGAGTGGGAAATATCAGAGAGGGAGACAGAACATGAGAGACTCCTAACTCTGGGAAATAAACAAGGGGTGGCGGAAAGGGAGGTGGGTCAGAGTTGGGGGTGACTGGGTGAGGGGCACTGAGGGGGTACTTGATGGTATGAGCACTGTGTGTTATGCTATATGTTGGCAAATTGAACTCCAATTATAAAAGAATAAAGCGGTTCTAAAATTTAAAAAAAAAGAAATAGAAATCAAGAATACAATCCGATTTATAAGAGCATTAGAAACAATAAATACCTAGGAATTAACCTAACTAGAGGTGAAAACTTATACTCTGAAAACTAGGAAATGCTAATGAAAGACAATGACGATGAAGCCATGAATTAAAAAGACATTCCCTGCTCCTGGATTGGAAGAAGAAAATTATTAAAATGTGTAGGCTATCCACAGCAATCTACATATCTAATGCAATCCCCATCAACAGAACCACAAAAAAAAAATTCTGCAGTTTATATGGAAGTACCAAAAGCCTCAAATAGACAAAGCAATCTTGAAGAAAAAGAGCATAGCTGGAGATATCATAATTTCCAACCTAGAGTTATATTACAAAGGTATTATAACCAAGCTAGTATGATATTGGCACAAATATAGACATAGATCAATAGTACAGAATATAAAACCCAGAAATAAACCCACAACTATAAGGTCAATTAATCTTTGACAAATTAGGAAAGAATATATTATGGAAAAAAGTCTCTTCAAGAAAGTGTATTGTGAAAACTGCTCATACATATGCAAAAGAATGAAATGACCACTCTCTTACACCATGCACAAAAACAAACTCAAATTGGATGAAAGAACTAAATATGAGACCTGCAATCATAAAAATCCTAGAAAAGAACACAAGAAGTAAGATCTCTGACATCATCCATAGAAATATTTTACTAGATAGGTCTCCTGTCATAGGGAAATGAAAGCAAAAATAAACTGCTGTGACTACATCAAATGAGTGTTTCTACACAGGGAAGAAAACCATAAAAAATCTAAAAGGCAGCCTATTGAAAAGGAAATGATTGTATGCAAATGACATATCTGATGAAGGATTAGTATCCAAAATACTTAAAAAACTTATACAATTTGACACCAAAAAATATACTCCAATTATAAAAATGGGCAAGAGATATGAACAGACATTTCTCCAAAGAAGACATAATATTGACCAACAGACATATGAAAAGATGCTCACCACTAGGGAAACGCAAAATAAAACTGATATGAGATGTCACCTCACACCCATGAGAATGGTAAAATAAAAAACACAAGGAACAACTGTTGGTGATAATGTGGTGAAAAAGAAATCCCATTGCACTGTTGGGGAAATACAAAGTGGCACAACCACTAAGGAAAACAGTATGGATGTTCCGCAAAAATTTCCAAATAGACCTACCGTATGATTGAGAAATTGCACTGCTGGGGTACTTACTCAAAATTACAAAAGCACTAATTCAAAGAGATACATGCAATCATATGTTTATTGCAGCATTATTTACAATAGTCAAATTATGGAAGCAGCTCAAGTGTCAAGTATATATTCATTATCATATATATAGGATATATATTCAATATTATATATATATGAATATTATTCATACATAAGAAAGAAAGAAATCTTGTGATATATAATAACATAGGTCTAACTAGAGAGTATAATGCTAAGTTAAATAAGTCTGTCAGAGAAAGACAAATACCATATAATTTCACACATATGTAGAATTTAAGAAACAAAAACAAATGAGCAAAAGCAAAAAATGAAGAGGGACAAACAAGCCAATAAAAAGACTGGTAACTATTGAGAACAAACTGATGGTTAAAGGAGGGGAAGCAGGTTGTGGAATGGGTGAAATAGCTGATGGGGATTAAGGAGTGTACAAATTGTGATGAGCACAGGGTGATATATGGAATTGTTGAATCACTATATTGTATGGCTGAAAGAATATAACAGTGTATGCTAACTGTACCAGAATTAAAATTAAATTAATTTAAAAAGAAATATGGGGAGGTCGGGGCAAGATGGGGGAGGAGTAGGGTCCCCAAGTCACCTGTCCCCACCAACTCACCTAGATAACTTATAAACCATCCTAAAAACCTACACATTTGACCTGAGATTTAAAGAGAGAACAGCTGGAACACTATAAAGAGTTTGCACTTCTAATAAGTACAACTCCTTTTTAGCACTGAGCAAAATGACTAGAAAGAACTCACCATGAAAGTAAGAATCAGAAACAGTACTCTCTGCCACAGAGTTACAGAATTTGGATTACAATTTGATATCAGAAAGCCAATACAGAAGCACAGTTATAAAGCTACTGGTGACTCTGGAAAAAAGCATAAAGGATTCAAGAGACTTCATGACTGCAGAATTTAGATGTAATCAGGCTGAAATTAAAAATCAATTAAAAAGGGATCCCTGGGTGGTGCAGCAATTTGGCGCGGGCCTTTGGCCCAGGGCGCGATCCTGGAGACCCGGGATCGAATCCCACGTCGGGATCCCAGTGCATGGAACCTGCTTCTCCCTCTGCCTATGTCTCTGCCTCTCTCTCTCTCTCTGTGACTATCATAAATAAAAATTTTAAAAAATCAATTAAATGACATGCACTCTAAACTGGAGGTCCTAGTGATAAGGGTTAATGAGGTAGAAGAACGAGTGAGTGACATAGAAGACAAGTTGATGGCAAGGAAGGAAGGTGGGGAAAAAGGAGAACAACAATTAAAGGACCATAAGGAAATGTTAAGGGAAATAAATGACAGCCTCAGAAGGCAAAATCTATGCATAATTGGGATTCCAGAGGGCACTGATATGGACAGAGGACCAGAAAGCATCTTTGAACAAATCATATCTGAGAACGTCCCTAATTTGGGGACAGAAACAGGTATTAAGATCCAGAAGATAGAGAGATTTCCCCCTAAAAAAAGTAAAAACCGTTCAACATATTGACATTTAATAGTGAAACTTGCAAATTCCAAAGATAAGGAGAAAATCATTAAAGCAGCAAGAGACAAGAGATCCCTATTTATATTAGAAGAAATATTAGATTAACAGCAGATCTCTCCACAGAGACCTGGCAGGCCAGAAAGGGCTGGCAGGATATGTGCAGGGCCCTAAATGAGAAGAACCTGAAGCCAAGAATACTTTATCCAGCAAGGCTCTCATTCAGAATAGGAGAGATAAAGAGCTTCCAAGACAAGCAGAAACTGAAAGAATATGTGAGCACCAAACCAGCTGTGCAAGAAATAGCAAGGGGAATTCTTTAAAAGAAAGAGGAAGCCCAAAGAAATAATAATAATAAAAAACAGACTGAAGAGGTATTATGATGACATGAAATTTATATATTTCAATAGTAACTCTGAATGTGAATGGGCTGAATGGTCCCATCAAGAGACGGAGAGTTTCAGACTGGATAAAAAAGCAAGACCCATCTATCTGTTGTCTACAAGAGACTCATTTTAGATGTAAGGACAGGGGATCCCTGAGTGGCGCAGTGGTTTGGCGCCTACCTTTGGCCCAGGGCACGATCCTGGAGACCCGGGATCGAATCCCACGTCAGGCTCCTGGTGCATGGAGCCTGCTTCTCCCTCTGCCTATGTCTCTGCCTCTCTCTCTCTGTGTGACTATCATAAATAAATAAAAAATTTTTTAAAAAGACGTAAGGACACCTCCAGCCTGAAAAATGAAAGGTTGGAGAACCGTTTATCATTCAAATGGTCTTCAAAAGAAAGCTGTGGTAGCAATCCTCATATCAGATAAATTAAAGTTTATCCCAAAGACTGTAGTAAGAGATGAAGAGGGACACTAAATCCTATTTAAAGTATCTACCCAACAAGGAGACCTAACAATCATGAATATTTATGCCCCGAATGTGGGAGTTGCCAAGTAATCAATTAATAACCAAAGAAAAGACATACTTAGATAATCTAATAGGGGAGACTTCAACACAGCGATTTCTGCACATGACAGATTATCTAAGCACAACATCGCCAAAGAAACAAGAGCTTTAAGTTATACACTGGACCAGATGGATTTCACAGATATTTACAAACTTTACATCCAAACGCAAATGAATACACATTCTTCTGAAGTGCACGTGGAACTTTCTCCAGAGTAGACCACATACTGGACCACAAATGAGGTCTTAACTGATACCAAAAGACTGGGATTTTTCCCTGCATATTTTCAGACCATAAGGCTTTGAAACTTGAAGTCAACCAGAAGAAGAAATTTGGAATAAATTCAAAGACGTGGAGGTTAAAGAGCATCCTGCAAAAAAGATGAAAGGGCCCATCAGGAAATTTGAGAAGAATTAAAAAGATTCATGGAAACTAATGAGAATGAAGGTACAACCATTCACAAACTTTGGGATAAGGATAAAGCAGTCCTGAGAGGGAAATACATCACAATACAAGCCTCCTTCAAAAAATTGGAAAAAAAAATTAAAATACACAAGCTAACCTTGCACCTAAAAGAACTGGAGAAAGAACAGCAAATAAACCTATGTCAAGCGGGAGAAGAGAGTTAATAAAGATTCGAGCAGAACTCAATGAAATAGAGACCAGAGGAACTGTGGAACAGATCAACAAAACCAGGAGTTGGTTCCTTGAAATAATTAATAAGATAGGTAAATCCTTAGCCAACCTTATTAAAAACAAAAGAGAAAAGACCTTAATTAATAAAGTTATGAATGAAAAAGGAGAGATCATAACCAATATCAAGGAAATACAAACGGTTTTAAAAACATATTATGAGCAACTATACACCAATAAATTAGGCAATCTAGAAGAAATGGATGCATTTCTGGAAAACCAAAAACTACCAAAACTGGAATGGGAAGAAATAGAAAACCTGAACAAGCCAATAACAAGGGAGGAAATTGAAGCAGTCATCCAAAACCTCCCAAGACACAAAAGTCTAGGGCCAGATAGACTTCCCAGGGGAATTCTATCAAATGTTTAAAGCAGAAACACTACCTATTCTACTAAAGGTGTTTCAAAAGATAGAAAGGGATGGAATACTTCCCAACTTGTTCTATGAGGCCAGCATCACCTTAATTCCAAAAACAGACAAAGACCCCACCAAAAAGGAGAATTATAGACCAATATTGCAGATGAACACCGATGCAAAAATTCTCAACAAGATACTAGCCAATAGGATCCAACAGTACATTAAGATTATTCACCATGACCAAGTGGGATTTATCCCCGGGATGCAACGTTGGTTCAACACTCATAAAACAATCAACATGATAGATCATGTCAAAAAGAGAAAAAGCAAGAACCATATGATCCTCTCAACAGATGAAGAGAAAGCATTTGACAAAATACAGCATCCATTCCTGATCAAAACTCCTCAGAGTGTAGGGATAGAGGGAACATTCCTCAGCATCTTAAAAGCCATCTACTAAAATCCCACATCAAATATCAGCCTCAGTGTGGAAACACTGGGAGCCCTTCCCCTAAGATCAGGAACATGACAGGGATGTCCACTCTCACAACTGCTATTCAGCATAATACTAGAAGTCCTAGCCTCAGCAATCAGACAACAAAAAGAAATAAAAGGCATTAAAATTGGCAAAGAAGAAGTCAAATTCTCCCTCTTCGCAGATAACATGATACTGTACATAGAAAACCCAAAAGACTCCACCCCAAGATTGCTAGAACTCATCCAGCAATTTGGCAGTGTGGCAGGATACAAAATCAATGCCCAGAAATCAGTGGCATTTTCTATACACTAATAGTGAAAATGAAGAAAAAGAAATTAAGGAATAAATTCCATTTAGAATTGCACCCAAAAGCATAAAATACCTGGGAAATAACCTAACCAAAGAGGTAAAGGATCTATACCCTAAAATCTGCAAAACACTTCCGAAAGAAATCGAGGAAGACACAGGAGATGGAAAAATATTCCATGCTCGTGGATTGGAGGAATTAATATTTTGAAGATATCAATGGTAACCAAGGCAATTTACATGTCAAATGTAATCCATATCAAAATACCATCAACTTTCTTCAGAGACTTGGGACAAATCATCTTAAGATTTGTGTGGAATCAGAAAAATCCACAAATAGCCAGAGAAATATTGAAAAGGAAAACCCGAGCTGGGGGCATCACAACGCTGGATTTCAGGTTGTACTACAAAGCTGTGATCTTCAAGACACACACACACAAAAAATTATTTTTTATTTTATTTTTTTTGTTAACAATTTCAAGAACCTTTATTGAAACCAACAGGCACAAAACAGACACAGAGATCAATGGAACAGAATAGATAATCCATAAATGCGCCCTCAAACTAATTGGTCAACTAATATTCAACAAAGCAGAAAAGACTATCCCCTGGGAAAAGGACAGTCCCTTCAACAAATCGTGCTGGGAAAATTGGACAGCTATGTGCAGAAGAATGAAGCTAGACCATTTGCTTACACCTTACACGAAGATAGACTCAAAATGGATGAAAGATCTAAATGTGAGACAAGAATCCACCAAAATACTAGAGGAGAACACAGGCAACACACTTTTTGAAGTTGGCCACAGCAACTTCTTGCAAGACACATATATGAAGGCAAGGGAAACAAAAGCAAAAATGAATTATTGGGACTTCATCAAGATAAAATGATTCTGCACAGCAACAGGAACAGTCTTTTATTGTCAGTCAATAAAAGACAACCTACAGAATGTCATATTTACAAATGACATATCAGATAAAGGGCTAGTATCCAAGATCTATAAAAGGCTTATTAAACTCAAATCAAAGAAACAAGCAATCCAACCATGAAATGGGCAAAAGACATGAACAAAAATTTCACAGAGGAAGACATACACATGGCCAGAAGCACATGAGAAAATGCTCCGCATCCCTTGCCATCAGGGAAATAGAAATCCAAACCACAAGCTACCACTTCACACCAGTGAGAATGGTAAAAATTAACAAGGCAGGAAACAACAAATGTTGGAGAGGATGTGGAGAAAGGCGAACCCTCTTGCACTGTTGGTGGGAATGGGAACTGTTACAGCCACTCTGGAAAACTGTGTAGAGGTTCCTCAAAGAGTTCATAATAGAACTGCTCTACAACCCAGGAATTGCAGTGCTTGGGATTTACCCCAAAGATACAGATGCAGTGAAAAGCCAAGACACCTGCACCCCAACATTTATAGCAGTAAAGTCCACAGTAGCCAAACTGTGGAAGGAGCCTTGGTGTCCATTGAAAGATGAATGGATAAAGAAGATGTGGTATATGTATACAATGGAATATTACTCAGGCATTAGAAATGACAAATACCCACCATTTGCTTCAACATGGATGGAACTGGAGACTATTTTGTTGAGTGAATTAAGTCAACCATAAAAGGACAAACATATGGTCTCATTCATTTGGGGAATATAAAAAATAGTGATAGGGAATAAAGGGGAAAGGAGAGAAAATGAATGGGAAATATCAGTGAGGGTGACAGAACATGAGAGACACCTAACCCTGGGAAATGAACAAGGGGTAGCGGAAAGGGAGTTGGGTGGGTGGATGTGGTGACAGGCACTGACGGGGTCACTTGATGGGATGAGCACTGGGTGTTGTGCTATATGTTGGCAAATCGAACTCCAATAAAAATATATACAAAAAAAATTAAAAAGGAATACAGGAAAATAATTGTATGGCAACAAATCAGATTGATTGCTTAGATGAAATCAACAAATTCATTTAAAAAGTATAACTACTAAAACTAACTCATGAAGGTATAGAAAACCTGAAATATGTTTACAATAAGTAAAATAGTAATAATAACAATAATAAACTTCCCATTAAAGAAATCCAATTCATATGATTTCACTGATATTCTCAAGGATCTAAGTCCTCTTCCAAAGTAAAACAGGCGGAAATAATTCCCAGATATAGTAGAAGTATTACCATGAAACCAAAATCATACAACGATATAACAAGAAAATTATAGATCAATGTCCTTTATGACTACAGAAGCAAAAATTCTCAACTACTAGCAAGATGAAATACAAGAACATAAAAAAAAATTACTCACCATGATCAAATGTGAACCATCTGAGGCATGTAAGATTGGTTCAACATATGAAATTCAATGTAATATACCATACTGATCAAATAAAGGACAAAGTCACAGGATAATTTCAATATACATTCAAAAAGCATTTGATAAAATCCAACATCCTTTTATGATTAAATCAAACAACAACCTAAGAATAGAAGAAAACTTCAAGTTCATAAATGGTATCTATGGAAAACCCATGGTAATATTGTAAGTAAGAGTGATAAACTAAAATATTTCCCTCAAGATCAAGAAAAGAGCAAGTATGAATACTCTTTTTTTAATTTAAATTCATGTTTGTTAACATATAGTGTATTGTTAGTTTCGAGCATAGAATTTAATGACTCATCAGTTGCATATTACACCTATTGCTCATCGCATAAAGTGCCCTCCTTAAAAATTATCTTCCAATTATCTCATCCACCCACTCAACTCCCCTCCAGCAACCCTCAGTTTGTTTCCTATAGTTAGGAGTCTCTTATGGTTTGCCTCTTTCTGTTTTTGTATTATCTTTCCTTCTCTTTTCTTATATTCATCAGTTTTGTTTCTTAAATTTCACATTTGAGTGGAATAATATGGTATTTCTATTTCTCTGACTAACTTATTTTACATAGCATAATACCCTCTAGTTCCATCCATGTCATTGCAAATGGTAAGATTTCATTCTTTTTGGTGGTGGAGTACTATTCCATTATAATATAATATTCCATACCACATTTTATTTATCCTTTCATCCATTTATCTGTTAATATGCATCTGGACTCTCCACATTTTGTCTATTTTTTATAATGCTGCTATAAACATCAGGGTGCATGTATCCCTTTGAATCTGTATTTTTGTATCATTTGGGTAAATATCTAGAAGTGCAATTGCTGTGCCATAGGGTAGTTCATTACTAACTTTTTGAGTAACCTCCATACTGATTTCCAGAGTGGATGCCCCTGTTAGCATTCCCATAAACAGTGTAAATAGGATCCCCCTTTCTTCTGAGACCTTGCCAACATCTGTTGCTTCCTAAATTGTTCATTTTAGGCATTGGGACAGATGTGAAGTGCTATCTCATTGTAGTTTTGATTTGTATTTCCTTGATGATGAGTGTTGAGCATTTTTTCATGTGTCTGTTAGCCATTTGTATGTCTTCTTTGGAGAAATGTCTATTCATATCTTCTGCACATTTCTTGGATGGATTTTTTTGGTTTTTCTGAGGGGTGTTGATTATTTTGATAAGTTCTTTATAGATTTTGGATACTAACACTTTATCTAATATGTCATTTACAAATACCTTCTCCCATTCCATTGGTTACCTTTTAGTTTTGTGGATTGTTTCCTTTGCTGTGCAAAAGCTTTATATCTTGATGAAGCTCCAGTAGTTCATTTTTGCTTTTGTTTCCCATGCCTTTGGAGACATATTAGTAATAATGTGCTGCGGTCTAGGTCAAAGAAGTTGCTGCTTGTGTTCTCTAGGATTCTGATGCTTTCCTGTCTCACATTTAGGTCTTTCATCTATTTTGAATTTATTTTTATATATGGCATAAGAAAGTAGTCCAGTTTCATTCTTCTGCATGTTGTTGTCTAGGCCGAACAGCATTTGTTGAAAAGACTGTCCTTTTTCTATTGGATATTCTTTCTGACTTTGTCAAAATTAGTTGAACATAGAATTGAAGGTTGATTTCTGAGTTTTTAAAATTCTGTTCCATTGATATATGTGTCTGTTTTTGTGCAAGTACCATATAGTCTTGATGATAATAGCTTTATAATACAGTTTGCTGTCTTGGCTATTCAGAGCCTTTTCTGGTTCCATGTAAATTTAGGATTGCTTGTTCTAGTTCTGTGAAAAATGCTGCTGTTACTTTGATAGGGATTGCATTGAATATTAGATTAGAATATAGATTCCTTTAGGAAGCACAGACATTTTAACAATATTTATTCTTCTAATCTAGAGCATAGAATGTTTTTTCTGTTTCTTTGTGTCTTCTTCAATTTCTTTCAGAAGTATTCTATAGTTTCCAGTGTACAGAACTTTAATCTCTTTAGTTAGGTTTATTCCTAGTTATCTTAATGGTTTTGGTGCAATTGCAAACGGAATAAATTCCTTGATTTCACTTTTGGAAGGTTCATTGTTGATGTATAAATATGCAACAGACTTGTGTGCATTGATTCTACATCCTGTGACTTTGCAGAATTCCTATATCAGTTCTAGCAATTTTGGAGGGGGTACATGTAGTCTTTAGGGTTTTCTACATGGAGTATCATGTCATCTGTGAAGAGTGAAAGTTTTACTTCTTTCTTGTTGATTTGGATGCCTTTTATTTCTTTCTGTTTTCTTATTGCTGAGGTTAGGAATTTCAGTACTATACTGAGCAAGAGTGGTGGGAGTGGACATCACTGTCATGTTCCTAACTTTAGGGTTAAAACTGAGAGTTTTTTTCTGACAATATTAGTTATGGGACTTTTTACATGGCCTTTATGATACTGAGATGTGTTTCCTCTATCCTTAATTTGTTGAACTTTTTTTTTCAAGAAAGAATGCTGTATTTTGTCAAATTTTTTTTCTGCATCTATTGAGAGGATCATATAGTTCATATCCTTTCTTTTATTAATGTGGTGAATCACGTTGATTCATTTGTGGATATTGAATCACCCCTGCAGCCCAGAAATGAATCTCTACTTGATTGTGGTGAATAATTTTTTAATTATGATTACTGGCTTCAGTTTCTTTGCTGGTTTTGAGTCTGTTCAGGTTTTCTATTACTTCCTGTTTCAATCTTGGTAGCACAAATTTCTAAGAATTAATTCATTTCTTGCAGATTACCTAATTTCTTGGCATACAATTGACCATCATATTCTCACAAATGTTTATTTTCCTTGGCGTGGATTGTGATCTCTCCTCTTTCACTCAAGATTTTATTTAATTGGATGCTTTCTCTTTTCTTATTAATAAGACTGACTAGTGGTTTATCAATTTTGGTAATTCTTTTAATGAATCAGCTCCTAGTTTTATTGATCTGTTTTACTATTTTTAAAAATTTCTGTGTAATTGGTTTCTGCTCTAATCTTTATTATTTTCCATTCTCCTGTTGGATTTAGGCTTTACTTGCTGTTCTTTTTCCAGCTCCTTTAGGTGTAATGTTAGGTTGTATATTTGAGACTTTTCCTGCTTCTTGAGGAATGTCTATATTGCTATTCATCTCTGTCTTAGGACCACTTTTGCTGCATCCCAAACATTTGGATGGTGATGTTTTCATTTTAATTTTCTTCTATATATTTTAATTTTTTTCTTTAATTTCCTGGTTGACCTATTTATTCTTTAGTAGAATATTCTTTATCCTCCATGTATTTTTGTTCTTTCTTGTGGTTGACGTCAAGTTTCATAGCATTGTGGTCTGAAAATATGCATGGTATCATGTCAATCTTTTTTGTATTGGTTGAGCCCTGATTTATGACCCATTATGTGATCTGTTCTGGACAATGTTTCATGTGTACTCAAAAAGCATGTGTATTCTGGGCTTTAAGATAAAATGCTCTGAATATATATCTCTGAAGTCCATCTGGTGCAGTGTGTAATTTAAAGCACTTGTTTCCCTTTTTGATATTCTGCTTAGATCTGTCTATTGCTGTCAGTGGGGTGTTAAAGTTCCCAACTATTTCTGTATTATTATCAATGAGTTTCTTTATTTTATTATTAATTAATTCATATATTTGGCTGCTCCCAAATTAGGGGCATAAATACTTAAAATTGTTAGCTTCTTGTTCTATAGACACCTTTATTGTCCTATAGTGTCCTTCATGTCTTATTATATTCTTTGGTTTAAAATTGAGTTTATCTAATACAAGGATGGCTACTCCATCTTTCTTTTGGTGTCCATTGGCATGATAAATGGTTCTCCACCCCCTCACTTTCAATCTGGAGTTAACTTTGAGTCTAACATGAGTCTCTTGTAAGCAGCATATTGATGGATTTTTTTAAATCTTTCCTGATACTCCATGCCTCTGACTGGAGCATTTAGCCCATTTACATTCATAGTAATTATTGAAATAAAGGAATTTAATGTCAAAGTATTATCTGTAAAGTCACTATTCCTGTAGTCCTGTAGATTGTCTCCCTTTCTGGTCTTTGTTACTTTAGTGCTTTCTTTCTGCTCAAAGGGATCCTTTTAATGTCTTGAGGGCTGGTTTAGCCTTCACGACTTACTTTAGTTTTTATGTGTCTTCAAAACTCTTTATCTCTCCTTCTATTCTGAATAACGGCCTTGCTGGATAAAATATTATTGGTTGCATATTCTTCGTATTTAACATGTTGAATATATGATTCCGATCTTTTCTGTCCTGCCAGGTCTATGTGGACAGGTCTTCTGCCAGCTTTATGTGTCTATCTTTGTAGGGCAGGACCTTTTCTCCAGAGCTGCTTTCAGAATTCTCTCTTGATCTTTGTATTTTGCTAGTTTCACTATGATATGTCATGGTGTTGTGTTTTTGTTGATTTTGAGGTGGATTCTCTGTGCCTCCTATACTTGAATACCTGTTTTTTTCCCCAGATTATGGATGTTCTAATCTAATTTGTTCAAATAAGCCTTCAATCCCCTTTTTCTTCTCTTTAACTTCTATTATACAGATATTATTTCAGTTTATGGAATCACTGAGCTCTCTAAGTCTATCTTGTGCTCTAAAAGTTTTTCCCCCCTCTTCTTTTTAGCTTTATTGTTTTTATAATTTTATCTTCTATATCACCTATCCTCTCCTCTGCTTTTTCAATCATTGTAGTGCTTATATTATCTGTCTTATATCTCAGTTATAACAATTTTTACTTCAGCTTGACTAGTACTTAGGACTTTTATCTCACAGAAGGGGCTCCTCTGGTTTCTTCCATGCTTTTTTTCAAGTCCAGCTAGTAGTCTTATGACTGTCAAACTAAATTCTTGCTCATGTACATTGCTTATATCTCTTTTGAGCTAGTCACTGGCTGTGATATCTTCCTGAACTTTCTTCCGGGGAGAATTCCTCCATCCTGTCATTTTAGCTAAGTTTCTCTTTTGCCTGTTGTGAAAGCTTGTTATGTATCTTGTACCTCAGAGTAATGTTATATTAAGAAGAGGTCATATACCATCTAGGGCCTGGCACTTCAGAAAGTGTTTCTAGTTTATGCTGTATGGACTCCACTGTTACGTTTTGGTGGCTCTTTTCCACTGGTCTATCCTCTGCAGAGTTCCTCTTTGCTTGCAGTGGGGAGTGTTGGACCTTTATCTGGGTTTCTTTTGATTTGTTTTTCAAAAGAAGACTGAAAAGAAGGAAAGAGAAAAAAAAGAAAACAAGGCCTAATCAAAAAAAAAGAGGAAAAAGAACAATAAGAAATAAGCCAAACAGATAATAATAATAATAATAATAATAATAATAATGATAATACACTTATAAGTCTGTTTCCAAAGGAAACATAAGGATAAGAAACCAAAGGAAAAAAAAAGAAATGTGGTGCAGGTGGTGGGGGAGAAGCAATTAAAATGGCAAACTGACAAAAAAAAATCCAAGCCTTATTCCAAAAAAATAAAGGAGATGAAGAGAGAGAGAAAAAATACAGCCTTGTCCTACTTCCACCAGAACTGAAGGGGATGCACTGTATGATCAGTAGACTTGGTGATTGTGGCATGCTGCCTGTGTTGCTCCTCTAGAGGAGAGGCCTTCAGCATTGGCTTAGCGTCAATCCTGCCCCAGAAAAAACAAAAGCACCTGCCAAGCACAGGGGTGCAGCATTTGACGTAAGAAGCTCCAACCTCCACTGGAGGTCACTGTGTTGCTCTCTGAAGACCCACTGTGTTGATAGCAATGAGAAAATGGTGTTACCTCACTCTCCCTTCCAGGGACAGAGGATATCACACCCCACACTGTTCAGGAAGTCCTCACAGAAAGGTAAGGGTCATCAGCACAGCCAACATGTCAGCTCTCCTTCATTTTATCTTTGGCTTTGGCTGGGACTCAAAACCCCAATCTTTAAAGAGACAGCATCCCTCATATCCGCTCCCCTCTCCAGAATAGAGCTTCTCTGTGCTCTGACTGGTGCCCTTTGTTTCACAAAACAGCCCCACTCCTGCATGCTGCACAGAATCTATGGCATAGATGGCAAAAAGCAGCTACCAGGTTGTCCAGCCTCTGCCCAAGCCTTTGTTCACTGATGATGAAAATATGTTTGCTAGCATCAGCCGGGTATTTTGTCCCTGAAGAGGCAATGTACCCATTCCAAATGTACTCCAGGAGAGGGGAATGATCTCTCTCAGTGTGATCCAGGAGATCTCACACCACCTAGAGTACCAGAGCTGTCCTCTCCAGAAGTGCATGCTACAGCTCAGCTCTGGCAAAAATTATGCACTTCCAAAAGCTCAGAGATTGAGCTACACTCACTGTTTGCAAAAAACCTGCCACTCATTTCTCCTGGCTCCCCAGTATGGTTCAAGAGGTTTTCTTCTTGTGTGAATCTGACAAAAACTGTATTCTCTCAAACCCACTCTCCCATTTCTCTCCTCATGGAAATGGTTATCCCCCAGTTCACTTCCATGCACCTTGCACCTGACACACTGTCTCCCTCCAACTGTGGAAATCCTTCCTTCAATCCTCAGATAGATTTCCTGGGTATTTCAAGTGATAACTTCAATATAGTCTTGTTGAAGGGATGAGGAAAGCTCACAGTGCCCCTATT
Organism: Canis lupus familiaris; assembly: GCF_011100685.1. Classification (NCBI taxonomy): domain Eukaryota; kingdom Metazoa; phylum Chordata; class Mammalia; order Carnivora; family Canidae; genus Canis; species Canis lupus. The sequence continues at coordinate 50,551,073 of NC_049260.1, read as the reverse complement.
TCTCTGCCATCTTATCTCTTCCCTCTGAATACTTTTGATAATTCCAATTAACATTATTATTAAAGTGAAAACCATGATAATTAATCAAGAGAAGAAACAAAAAAAAGAAGACACTCAAGCTGCAAAATGTGGTTACCATTTGCAGATGGTATATTTTATGTAAAAAATACTAAGGAGCTTGAGGCACTAGGGTGGCTCATTCAGGTAAATGTCTAACTCAATTTTAGCACAGGTCATGATCTCAGAGTCCTGGGATTGAGCCCTGTGTCAGACTTCATGCTCAACGGGGAGTCTACTTGAGGATTCTCTCTCTCCCTCTATGTCTGCACCTCTCTCTGCTTGTGGTCTCTCCATCTCTCTCAAATAAGTTAATCAATCTTTTGAAAAATACTAGGGAACCTACAAATAATTTATTATAGTTAATTAATTAATAGAATTAATAAATTCAACAATGTTGTATGATGCAAGATCTATATACAAAAATAATTATATTTCCATACAGTAACAATGAATAATTTCAAAATGAATTTGAGAAAATGTCATTTATAAGGTGAAGAAGGTGGCAGTGAAGTAGGAGGACCCCAGCTTCACTTGACACAACTAGATAACTATCAAGGCATCTTAAATACTTCAGAAATAGTCCTGAAGATTGTCGAAAAACTCCACAACTAAAGGGAAAGAAGAGGCCATATTGAAGAATAGAAGAGTAGAGATGGTGTTTAAGGGAGAAATGGATTGGGGGTGCTGCAAAGGAAGAGAGCCATGGTTGCAGAGAAGGGCAAGAAAGAGGAGCACACAGGAGAAACCCAAAGGAGAAAGATTTCTCAAAGCCATTTGCTTGGAAAACAAAAGGTGATGAATTTTGTGAGTTCTTGCAACTAGTTGGGCTTAAAGCCTACAGTTTTAAAGACAATTGGGCATCAGTGGGAAAGAGCCCAGAGGGCAGTATACTGCTCCTTGCAGGAAGGCAGTAAAACAACCCAGGTATAGACAGCTTGGAAATAGCGACCTGAAGAATGCTTGAGGCACACAGTGGGGAGATTATTTGCTCTTGTAGCATGCTTCTGAGAATCAGTGTGAAAAGAGATGCCTATCTAAGAAAACAAAGGAGCTCTATGGTACCATTTTCCTCCTCTACCCAGCAACATTAACACAGAGCCACCTGTGGGAAGCAGAGCAGCACAAACACTAGCTGTCTAATTTGCATACACCAAACTCAGCTCCCATGCACTATGGCTGAGTCCTGTTCTCATACCAGTTTGCATCAGTCCCAGCACAGTAGGCCCCTCCCTCAGGGAACCAGCACAACCCCTCACCCACACAACGTCTCCAGACCAGGGCCTCAGTTCTGGTGTCAGCTCTCATTTCACAAACAAACCAAAGCATACCTAGTTGAAATTCACCACATTCAAGTCAGGGACCAAACACTGCCCACACCAGTCAAGGAAACCTTCAGACGACTGTCCTGAAAGGACAGAGCAGCCAAAACACAACAGCAGAGTACATGCAGCACACACTAGAGTCAATCCCTGAAGCACCAGGTCCTGGGCACTACATGACCTCTTCTTCATAAGGTCACTACTTTCAGGAACAGGAGACATAATTGGCTTTTCTAACACAGAGAAGAAGATAGAGACTTAGAAAAATATGAAAAGGGAAGGATTTATCCCAAATCAAAGAATAAAGTAAGGCCATGGCCAGAGATCTAAATGAAGGAAATATAAGTAACGTGCCTGGTGGAGAATTTGAAGCAACAATCATAAGGATACTCACTATGCTTGAGGAAAGAATGGAAAGCATCAGTGAGATCACTCCATAGATAAAAGAGTTAAAAAAGAATTAATCAGAAATGAAAAGTACAATAAAGAATATTGGAAACAAGCTTGAAGCAATGAGCAGCAGACTGGAAAGTATAGGAATGAATTAATGACCTAGACAGCAAAGGAATGGAAAGCAATGGAGCTGAACAAAAGAGAATAGGAAAAATATGCAAGACTAGAATAGACTAGGGAACTGACTCCATCAAATGTAATAACACTCATATTATAGTATTTCCAGAAGAAAAGAGAGTGAAGGGGGAAGAAAATTTATTTGAAGAAATAATACGACTTCTTAAAAAAATAATAATACCCGAAACCTTCTCTAATCTGGGGAAGGAAACAAACTCCAGATCCAGGAGGCACAGAGCACTCCCATCAAAATGAACAAAAGCAGACCAACACCAAAGCATTGTAATTGAATTTTCAAAATATAGTGATAAAAAACTCTTAAAAGAAGCAAGACAAAAGAAATCCTTAAATTACAAGGGAAAACCAATAAGACTTAGCTGAAGATTTCTCAAGAGAAATTTGGCAATAGAGAAAGGAGAGGAATGATATAGTCAAAGTCCTAAATGGGGAAATTCTGCATGCAAGAAGACTATCCAGAAGACTTTCATTCAGAATAGTGGGATAGATAGAGTTTCCCAGGCAAACAAAAACTAAAGGAGCTTATGACCACTAAAGCAGCCCTGTAAGAAATTTTAAAGGGGACGCTCTAAGTGCAAAGGATAGACCAAAAATGACAAAGACTAGAAAGGATCAGAGAAAATTTCCAGAAACAACAACAAAACAAGGAACAAAATGGCAATAAATACATATGTATCAGCCATTACCTTGAATGTAAATGGACTAAACACTCCAATCAAAAGATATATGGTGTCAGAATGGATAAAAATAAGACTTATTTATATGCTGCCTACAGGAGACTCATTTTAGACCTAAAGTCACCTGCAAACTGAAAGTGGGGAGATGGAGAAAGATTTATTGTGCAAATGGATGTCAAAAGAAAAAGACAGTAACAATACTTATATTAGACAAACTAGAAAAAAAAACAAAGACTGTAACAAGAGATGAATAGGGTACTGTATCATAAAAAGGGGACTATCCAACAAGAATATCTAACTATTTTTAATATTTATGCCCCCAACATGGGAGCATCCATGAAACAATAACAAACATGAAACAATAACAAACATAAAGGAACTAATTTATAATAATATAACAGTAAAGGATTTGAACAACCCACTTACATCAATGGGTAGATCATCTAAGCAGGAAATTAACAAGGAAAAAATGACTGAGTTAAACTCTGGAACAGATGGATTTCACAAATATATTCAGAATATTCCATCCTAAAACAGCACAATACACATTCTCTTCAACTGCACATGGAACACTCAAGAATAGATCATATATTAGGCACAAAATACACCAAAACAAATACAAAGAGAATAAAGTCATACTGTGTATCTTTATGATCACGACACAAAGAAATTAAATCAGTAATCAAAAAATTCCAAGAAACAAAAGGATCATATGGCTTCACAAATGAACTCTACTAAACATTTAAAGAAAAGTTAATACCCATTCCTCTCAAACTATTTCCCCCAAAATAAAAAGGATGGAAAATTTCCAAGCTCATTCTATGAGGCCAGCATTACCCTGATACCAAAACCAGATAAACACACCACTGAAAAAGAGAACTACAGGCCAATATCCCTGATGAACATGGATGCAAAAATGCTCAATAAAATATTAGCAAACCAAATCCAGGAACACATTAAAAAAATATTCTCCATGATCAAGTGAGGTGTATTCCTGGGTCACAAGAGTTGTTCATCATTAGCAAATCAGTCAATGTGATACACCACATTAATAAAAGAAAGGATAAGAATGATATGATCCTCTGAATAGATTCAGAAAAAAGTATTTGACAAAGTACAACATTAGTTCATGATAAAAAAATCATCAATAAAGTAGGTTTATTTTTGTTTAAAGATTTTAATAATTTATTCATGAGAGACACACCGAGAGATGCAGAAACATAGGCAGAGGGATAAGCAGGCTCCCTGCGGAGCCTGATACAGGACTTGATCCCAGGATCCCAGGATCACGCCCTTAGCCAAAAGCAGACCCTCAACCACTGAGCCACCCAGGCATCCCAGTAAAGTAGATTTAGAGGGAAATTACCTCAACATAAAAAAGGCCATATGCAAGAAGCCTATCATTAATATCATCCTCAATTGGGAAAAACTGAGAGCTTTTCCTCTATAGTCAGGAACGAGACAGGGATCCATTCTCATGACTGTTATTTAAGATGGTAGTGGAAGTCCTAACCACAGCAATCAGACAACAAAAAGAAATAAATTGCATCCAAATCAGCAAGGAAGAAGTCAAACTTTCACAACTTGCAGATAACATGATATTCTAAAACCCTAAAGACTCCACTAGAAAATTCCTAGAACTGATAAACAATTTCTGTGAAGTCGCAGAATGCAAAACCAATGTACAGAAATCCATTGCATTTCCATACATTAATAATGAAACAGCAGAAAGAGAAATCAAGGAATCATTCCCATTTTCAATTGCACTAAAAACCATAAGACACCCAGGAATGAACCTAACCAAAGATGTGAAAGTACTCTGAAAAGTATAAAACACTGATAAAAGAAATTGAAGAGAACACAAAGAAATCAAAAGACATTCCATGCTCATCGACTGGAAAAACAAACATTGATAAAATCTCTATATTATCCAGAGCAATCTTCCTATTTAATGAAAAATACCAATAGCATTTTTTACAGAGCCAGAAGAACCACCTTAAAATTTGTATGGAACCACAAAAGACTCTGAAAAGCCAAAATAATTTTATAAAAAGAATAGCAAATCTGGAAGCATCACAATTCAAGACTTCAAGTTGTATTACAAAGATGTATTAATCACAACGTGGATGGAACTGGAGGGTATTATGCTGAGTGAAGTAAGTCAGTCGGAGAAGGACAAACATTATATGTTCTCATTCATTTGGGGAATATAAATAATAGTGAAAGGGAAAATAAGGGAAGGGAGAAGAAATGGGTGGGAAATATCAGAAAGGGAGACAGAACGTAAAGACTGCTAACTCTGGGAAACGAACTAGGGGTGGTAGAAGGGGAGGAGGGCGGGGGGTGGGAGTGAATGGGTGACGGGCACTGGGTGTTATTCTGTATGTTAGTAAATTGAACACCAATAAAAAAAAAAAAACAAAGATGTATTAATCAAAACGGTATTGCACTGGCATAAAAATAGACATAGAGATCAATAGAACAGGATAGAAAACCCAGAAATAAACCCACAGCACTGTGGTCAATAAATCTTTAACAAAGCAGGAAATAGCCTCTCGGAAAAAGCTACTTTAACAAATGCTATTGAGAAAACTAGACAGTAACATGCAAAGAATAAATCTGGACCAGTTTCTTACACTGTACACACACACACACACACACACACACACATACACACAAAATAAATAAATTGAAAGTGGATTAAGGACCAAAATATGAGACATAAAATCATAGAGGAGAACACAGGCAATAAACTCTTTGACTCAGCCATAGAGACTTCTTTCTAAGTGTCTTCTGAGGCAGGGGAACTACAAGCAAAAATAATCTATGGACTTCATCAAAATAGAAATCTCCTGCACAGCAAAAGAAATAATCAACAAAACTAAAAGGCAACCTATGGAACAGGAGAAGATATTTGCAAATGACATATACTATTAAGGGTTAGTATCCAAAATATATAAAGAATTTATAAAACTCAACACCCCAAAAATGAATAATCCAATTAGGAAATGGTCAGAAGGCATAGATACTTTTTCAAAGAAGACATAGAGATGGCCAACAGACACATACAAAAAAGGTCAACCTCATTCATCATGTATGAAATACAAATCAAAACTACAATGAAATATCACCTTATACCTGTTAGAATGCCTAAAATCAACAACACAATAAACATCAAATGTTGTCAAGGATGTGGAAAAAGGGGAAACCACATGCACTGTTGGTGGGAATGCAAACTGGGTCAGCCACTCAAAAATATGTAGATTCCTGAAAAGTTAATAATAGAAGTATCCACCCAAAGAATACAAAAATTCTAATTTGAAGGGATATGTGCATACTGATGTTTACAGCATCATTTTCTACAATAGCTAAGTTATGGAAAGAGCCCAAATGTCCATCAACTGATGAATGTATAAAGAAGATTATGTATCTATGTATGTATGTATCATCTATCCACATATATGTATATGTATACATATAATGGAAAATCACTCAGCCATAAAAAGTAAAATCTTGTCATTTTCAGCAACATGGATGGAACTAGAGAGTACTATGCTAAACAAATGTCAGTCAGAGAAAGACAAATGTCATGTTATAACTTCTGTGGAATTTAAGAAACAAATGAGCCCAGGGGAAAAAAAGAAAAACAGAGGTAAACCATAAAACAGACTCTTGATTATAAGTACAGACTCTAGCTGATGGTTATCAGAGGGGAGCCGGGTGGAGGGATGGGGTAAATAAGTGGTAGATCTTGAGTCTATGTGTGATTATTACTGAGTATTTTATGTACGTATTGAATCACTAAATTGTATAACTGAAATTAACATATATTTTATGCTAACTAACTAGAATTTAAATTAAAAAATTAAGAAAAAGAAGACAGGGGCACCTTGGTGGCTCAGTCAGTTAAGTATGTGACTCTTGATTTCGGCACATTTCCTGATCTCAGAGTTGTGGGATCAAGCCTTACATTGGGCACCATGCTGGGCATGTAGCCTGATTAGGATTCACTCCATTTCCCTCTCCTTCTGCCCCTCCCCATACTCTCTCCTTAAAAAAGGAAAAAGAGTAAAGGAAGGCAATATTATTTAAGATGTCCATACTCCCCGAAGTGATGTATTGATTTGATTCAATTATTATTAATGCCACAATGGTAATTTTTCCCCAGAAATAGAAAAATGCACCTTAAAATTCAGTGGAATCTCAAGTTACCAGAATAACCAAAATAATCTTGATAAAATGAAAAGTTTGGAAGTCTCAAACTTCCTAATTTCAAAACTTATTACAAAATCATAGTGGTAAAAACAGTATGGTGCCGGCTTAAAGGTAGTGATATTGACCAATGGAATACAATAGAGCACATAAGTAAACCCTCACACACGGTGAAATAATTTTTTTTTAAAGTTCCAAGACCATTCAATGGGAAAAAGACAATCTGTTCATCAAGTATTATTGGGAAAGTTGGATATTCACATACAAAAGAATAAATTTGTGCACTTACCTTAAGACATAAACAAAAGTTATCTCAAAATGGACCTAAAGGTAAAAGCTATAAATGTCTTAGAAGAAAAGATAGAGAAAAAGTTTCATGATATAGGATTTGGCAATGATTTCTTGGATATGACACCAAAAGAATAGGTAAGAAAAGTTAAAATATGTAAATGAAGTGACATAATACTTCTAAACTTCTGAGCATCAAAGGACACAATCAAAAGAGTGAAAAGGCAACCTATGGAATGGGAGAAAACATTTGTAAGGCATATATCTGAAAAGGGTTTAATATCCATAACATATAAAGAATTCCTAAAACTCTACACAAAAGCACAACTAAAATTAGACAAAAAATGTGAATACATATTTCTCCAAGAAAATATAAAATTGGCCAATAAGAAAATGAAAAAATGCTTATGACTAATGATTAGGAAAATGGAAATCGAAATTACAGTGAGATACCATGTTGCACTCATTAGAGTGCTACTATAAAAAAAAGAAATAGGGCAGCCCGAGTGGCTCAGTGGTTTAGAGCCGCCTTGAGCCCAGGGTATGATCCTAGAGACCCATGATCAAGTCCCACGTCAGGCTCCCTGCATGGGGCCTGCTTCTCCCTCTGCCTGTGTATCTTCCTCTCTTTCTCTCTGTGTCTCTCATGAATAAATAAATAAAATCTTTAAAAGGGGGTCTTTAAAGCTATTTGCTTCCTTTAAAAAAAGAAATAAGGGGCACCTGGGTGGCTCAATAGCTAAGCATCTGCCTTTGGCTCAGGTCATGATCCCAGGGTCCTGAGATTGAGTCCCTCACCAGGCTCTCTAGAGGAAGCCTGCTTATCCCTCTGTCTATGTCTCTGCCTCTCTCTGTGTGTCTCTCATAAATAAATAAATAAATAAATAAATAAATAAATAAATAATTTTTTAAAAAGAAACAAAGTAACAACTGTTAGCAAAAAATGTGGAGAAATCGTGTAATATTGCTGGGAGTACAAAATGGTGAAGACACCATAGAAATAAATATATTTGCTCATCAAATATTCACAAATAGAATTATAATATGATCTATTATTTCCACTTATGAGTATATGCAGAAAAGTATTGAAAGCAGAGTCTCAAATATATATTGGTATACTTATATTCATTGCAGCATAGTCACAATAGCCAAAAGGTGGAAGCAACGTAAATGTCCATCAATGGATGAATGGACAAACAAAGTATAGTATACACAGACAATGGAATATTCAACCTTAAGAAAGAAGGAAATTCTGACATTTGATACAACATGGATGAAATTTGATGACATTATGCTAAGTGAAATAAGCTAGCTACAAAAAGACAAATACTCCATTATCAGATTTATATAAAGCATCTAAAATAGATAAATTCTTAGAAACAAAAGTAGAATGGTGGTTTCCAGGGAGTGGAGGCAGGGGGAAAAGGGGAGTTGGCTGATGGATATAGAGTTTCAGTTTTCTAAAAAGAAAAACAAAACAAAACAAAAAGACTTCTGGAGCTATATTGCATAATAATGTGTACACAGATAACACTACTGTACTGTATACCCAAAAATTAGTAAGGAGTCAAATTTTATGTTATGTATATAACTTTTTTACAATCAATCAATCAATCAGTCAACATTTTCTCCAATACAAGTGGGTTGGTATGACAGAATGAGAAGGAGACAATCTCTTTGAACTTTTAAAAAATGGTTAAGATTGTAAATTTCATCTTATGTATATTTGGCCACAACTAAAAAAGTTTTTTTTTTTTTTTTTTTTTTTGGCTAAAAAAGTTTTTAAATGATACTCTGAAACCTTTAGCTTCATCCCCTCATCCCTATCCCAGACTTTAATCATTGTTCTACTTTCTGTCTCTATACATTTTCCTATTCTGGACTTTCACATGAATGGAAACATATGATATGTAGTTATTTGTGTTTAGCTTCTTAGTGTGACTTAGTGTAATGTTCTCAAGATTCATCCATGCCATAGCACGTATTGATCCTTCATTCTTTTTATGGTTGAATATTTCACTGTATGGATATAACAATTTCACCTAACTTTCTGCGCCAGGCTGTTGGCATACCTGGAGTCATGGATATCCTATATTTTATCTCTGGCCAGTAGCTGGGGATCAAAACTCTAAGTTTTAAAGGTCCTAATAAGGTGCAGGCCCACTCTCATCCCATGAATTAGAGCCTCAGGAAATGTGCATCACTGACCTGTCCCTGAAAAGGAGATGCACAACACACACAGTGGAAGACACTAGTTTATTGTAATGCTCAGTGAACCAGGTTATTGGCCATCTGCCCTTGAATCAGTCCCTTACTCCCTTCATTTATTTATTTTTATTTATTGATGGGAGACACATAGAGAAAAGCAGAGAAATAGGCAGAGGGAGAAGCAGGTTCCCTGAAGGGAACCTGATACAGGACTCTATCCCAGGACCCCAGGATCACGACCTGAGCTGAAGGCAGACGCTCAACCACTGAGCCACCCAGGTGCCCCCTCCTACTCCCTTCTGTCTCTAGAAAGCCATCACAGTATCTTGAATCTATTGAGGTAGACAGTGAAAAGTGGCAGCCAGGTTATCTGCAATTTGATCCTGTCTCTATTTTCTGCTCAGAAAATCTGCCACATAAAATCAGTCACTTGGCATATACACACACACACACACACACACACACACACACACACACACAGGTTTAAGTCTATTGTAGCTCACAGCAGAAAGTTAAGAGGTTTTCTGCCCTCTGCTCCCACCTCTGACTCTGCTGTTGAGTACCACCCAATAGGTCTCAGTTGGAGCTTATCATTGACTATTGGACATGGGTCTTTACCAGCTATTGGCTATCAAAAACAATCTTTCAATGAATGTTTATGATGGGGGTGAAGTTAAGATAATGGAGTAGTAGGGATACCCTGAAATTACCTCATCCTTCAAATACAGCTAGGTCAACATTCAACTATTTTGATCAACAAGGAAAATGACTGGAGGATTAAGGAAGCAATCTGCACAGTTGGAAGGAGTGAACATGGCAGATGCAAACTTCAGAGCCAAGAACTGTGGGAGAGGAAAGCCACGCAGCCATGAACAGTAGAGGCCATGAACTCTCTTCACAGAGCAAAGTGAGAGAAAGGAAGAAAGTGGGAAAGAGCCCAATAGGTAGGGAACCACACAATTAGTGATGAGAATATCTACGTTGCACAAAGAGATTACTCCCCTTCCTGGAGGGCATTTGGGAGAGTATGTTTTGCATCTTCAAGGACAAAAAGTCATCAGGGAGCCATTGAGGGGTGATCAATACCAGGGTCATATGTGCACACAGAGAGCAGGAAACCTCTTAGTGACCTTTCACTGTGAACCACAATAGGCTTAACCTCTGTGTGCACACTAAGTAACTGATGGAGAAATTCATTCTAAAAGAAAGAACAGGAGTTAATGCTCACTGTCAGGGATTTAATCAAATATATCCATAAGTAAAATCTCTGAACCAGAATTTAAAACAATGATTATAAAGATACTAACTGGGCTTGAAAAGATCAGAGAAGACACTAGAAAATCTCTTACTGTAGAAATGAAAATAAAAAATGCTATTACTAAGATGCAATCACATATGGAGGCTGTAAAAGCAAGGATAAATGAGGTAGAAGAGAGTCAGTGATATAGAAGAAAAATAATGAAAAATAAGAAAGATGAAAAGGAGAAAGACAACTACTGAATCATGAAGACTTCAAGACTCAGCAGTTCCATAAAGCAAAACAAACAAACAAACAAACAAACAAACAAAAACTAGATAATAGGACTTCCAGAAAATGAAGAGGAGAGACAGAAGATTTTTTGAAAAGCTTATAGCTGAAAACATCCCTAACCTGAGGAAGGAAATGGGCATTCAAGTCCAGGAGGCACAGAGAATTCCTCTCAAAATCAGTAAAAATATGTCAACACTGTGACATATAATGGTTAAACTTGCAAATTTCAAAGATTAAGAGAAAATGTGGAAAACAGATTGGGACAAAAGGTTCATAACCTACAAGAGTAAACACATAAAGCTGGCAGCAGACCTGTCCACACGGAATTGGCAGAACAGACTGGCATGATATAGTCAACATGCTAAGTGGGAAAGCTATACAGCCAAGAATACTTTATCTAGCAAGGCTGCCATTCAGAACAGAAGGAGAGAGAAGGAGTTTCAAGACAAAAACACAACAAAAAGAACAAAAAAGCCCCACAAAAACTAAAGGGATTTGTGAACACTAAACCAGCTCTGCAAGAAATATTAAAGGAGATCCTTTGAGAAAAGAGTCCAAAAATAACAAAGACCAGAAAGAAACAGAGACAGTCCACAGGACCAGTGACTTTACAGTTAATACAAAGGCACTAAATTCATATCTTTTATTAGTCACGCTGAATGTAAATGGACTAAATGAAAAGACACAGGGTATCAGAATTGATTTTTAAAAAGACCCATCAAAATGCTGCTCACAAAAACTCATTTTAGACAGAAACACACCTCCAGAATGAAAGTGAGGGAGTGGAGAACAATTTATCATGCCAGTGGACATCAAAGAAAGCTGGAGTAGCCATATTTTTTATCAGACAGACTAAATTTATTTTTTTAAATTGTGTTTATTTATTTGACAGAGAGACAGAGAGAGCACAAGCAGGGGGAAAAGCAGGCAGAGGGAGAGGGAGATGCAGGCTCTCTATTGAACAGAGAGCCCAACTTAGGACTTGGTCCCAGACCCTGGTATCATGACCTGAGCTAAAGGCAGACACTAAACCAATTGAACCACTCAGGTGCCCCCAAACTAGATATTAAAATAAAGATTGTAATAAGGGGTGGAGGAAGACACTATATCATAATAAAAGGGTCTATAAAACAAGATCTAACAATAATAAATATTTATGCCTCTAACTTGGGAGCACCAAATATATAAACCAATTAAAAACAAAATTAAAGAAACACATTGGTAATAATACAATAATAGTAGGGGACTTTAACACCCCAATCACAATAATGGACAGATCACCTACACAGAAGATCAACAAGGGCTTTTAATGACACACTGGACCAGATGGACTTCACAGATGTATTCAGAGCATTTCCATCCCAAGGCATCAAAGTACACATTTTTCTCGGGAGCACATGGAACCTTCTCCAGGATACATGACATGCTGCATCACAAAAGAAGTGTTAATTGGTACAAAAACAGAGATTATTCCATGAATACTTTCAGACCATAATGCTTTAAAACTTGAAATCAACTACAAGAAAAAAATTGGAAGTAACCCTAATACATGGAAGTTAAAAAGCATCCTTCTAAAGAATGAATGGGTCAACCAGGAAATTAATGAAGAATTAAAAGAAATACACGGAAGCAAATGAAACATGAAAATCCAAATTATGGAGATGCAACAAAGGTGGTCATAGCTACGTAGACCATTCTCAAGAAATAAAAAAATAAACAAGAGGTTTCAAATATACAACCTAACCTTACACCTAAAGAAGCTGGAAAAAGAATGGCAAATAAAGCTTAAATCCAACATGAGAACAGAAATAATTATAGCAGATCAAAGGAATTTAAAAAATAGTAGAAAGGATCAATGAAACTAGGAGCTTGTCCTTTGAAAGAATTAATAAGATCAATAAAGCCCTAGCCATATTTCTCAAAAATAAAAGAGAAAGGACCTAAATTAATAAAATAATGAATGAAAAAGGAGAGATAACAACTAACACTGAAGAAACACAATTATGAAAGAATATCATAAGCAATCATATGACAACAAATTAGGAAATCTGGAAGAAATAAAGAAATTACTAGAAACATATAAACTCCCAAAATTGAGAGAGGAAGAAATAGAAAACCTGATCAGACTCATCACCATCAAAGAAATTGAATCAGTAATCAAAATTCTTCCAACAAACAAGAGTCCAGGACTAGACAATCTCCCAGCTGAATTCTACCAAAAATTTAAAGAAGAATTAGTACCTATTCTTCTGAATCTATTTCAAAAAACAGAAATGGAAGACAGAATTCCAAACTCATCCTACGAGGCCAGCATCACCTTGATCCCCAAACTAGACAAAGACCACACCAAAAAAAGAGAATTAGAGACCAATATCACTAATGAACATGAACACAAAAATTCTCAGCCAAATAATAGCTAATAAGATCAAACAGTACACTAAAAGGATTATTCACCACTACCAAGTGAGATTTATTCCAGGGCTGCAAGGATGGTTAAATATCTGCATCACACAGGAAAGCCCAGCCCTGGAGAAACAGGAACTTTAAAAATTCCACACTGGATTTTTCCCGGATGGAAAGGTGCTTTGCAGGGCAATGGAGCAGAATCGCAGAAGGGCAACGAAGCCTCCGGTTTCCTGGAGTCACTAATAGAGGAAGTGTGCCCCAGGGGAATGAGCACCATAAACTGTGGGCCGATCTCAATAAAGGGCTGGTGTGTGCATGAGCCCGGCATCTGGGAGAATTCAGTCAGTCAGGCGGGTGCCTCCAGATGGAGGGATCTGTGACCTGCTGCATTTGGGAGCAGAGGGGCCGGGACCATGATTCCAGCAGCACAGGGCCCCGAATCCAAGGGCACCTAGAGGACACAGCCCACGATCCTACGTTTCCCCCAAGACAGTCCACCTGTCTTCAGGAGCATCTAGGCCAGTGCAGACTGGGAGCTGTGGGTGGTTACTGGGGAACTGACTCCAGATCTGGAGAATTAGCCTCCGCCAGTGTTGTCATTCCTCCATTTATCGCCTGGTGCCTGGAAAGGGAAGAGCTGCCAGGGAACAGAGCCCTCATGGGATAAACAGCTTCCACGGAGCCCAGCACCCAACAAAAAGTGAGGCAGCTCTTCCAGGTGCACACACCTGAGGATCAGCACAGCAGCCTCTCCCCCAAAAGACCAACTGGAAAAACAGAGGAACAGCAAGTTCTTGACCAAGCAGCACTGGGAAGCCCCAGGGGAAGTTGAGGGATTTACAGTATATAGAACCAGAGGATACCTCTCCTGTTTTTTTCTTCCTTTTCTACTACAACTTGTTTTTATATCAGACTATAAATTTCCAATTTTATCCAAAGAGAAATTTTCCCACCTTCACTACAATATTTTACCACCTCTTCATTTATAAGATTCTTCTCTTCTGACTTTCATATTTCTACAAATACAGGCCCTAGATATATTTTCCACTTCTAGATTCCCTTCAATGTACTCACTTAATTTGGGGAGATATACAAGATTTGTTTTTTTGTTTTGTTTTGTTTTGTGTTTTTTACTCGGCCTCATTTTGTTCTACAATGACAGAAGTTAACCTTCTAAAACATGACCAGCATGCACCCAGAACCAAGTGGTATACCATGCTGGTTCATTCTGTGACATTTCTAATTCCCATTCTGCTCTCCACTTTTATCTCATTTATGTTTTGGTGGTCAATGTTGGGGATATCCACAGGTATTTCTAGTTTGTATAAATTTGGGACTAAGAGTATTCTAACATAAAGAACTTAATATACTCAGAACCAAGAGGACCCTAGGTCCCTAAATTCAGGGAGACTAAATACTCCCTCCACTACAACTTCATCACCAACACCATCTGCCAGTCCCCCATTTTTTTCTTCTCCTTTTTTTCTTTTTCTTTTTTTGCCTCTTTACTTTTGCTTTTTCTGTTCTTTTTTCTCTTTTCTTTTTTTCCCTCTACTTCTTTGGGATTCTTGGGCTTTATTTTTACTACTTTGTTTTAAAATTTGTTTTTCACTTTAGCGGCCCTTTTGTTTTATTTCATTCTGAACTTTTTTTTAATTTCTGGTCTCTGACCTCATCAGAATCACCTAGGGTGAAATTTACTTAGGTTGGAATGGATATTCTTGACTCAGACCGATCACACAGCCACTCTGCACTGAGCAAAATGACTAGAAAGAAGAAATCACCAAAAAAGAAAGAACAAAAACAGAAGTCTCTGCCACAGAGTTATGGAATACGGATTACAATTCGATGTCAGAAAGCCAATTCAGAAGCACAATTATAAAGCTACTGGTGGATCTGGAGAAAAAATAAAAGAATTAAGAGACTTCATGACAGCAGAATTTAGATCTAATCAGACTGAAATTAAAAATCAATTAAATGAGATTCAATCCAAACTGGAGGTCCTAACAACAAGGGTTAATGAGGTAGAAGAAAGAGTGAGCAACATAGAAGACAAGTTGATGGCAAGGAAGGAAGTTGAGGAAAAAAACCCCAGAAAAACAATTAAAAGATCAGAGGGAAGGTTAAGGGAAATAAATTATAGCCTCAGAACAAAAAATCTACTCATAATTGGGGTTCTAGAGAGCGCTGAGAGGGCCAGAGGGCCAGAAAGCATATTTGAACAAATCATAGCTGATAACTTCCCTAATTTGGGAAGGAAAACAGCATTCAGATCCAGGACATAGAGACGTGCCCCCGAAAAATCAATAAAAATGTTTAAACACCTCGACCTTTAATAGTGAAACTGGCAAATTCCAAGGATAAAGAGAAAATTCTTAAAGTGGCAAGAGACAAGAGATCCCTAACTTGTATGGGGAGAAATATTACATTAACAGCAGACCTCTCCAGAGATATCTGGCAGGCCAGAAAGGGCTGACAGGATATATTCAGGGCCTTAAATGAGAAGAACATGCAGCCAAGAATACTTTATTCAGCAAGGCTCTCATTCAGAATAGAAGGAGAGATAAAGAAGATAAAGAGCTTTCAAGATAGGCAGAAAGTGAAAGAATATGTGGCCACCAAACCAGCTGTGCAAGAAATAGTAATGGGGACTCTGGAAAAGAAAGAGGAAGCCCAAAGAAATAATACACAAGACAGGGACTGAATAAGTATTATGATGACCCCAAATTCACATCTTTCAATAGTTATTCTGATCGTGAATGGGCTGAATGATCCCATCAAAAGACACAGGGTTTCAGACTGGATAAAAAAGCAAGACCCATCTATTTACTGTCTACAAGAGACTCATTTTAAACGTAAGGACACCTCCAGCCTGAAAAATGAAAGGTTGGGAAACTATTTACCATTCAAATGGTCCTCAAAAGAAAGCTGTGGTAGCAATCCTCATATCAGATAAATTAAAGTTTATCCCCAAGGTTGTAGTAAGGGATGAAGAGAGACACTGTATCATTCTTAAAGGGTCTATCCAACAAGAAAACATAACAATCATGAATATTTATGCCCCTAATGTGGAAGCTGCCAAGTATATCAATCAATTAATAACCAAAGTAAAGACATACATAGAAAATAATACACTAATACTGGGAGAAATCAAAGTGACACATTCTCCAAATGACAGATATTCTAAACAAAACATCTTCAAAGAAACAAGGGCTTTAAATGATACACTGGACCAGATGGATTTCACAGATATTTACAGAACTTTACATCCAAAAGCAACTGAATACACATTCTTCTCAAGTGCACATGGAACTTTCTCCAGAAGAGACTACATACTGGGTCACAAGTCAGGTCTCAACTAATACCAAAAGACCGGGATTGTCCTCTGCATATTTTCAGACCACAATGCTTTGAAACTTGAACTCAGTCACAAGAAGAAATCTGGATGAAACATAAACACATGGAG
Source organism: Canis lupus familiaris (assembly GCF_011100685.1). Lineage (NCBI taxonomy): Eukaryota > Metazoa > Chordata > Mammalia > Carnivora > Canidae > Canis > Canis lupus. The sequence continues at coordinate 50,534,318 of NC_049260.1, read as the reverse complement.
GTTAAATAGCATCCTGTTAAAAGATGAATGGGTCAACCAGAAATTAGAGAAGAATTAAAAAGAATCATGGAAACTAACGAGAATGAAGAAACAACAATTCAAAATCTTTGGGATACAGCAAAAGCAGTCCTGAGGGAGAAATACATCGCAGTATAAGCCACCCTCAAAAAATTGGAAAAAACTCAAATACACAAGCTAACTTTCCACCTAAAAGAACTGGAGAAAGAACAACAAGTAACATCTACACCAAGCAGAAGAGAGATAATAAAGATTCGAGCAGAACCCAATGAAATAGAGACCAGAAGAACTGTAGAAGAAATCAACAAAACCAGGAGTTGGTTCTTTGGAAGAATTAATAAGATAGATAAACCATTAACCAGCCTTATTAAAAACAAATTAGAAAAGACTCTAAGAAAATCACGAATGAAAAAGGAGAGATCACAACCAATACCAAGGAAATAAAAACGATTTTAAAAACATATTATGAGCAGGTATATGCCAATAAATTAGGCAATCTAGGATAGATGGACGTATTTCTGGAAAACCACAAATTACAAAAACTGGAACAGGAAAAATAGAAAACTTAAACAAGCCAATAAACAGTAAAGAAATTGAAGCAGTCATCAGAAACCTCCCAAGACACAAAATTCCAGGGCCAGATGGCTTCCCAGGGGAATTCTATCAAACTTTTAAAGAAACAATACCTATTCTACTAAAGCTGTTCAGAAAGATAGAAAGGGATGGAATACTTCCATACTCGTTCTATGAGGCCAGCATCACCTTAATTCCAAAACCAAACAAAGACCACACGAAAAAGGAGAATTATAGATCAATATCCCTGATGAACACGGATGGAAAATTTCTCAACAAGATACTAGCCAATAGGATCCAAAACAACATTAAGAATAGTATTCACCATGACCAAGTGGGATTTATCCCTGGAATGCAAGGTTGGTTCAACAGTCGTAAAACTACCAACATGATAGATCATATCAACAAGAGAAAAACCAAGAACCATATGATCCTCTCAACAGATGCAGAGAAAACATTTGACAAAATACAGCATCCTTTCCTGATTAAAACTATTCAGAAGGTAGGGAGAGAGGGAATATTCATCAGCATCTCAAAAGCCATCTACAAAAAGCCCACAGCAAATATCATTCTCAGTGGAGAAACACTGAGAGCCTTTCTCCTAAGATAAGGAACACAACAGGGATGTCCGCTCTCACCACTGCTATTCAACATAGTGCTAGACGTTCTACCCTAAGCAATCAGACAACAAAAAGAAATTAAAGGCATTGAAATTCCAAAGAAGTCAAACTCTCCCTCTTCGCAGATGACATGGTACTGTACATAGAAAAACCAAAAGTCTCCACCCCAGGATTGCTAGAACTCATACAGTAATTTGGCAGTGTGGCAGGATACAAAATCCATGCCCAAAAATCAGTGGCATTTCTAGACACTAACAATGAAACTGAAGAAAGAGAAATTAAGGAGTCAATCCCATTTACAATTGCACCTGAAAATATAATATACCTAGGAATAAACCTAACAAAAGAGATAAAGGATATATATCTTAAAAACTATGGAAAAAAATAAAAATAAAATAAAATAAAATAAAAACTATGGGACACTCTTGAAAGAATTTGAGGAAGACACAAAGAGATGGAAAAAGTCCATGTTCATGGATTGGAAAAATTAATATTGTAAAAATTTCAATGCTACCCAGGGCAATTTACACATTAAATGCAATCCCTATCAAAATACCATGGACTTTCTTCAGAGAGTTGGCACAAATTATCTTAAGATTTCTGTGGAATCACCGAAAGATCCTGAATAGCCAGGGGAATATTGAAAAAGAAAACCAGAGCCAGGGGCATCACAATGCCGGATTTCAAGCTGTATTACAAAGCTGTGATCATCAAGACAGTGTGGTATTGGCACAAAAACAGACACAGAGATCAATGGAACAGAATAAAGAATCTAGAAATGGGCCTTCACCTCTATTGTCAAGTAATATTCGACAAAGCAGGAAAGACTATCCACTGGAAAAAGGACAGTCTCTTCAATAAATGGTGCTGGGAATATTGGACATCCACATGCAGAAGAATGAAACTAGTCATTCTCTTACACCATACAAAAAGATAAACTCAAAATTGATGAAAGCTCTAAATGTGAGACAAGAATCCATCAAAATCCTAGAGGAGATAACTGGCAACATGTTTTTTGAAGTTGGACACAGCAACTTCTTGCAAGATATATGTATGAAGGCAAGGGAAACAAAAGTCAAAATGAACTAATGGGACTTCATGAAGATAAAAAAAGTATATGCACAGGAAAATAAATAATCAACAAAACTAAAAGACAACCTACAGAATGGGAGATGATATTCACAAATGAGATATCAGATAAAGGGCTAGTATCCAAAATCTATAAAAATCAATCAATCAATCAATCAAGTAATCCTACGAAACTCAACACTCAAACAGGGAAAATGCAGTCAGGAAATAGGCAGAAAACATGAGCAGACAATTATCCAAAGAAGATAGACCAATGACAAACAGACCTATGAAAAACTACTCAACATCACTCAGCATTCAGGAAATACAAATCAAAACCACAATGATATAATCACCTCATACCAATGAGAATGTCTAAAATTAAGAAGTCAGGAAACAAAAAAACGTTGGTGAGGTTATGGAGAAAGATGAGCCCTCTTATGGTCTTGGTGGGAATGTAAACTGGTACAGCCACTCTGGAAAACACTATAGAGGTTCCACAAAAAGTTAAAAATAGAGCTTCAATATGACCCAGGAATTGTCCTACTAGGTTTTTGTTCAAAGGATACATCGTGTTTTGAATGTACACATGCACTCCAATGTTTATATGGCAATGTCCCCCACTGCTAAAATATGAAGAGATCCCTGATGCCAATTGTCAGATAAATATATACAGAAGAATTATTTATATATAAATATATATTTATTATTTATATATATTATTTGTATATTTATATATACATATATATATAATTAAAGCTGATGAACATAAGGAAAAAGAAGGAAAAGGGGTGACTGGGTGATGGATATTTAGGAGGGCACTTGATGTAATGAGCACTAAGTGATGTATGAAACCAATAAATCACTAAATTATACCCCCAAAACTAACAATACAGTATATGTTAACTAACTTGAATTTAAACAAACAAAATTCCAGATTATGAAGATTTACAATTTTATTCTAAGGTTTTTATTTTAGTTTTTCCTCTTATATATATGTTTTTTAATTCATTTTAAGTGAATTTTTATATCTGCCATGAGACAATGGTCCCACTTCATTGTCAAGTATATAATTATCCAATTGTACTATTTTTTGAAAAGATTGTTTCTTTCATTGAATGATCTTGTTATCCTTGTCACATCAGTTGGCCATAAAAGTATTACCTTACCTCTGGATGCTGTATTTCTATCCTTTTGCCTATCTTTTTAAATTTTCATTTAAATTACAGCTATTTAACGTACAGTGTAATATTAATTTAAGGTGTAGAATTCAGTGATTCAACACTTATATAGAACACCTGGTACTCATCACAACAATGTTCTCCTTAATCTCCATCATATATTTAACCCACACCCACCTCTCCTCTGTTAGCCATCAGTTTGTTCTCTATAGTTAAGAGTCGGTTTCCTGATTTGTCTTTCTTTTTTACCCCCTATGTTCATTTGTGTTTTTTCTTAAATTCCACGTGTGAGTAAAATCATATGGTATTTATCTTTCTCTGACATTTACTTTAGCATAATACTCTCTAGTGGCATCCATGTCATTGCAAATAGCAAGATTTCCTTCTTTTTTGTGGCTGAGGAATATTCCATTGTGTGTGTGTGCGTGCGTGTGCATTTGGGCTCTGTCCATAAATTGGCTATTGTTGATAATGCTGCTAAAAACATCAGAGTTCATGTATCTCCTTGAATTAGTATTTTTGTATTCTTTGAGTAAATACCTAGTAGTGCAATTGAGGGCTTGTAGGGTAATTCTGTTTTTAAATTCCTCAGAAACCTCCATACTAAGACAGTCTTGATTATTATTGCTACTTGATTATAAGTTCTGAAATCAGAAAGTGTGAGGTCTTCTGATTGACTCAGTATGATATGAATCACAGAAGTGGCTTTTTCATTTCTATAAAGAAGGCAGTTGGGATACAGATAGGGATTAAACTGAATCTGTAGATAAGTTTTGGAAGTTTTGCCATCTTAATGATGTTAAATCTTCTGATTCATAAACATGAGATATTTTCCCATTCGTTTAGATTATTAATTTATTTTGACAATGTTGTATTTTCCCAATTAGAAGTTTTTCACTTCTTTTGTTAAATTTATTCCCATATATCTTATTCTTTTTGATGCTATTATGAATGGAATCATTTTGTTAATTCATTTTGTGAGTGTTTATTTAAAAAGCCTTGGAATACAATTAATTATCGTATATTAAATTTGCACTTTGCAATCTTACTGACTAGTTTATTGGTTATAATAGGTTTTTTGGTTGAATTCTTAGAATTTTTTATTTATGTAATTATATCACCTGCAACTAGTGGTACCTTTACTTCTTCATTTCCAATATGGATGCTTTTTATGTTTCTCTTCCTTAATTACCTGATGAAAATTTTAAGCACAATGATAAATGGATACTAAAAGACAACCTACAGAATGGGAGAAGGTATTTGCAAATGACGTATCAGATAAAGGGCTAGTTTCCAAGATCAATAAAGGACTTATTAAACTCAACACCAAAGAAACAAACAATCCAATCATGAAATGGGAAAAGACATGAACAGAAATCTCACAGAGGAAGACATAGACATGGCCAACACGCACATGAGAAAATGCTCCGCATCACTTGCCATCAGGGAAATACAAATCAAAACCACAATGAGATACCACCTCACACCAGTGAGAATGGGGAAAATTAACAAGACGGGAAACCACAAATGTTGGAGAGGATGCAGAGAAAAGGGAAGCCTCTTACAATGTTGGTGGGAATGTGAACTGGTGCAGCCACTCTGGAAAACTGTGTGGAGGTTCCTCAAAGAATTAAAAATAGACCTGCCCTACGACCCAGCAATTGCACTGTTGGGTTTTTACCCCAAAGATACAGATGCAATGAAACGCTGGGACACCTGCACCCCGATGTTTCTAGCAGCAATGTCCACAATAGCCAAACTGTGGAAGCAGCCTTGGAGTCCATCGAAAGATGGATGGATAAAGAAGATGTGGTTTATGTATACAATGGAATATTACTCAGCCATTAGAAACGACAAATACCCACCATTTGCTTCAACGTGGATGGAACTAGAGGGTATTATGCTGAGTGAAGTAAGTCAATCGGAGAAGGACAAACATTATATGTTCTCATTCATTTGGGGAATATAAATAATAGTGAAAGGGAATAGAAGGGAAGGGAGAAGAAATGTGTGGGAAATATCAGAAAGGGAGACAGAACATAAAGACTCTTAACTCTGGGAAATGAACTAGGGGTGGTGGAAGTGGAGGAGGGCAGGGGTGGGCGTGAATGCGTGATGGGCACTGAGGGGGGCACTTGACGGGATGAGCACTGGGTGTTATTCTGTATGTTGGTAAATTGAACATCAATAAAAAAGAAATTTATTAAAAAAATAACATTATGAGCAACTATCTGCCAACAAATTAGACAATATGAAAATAATGGATCCATTCCTAGAAACTTATAACTTACCACACTGAAACAGGACAAAATAGAAAACTTGAAGAGACTCATAGTCAGCAAGGAAATTGAAACAGTAATCAAGAAATCTCCCAACAAACAAGATTCGAGGATCAGATGACTTTCAAGATAAATTCTACCAACAATTTAAAAAGGAACTAATACCTATTTTTCTGAAGCTGTTTCAAAAAAATAGAAATGGAGGGAAAAATTCCAAACTCATCCTATGAGGCCAACATTACCTTTATTCCAAAAACCAGGCAAAAACGCCCCAAAAGAATTACAGACCAATATCCCTGATGAACATGGATCAAAAATTCTCACCAAGATACTAGCCAATAGGATTTAACAGTATACTAAAAGGATTATTCACAAAGAAAAGGTGGGATTTATTCGTGGTATACAAAATTAAATAAACATTTGTAAATCAATCAATCAATGTGATAGATCACATTAATAAAAGAAAGGCCAAGAATGATATGATCCCCTCAATTGATGCAGAAAAAGCATTTGACAAAATAGAGCATACTTTCTTGAATAAAATTTTCCATAGTGTAGAGGTAGAAGGAACATATCTCAACATCATAAAAGCCATCTATGAGAAGCCCACAGCTGATATCATTTTCAATGAGGAAAAATTAAGAGCCTTTCCCCTAAGGTCAGGACCATGAGAAGGATGCCCATCCTAACCACTGTTGTGCAGCATGGTACTAGAAATCCTAGCCTCAATAATCAGAAAAAAAAGAAATAAAAGGCATTCAAATTTGCAAAGAAGAAGTAAAAATCTAACTCTTCACAGGTGATATGATTCTTTATGTGGAAACAAAAGAGTTCACCCCAAAATTGCTAGAACTCAAACATGAATTCAGCAATGTGGCAGGATACAAAATCAATGCACAGAAGTCAGTTGAATTTCTATACGCTAACAATGAGACAGAAGACAGAGAAGTGAAGGAATTGATCCCATTTGTAATTGCACGAAAACCATCTTAGATATCTGAGAATAAAATTAATCACAAGGGTAAAGGATCTATACTACAAAAACTACAGAATGATTATGAAAGAAATCGAAGAAGACACAAAGAAATGGAGAAACATTCCATGCTCATGGGTTGGAAGAATAATTATTTTTTAAATATTTGTGCTACATAGGGCAACCTTCACATTCAATGCAATGCCTATCAAAATACCATGTACACTTTTCATAGCTGGACAAAATGATCCTAAAGTTTGTAAGGAACAAGAAAAGACCCCAAATATCCAGAAGAATGCTGAGAAATAAAACCAAAGCTGGTGGCATCACAATGTGGAATTCAAGCTGTATTGCAAAGCTGTAATCAAGAAGAGTGGTAGTGGCATAAAAACAGAAACATAGATCAATCGAACAGAATAGAGAACCCATAAATGGACCCTCAGCTCTATGGCCAACTAATCTTTGAAAAAAAAAGGAAAGAATATTCAATGGAAAAAAGATGGTCTCTAACAAATTGTGTTGGGAAAATTGGACAGTCACATGTAGAATGAAACTGGACCACTTTCCTACACCATACACAAAGTTAAACTCAAAATGGATGAAAGACGTAAGTATGAGATGGGAATCCATCAAAATCCTAGAGAAGAACACATGGTACAACCTCTTCAACCTTGACCACAGCAAGAAGTTGCTGTGGTCCAAAGTCCACATATGTCTAAAGTCAAGGGCAACAAAAGCAAATAGGAACTATTGAGACTTCATTAAGATAAAGTCTTCTGCACAGCAAAGGAAACAGCCAACAAAACCAAATGGTAGCCTGTGGAATGGGAGAAGATATTTGCAAATTACATATAAGAAAAATGGCTAATATCCAAGATGTAAAAAGAACTTCTCTAACTCGACAACCAAAAATCAAATAGTCCAGCCAAGAAATGGGCAGAAGGGGACACCTGGTTAGCTCAGTGGTAGAGTGTCTGCCTTTGGCTCAGGGTATGATCCTGAAGTTTCAGGATTGAGTCACACATCAAGCTCCCTGCATGGAGCCTGTTTTTCCCTCTGCCTAAGTCTCTGCCTTTCTCTCTATGTCTCTCATTAATAAATAAATAGAATCTTAAAAAAGAAATGGGCAGAAGACATGAACAGATATTTCTCTAAAGATGACATACAAGTGGCTAACAGTTGAAAAAAAATGCTCCACATCACTTGGCGTCAAGGAAATACAAATCAAAACCACAATGAAATACCACCTCACATTAGTCAGAATGGATAAAATTAACAAGACAGGAAACAACAAATATTGGTGAGGATGTGGAGAAAGAGAACCATCTTACACTGTTGGTGGGAATGCAAGATGGTGCAGCCACTGTGGAAAACAGTATGGAGGTTCCTCAAGAAGTTAAAAATAGAGCTACCTTATAACCTGGCAATTGTAATAGTTGGTATTTATCCCAAAGATACAAATGTAGTTATCCAAGGGGCACCTGCACCCCAAAGTTTATAGCAGTAATGTGCAAAATAGTAAAACTATGGAAAGAGCCGATATGTACATTGACAGAATTGTGGATAAAGAGTATGGTATAGCGATTAAAAACCCCAACATAATAGTGAAGCTTGCAAATTCCAAAGATAAAGATAAAATTCTAAAAGCAGCTCATGATAAGAGATTCTTAACTTATATGGGGAGAAATATCAGATTAACAGTGGACCTATCCACAGAAACCTGGCAGTCCAGAAAGGGCAGGCAGGATATATTCAGGGTTCTAAACGAGAAAAACATGCATCCAAGAATACTTTATCCAGCAAGGCTGCCATTCAGAATTGAAGGAGAGAAAAGAGCTTCCAGGATAGGCAGAAACTGAAGGAGTATGTGCCCACCAAACCAGCTCTGCAAGAAAAAGTAATGGGGACTCTGGAAAAGAAAGAGGAAGCTCAAAGAAATAAGCCACAAAAAACAAGGACTGAATAGGTATTATGATGACATTAAATTGGTATCTTTCAATAGTAACTCTGAATGTGAATGGGCTTAATGATCCAATCAAAAGACGCAGGGTTACAGACTGGATAAAAACAAAACAAAACAAGACCCATCTATCTGCTATATCTACAAGAGACTCGTTTTAGACCTTAAGGACACCTCCAGCCTGAAAATGAACCATTTAAATGGTCCTCAAAAAAAAACCTGGGATAGCAATCCTCCTAGTAGATAAATAAGTTTATACCAAGGACTATAATAAGAGATGAAGAGGGAACTATATCATACTGAAAGGGTCTATTCAACAAGAAGACCTAACAATTCCGAATATTTATGCCCCTAATGTGGGAGCAGCCAATTATATCAATCAATTAATAACCAAAGTAAAGAGATACATAAAAAGTAATATATAATAGTAGGAGATTTCAACACAGCATTCTCAGGAAAAGATAGATTTAAGCAGAATATCACCAAAGAAACAAGGGCCTTGAATGATACACTGGACTACATGGATTTCACAGATATATACAGAACATTCCATCCTAATGCAACTGAGTACACATTCTTCTCAAGTGCACATGGAACTTTCTCCAGAATAGAACACAGACTGGGTCACAAATCAGGTCTCAACTGATAACAAAATATTGGGATTATCACCTGTATAATTTCAGACCACAACACTTTGAAACTGGAACACAATCACAGGAAGAAATTGGGAAGAAACTCAAACACCTGGAGGTTAAAGATCATCCTACCAAAAGATAAATGGGTCAACCAGGAAATTAGATAAGAATTAAAAAAAAAACATGGAAACTAATGAAAATGAAAATACAACTGTTCAAAATCTTTGAGATATACTAAAAGAGATCCTAAGAGGGAATTATATTGCAATAGAAGCCTCTGAAAAGATTGGCCAAAGCTCAAATACACAAGCTAACCTCGCACCTAAAGAAACTGGAGAAAGAACAGCAAATAAAGTCTAAACCAATCAGAAGAGAGATAATAAAGATTAAAGCAGAGCTCAATGAAATAGAGACGAGAAGAACTATAGAACAGATCAAAAAACAAAAGATGGTTCTTTGAAAGAATGCATATGATAGATAAACACCTAGCCAGTTTTATTAAAGAGAAAGACAAGAGACTTACATTAATAAAGTCATGAAGAAAGAGGAGAGATCACAACTAATACCAAGGAAATACAAATGATTTTTTTAAAATATTATGATCAACTATGTGCCAACAAATTAGGCAATCTGGAAAAAAATGGAAGCATTTCTGGAAAACTACAGATTATGAAAACTGAAACAGGAAGAAATATAAAACCTGAACAGGCCAATAACCAGCGAGGAAGTTGAAGCAGTCATCAAAAACCTTCCAAGACACAAAAGTCCAGGGCCAGATGGCTTCCCAGGGCAATTCTACCAAACATTTAAAGAATAAATAATACCTATTCTACTAAAACTGTTTCAAAGGATAAAAATGGAGGGAATACTTCCAAACGCATTCTTTGAGGCTAGCATTACCTTGATCGCAAAACCAAAAACCCCACCAAAAAGGTTCTCACATTTGGGACAATATCAAGATGACAGATAATATCCCAGATGAACATGGAAGCAAAAATTCTCACCAGGATACTAACCAATAGGATCCAACAATACATTAAGAGGATTATTCACCACCACCGCCAAGTGGGATTTATCCCTGGGATGCAAGGGTGGCTCAACATTCATAAAACAATCAACGTGATAGATCACATCAATTAAAGAAAAGACATAATCCATATGATCGTCTCAATAGATGCAGAGAAAACATTTTACAAAATATACCATCCATTCCTGATTAAGACACTTCAAAGGGTAGGTATAGAGGGAGAATTCCTCAATACCATAAAGGCATTTATGAAAGGCCCACAGCAAATATGACTCTCAATGGGGAAAAACTTAGAACATTTCCCCTAACAACAGGAACACGATAGAAATGTCCACTCTCACCACTGTTGTTGAACATAGTACTGGAAGTTCTAGCCTCAGCAATCAGACAACAAAAAGAAATAAAAGGCATTCAAATTGGCAAAGAAGAAGTCAAATTCTCCCTCTTCAAAGATAAGATACTGTATATAGAAAACCCAAAAGATACCACCCCAAAATTGCTACAACTCATACAGCAATTCAGCAATGTGGCAAGATACAAAATCAATACACAGAAATCAGTGGCATTTCTATACACTGACAATGAGACTGAAGAAAGAGAAATGAAGGAGTCAATCCCATTGACAATTGCACCCAAAAGCATATATATGAATAGACCTAACCAAAGTGGTAAAGTAACTATACTCCAAAAACTACAGAACACTTACAAAAGATCGAGGTAGATGTAAAGACATTGAGAAACAGGAGGCGGGGCAAGATGGCAGAAGAGTAGGGTCCCCAAGTCACTTGTCACCACCAACGTTCCTAGATAACATTCAAATCATCCTGAAAATCTACGAATTCAACCTGAGATTTAAAGAGAACAGCTGGAATGCTACAATGAGAAGAGTTTGCGCTTCTATCAAGGTAGGAATACGGAAAAAAAATAATAAAGAAATAAAAAAACATTTAAGGGGGAAGGCCCCAGTGAGGAGTCAGGCTAAGGCCACGTGGCGAGTGCCCCGAGGACAAGAAAGCACAGGCCCAGAGAAGCAAGAGCTTTACCAAACTTCCTGGACAGAAAGGCGCTCACAGGGAGCTCAGGCAGGATCCCAGGAGGGGCAAGGATGCCCTCAGGCTCCCAGGCGCACTAACAGAGGAACTGCGCCTGGGGGAGAGTGCGCCACACACCACCGCAGAGCTCCCTAAAGGGCTGCAGTGTGTGCCTGGCAGGGCCCCAGGAGCAGCTCAGGCGGCGACTCACGGCTGCTCCTCGCAGAGGGGGCTGCGCGGCCCCAGGAGCACGATTACAGCAGCACAGGTTCCAGAGCCCAGGAGCTGGGGGACACAGCCCAAGATCCAGCACTGCCCCTGGGACAGGCAAAGGTCAGGAGGGCCCAGGACAGCAAGGATACTCCTGCCGCCCAGCGGCCCTGAGCTGTGCAGATCGGCGCCCCCTGCCCCCCGAGCATCCAGACCCCTGCAGACTGAGAGCTGTGGTAGTTACTGCAGAACGTGACTCCAGAGGTGCATAACTGGGCGCCGACACTGTTGTTGTTCCTCCTGGTGTCATATTGTACCTGGGACTGATCAAGGGCCTCACAGGATAAACAGCTCCCACTGAGCCATGCAACTGACAGGGGGCTGGGTAGCCCCCCCAGGTGCACACACCTGAGAATCAGCACAGCAGGACCCTTCCCCAGAAGACCAGCTAGAAGGACAGGGGAAAAGCAAGTTATTGACCGAGCAGCACTGGGAAGTTCCAGGAGAAGTCTAGGGATTTACAGTATATAGAATCAGAGGATACTCCCTTGTTTTTTGTTTTCTGTTTGTTACCCCCCACATACTCTTTTTTTTCCTTTTTTTCCCTCTCTTTCTCCTTTTTCAAGACAACTTGTTTTTGGCCACTCTGCACTAAGCAAAATGACTAGAAGGAAAAACTCATCTCAAAAAAAAAAAAAAGAATCAGAAACAGTCCTCTCTCCCATAGAGTTACAAAATTTGGATTACAATTCAATGTCAGAAAGCCTCAGAAGGAAAAATCTATGTTTAATTGGGGTTCCCGAGGGTGCCAAAAGGGACAGAGGTCCAGAATATGTATTCTCATAGCTGAGAACTTCCCTAACTTGGGAAGGGTAACAAGCATTCAGATCCAGGAGATAGAGAGATCCCCCCTAGAATCAATAAAAAACGCTCAACACCTCGACATTTAATAGTGAAGCTTGCAAATTCCAAAGATAAAGAGAAAATCCTTAAAGCAGCAAGGGACAAGAGATCCCTAACTTTTATGGGGAGAAGCATTAGGATAATAGCAGACCTCTCCACAGAGACTTAGAAGGCCAGAAAGGGCTGGCAGGAAATATTCAGGGCCATAAAAGAGAAGAACATGAACCAAGAATACTTTATCCAGCAAGGCTCTCATTCAGAATAGAAAGAGAGATAAAGACCTAACCAAGACAGGCAGAAATTGAAAGAATATGTGACCACCAAAACGGCTCTCTAAGAAATATTAAGGGGGACTATTCAAAATAAAGAGGAAGTCCAAGGAAACACTGCACAAAAACAGGGACTGAATAGGTATCATGAAGACACTAAATTCATATCTTTCAATATTAACTCTGAACGTGAATGGGCTTAACTATCCCATCCAAAGGCGCAAGGACCCAGACTGGATAAAAAAGGAAGACCCATCTATTTGCTGTCTACAAGAGATCATTTTAGACAGAAGGACACCTACAGCCTGAAAATAAAAGGTTGGAGAACCATTTACCATTCTAATGGTCCTCAAGAGGAAGCAGGGGTAACCATCCTTATATCAGATAAAGTTCATCCCAAGACCATAGTAAGAGATGAAAAGGTACACTATACCATCCTTAAAGGATCTATCCAACAATAGGACATGACAATCAAGAATATTTAGCCCCGAATGTGGGAGCTGCCAAGTATATCAATCAATTAATAACCAAAGTTAAGATATACTTAGATAATAATACACTTATACTTGGTGACTTGAATGTAGTGCTTACTACAATTGACAGTTATACTAACCACATCAGTTCCAAAGAAACAAGACCTTTAAATGATACACTGGACCAGATGGATTTCACAGATATTTACAAAATTTATAATCCAAATGCAACTCAATACATGTTCTTCTCAAGTGCACATGGAACGTTCTCCAGAATAGACCACATACTGGGTCACAAATCAGGTCTTAACCAATAACAAAAGATTGGGATCGTCCCCTGCATATTTTCAGACCATAATGCTTTGAAATTAAACTAAATCACAAGAAGATTGGAAGGATTTCAAGCACGTGGACGTTAAGGACCATCCTGCTAAAAGATGAAAGGGTCAACCAAGAAATTAGGGAAGAATTAAAAAGATTCATGGAAACTAATGAGAATGAAGATACAACCATTCAAAATCTATGCGATACAGCAAAAGCAGTCCTGAGGGGGAAATACATTGCAAGCATCCATCCAAAACTGGAAAAAACTCAAGTACAAAAGCTAACATTGAACCTAAAGGAGATGAAAAAAAAACAGCAAATAGATCCTACACCCAGCAGAGGAAGAGAATGAATAAAGATTTGAGCAGAACTCAATGAAATAGAGACCAGAAGATCTGTGGAACAGATAAAAAAAAAATAACTAGAGTTTGTTCTTTGAAAGAATTCATAAGATAGATAAACCATTAGCCAGCCTTATTAAATAGAAGAGAGAAAAGACTCAAATTAAAAAAATCATGAATGAGAAAGGAGAGATCACTACCAACACCAAGGGAATACAACCAATTTTAAAAACCTATTAAGAGCAGTAATACGTCAATAAATTAGGCAATCTAGAAGAAATGGACACATTTCTGGAAAACCACAAACTACCGAAACTGGAACAGGAAGAAAAAGAAAATCTGAACAGGCCAATAACCAGGGAGGAAATTGAAGCAGTCATCAAAACCTCCCAAGACGCAAAAGTCCAGGCCAGATGGCTTCCCAGGGGAATTTTACGAAATGTTTAAAGAAGAAACCGTACCTATTTTACTAAAGCTGTTCGGAAAGATAGAAAGATATGGAATACTTCCAAACTTGTTCTATGAGGCCAGCATCACCTTAATTTCAAAGCCAAACAAAGACTCCACCCAAAAGAAGACTTATAGATCAATATCCCTGATGAACTTGGGTGCAAAAATTCTCAACAAGATACTAGCCAAAAGGATCCAACAATACCTTAAGAAGATTATTCACCATGACCAAGGGGATTTATCCCCTGGATGCAAGGCTGGTTCAACACTCGTAAAACAATCAATGTGATTCATCATATCAGCAAGAGAAAAAACAGGAACCATATGATCCTCTCCATTAATGCAGAGAAAGCATTTGAAAAAGACAGCATCCATTCCTGATCAAAACTCTTGAGAGTGTAGGGATAGAGGGAAAATTCCTCAACATCTTAAAAGCCATCTACGGAAATTCCACAGCAAATATAATTCTCAATGGGGAAGCACTGGGAGCCTTTCCTCTAAGATCAGGAACAAGACAGGGATGTCCATAAAGGCAATTTACAACTTTAATGCAATCCTTATCAAGATAACATGGAATTTCTTCAGAGAATTGGACAAATCATCTTAAGATTTGTGTGAAATCAGAAAAGACCCCGAATACACAGGGGAATATTGAAATTGAAAACCATATCTGGGGGCATCACAATGCCAGATTTCAGGTTGTAGTACAAAGCTGTGGTCATCAAGACAGTGTGATACTGTCACAAAACAGAGACATAAATCAATGGAACAGAATAGGGAACCAGAAATTGCCCCTCAACTCTATGGTCAACTAATATTCGACAAAGCAGGAAAGACTATCCCCTGGGAAAAGGACAGTCTCTTCAATAAATGGTGCTGGGAAAATTGGACAGTGACATGCAGAAGAATGAAATTAGACCACTCTCTTTCACCATACACAAAGATAAACAAAAAAAATGGATGAAAGATCTAAATGTGAGACAAGATTCCATCAAAATCCTAGAGGATAAGACAGGGAATACCCTTTTGAACTTGGCCACAGTAACCTCTTATAAGATACATCTATGAAGGCAAGATAAACAAAAGCAAAAATGAACTATTGGGACTTCATCAAGATAAGAAGCTTTTGCACAGCAAAAGATGCTGTCAACAAAACTAAAAGACAACCTCAGAATGGGAGAAGATATTTGCAAATGACCTATCAGAATAAGGGCTAGTATCCAAGATCTATAAAGAACTTATTAAACTCAACAGCAAAGACACAAAAAACCTAATCATGAAATGGGCAAAGGACATGAACAGAAATCTCTCAGAGGAAGACCTAGACACGGCCAACAAGCACATGAGAAAATGCTGTGCATCACTTGCCATCAGGGAAATACAAATCAAACCACAATGAGATACCACCTCACACCAGGGAGAATGGGGAAAATTAACAAGGCAGGAAACAACCATTGTTGGAGAGGATGTGGACAAAGGGCAACCCTCTTGCACTATTGGTGGGAATGTGAACTGGTGCAGCCACTCTGGAAAACTGTGTGGAGGTTCCTCAAAGAGTTAAAAATAGATCTGCCCTGCGACCCAGCAATTGTATTGCTGGGGATTTACCCCAAAGACACAGATGCATTGAAAGGCTGGGACACCTGCACCCTGATGTTTATAGCAGCAATGTCCACAATAGCTAAAATGCAGAAGGAGCCTCGGTGTCCATTGAAAGATGAGTGGATAAAGAAGATGTGGTCTATGTATACAATGGAATATTACTCAGCCATTGGATATGACAAATACCCACCATTTGCTTCAACGTCGATGGAACTGGAGGGTATTATGCTGAGCGATAAGTCTATCGGAAAAGGACAAACATTATATGCTCTCATTCATTTCGGGAATATAAAAATTAGTGAAAGGCAATGAAGGGAAAGGAGAGAAAATGAGTGCAAATATCAGTGAGGGTGGCAAAACATGAGAGACACCTAATTCTGGGAAATGAACAAAGGTATTAGAATGGGAAGTGGGTGGGGAGTTGGGTGACTGGGTGATGGGCAATGAGGGGGCCACTTGGCGGGATGATTACTGGTTGTTATGCTATACGTTGTCAAAAAAAAAACGGAAAAAGAAGATTGAAAAACATTCCATTCTAATGGATTGGAAGGATAAATATTGTGAAAATGTCTGTGTTACACAGAGCAATTTACATGTTTAATTGAATCCCTATCAAAATACCATGGACTTTCTTCACAGAGTTGGAACACATAATCTTAAGATTTGTATGGAACCAGAAAATACCCTGAATAGCTAGCTGGAGGAATGTTGAAAAAGAAAGTCAAAGCTGGGGATCCCTGGGTGGTGCAGCAGTATGGCGCCTGCCTTTGGCCCAGGGCGCGATCCTGGAGACCCGGGATCGAATCCCACGTCGGGCTCCCGGCGCATGGAGCCTGGTTCTCCCTCTGCCTATGTCTCTACCTCTCTCTCTCTCTCTCTCTCTCTGTGACTATCATAATTAAATAAAAATTTTTTAAAAAGAAATATTATTTAAAAAAAAAGAAAGTCAAAGCTGGAGGCATCAGAATGCCTGACTTCAAGCTGTGTTATAAGGTTGTGATCATCAAAACACTATGGTTCTGGCACAAAAACAGACACATAGATCAATGGAACATAATAGAGAACCCAGAAATGGACCGTCAACTCTATGGTCAACTCACATTTGAAAAAGCAGGAAAGAATATCCACTGGAAAAAGGACAGTTCCTTCAATAAATTGTGTGGGGAAAATTGGACAATCACATGCAAAAGAAAAAAGTGGACCATTCTCTTACACCATACAGAAGGTAAACTCAAAAAGGATGAAAGATCTATATGTGAGTCAAGAATCCATCAAAATCCAGGGGGAACCTGGGTGGCTCAGTGGTTGAGCATCTGCCTGCAGCTCATTGCATGATCCCGTGATCAGGGATCAAGTCCCATGTCGGGCTCCCTGCATGGAGCCTGCTTCACCCTCTGCCTGTATCTCTGCCTCTCTCTCATGAATAAGTAAATAAAATATTTTTTTAAAAAAATGAATCCATCAAAATCCTAGAGAACATAGGCATCACCCTTTTTGAACTTTGCCAAGCAACTTCTTGCAAGACACTTCTATTAAGACAAAGGAAACAAAAGCAAAAATGAACTATTGGGATTTAAAAGATTAAAATCTTCTGCACAGAGAATGAAACAGTCAACAAAACTAAAGACAACCTACTGAATGGAGAAGATATTTGCAAATGACATATCAGAAAAAGGCCTAGTATCCAAAATCTATAAAGAACTTATCAAACTCAACACCCAAGAAACAAACAATCCAGTTATGAAATGGGCAGAAGACATAAACAGACATTTCTTCAAAGAAGACCTACACATAGCCAACAAGCACATTAAAAAATGGTCGACAACAACTGTCATCAGGAAAATACAGAGAGGATGGGCAAGATAGTGGAAGAGTAGGGTCCCCAAATCACCTGTTCCCAGCAAATTACCTAGCTAACCTTCAAATCATCCTGAAAATCTACGAATTCGGCCTGAGATTTAAAGAGAGAATAGCTGTAATGCTACAGTGAGAAGAGTTTGTGCTTCTATCAAGGTAGGAAGACGGGGAAAATAGAAATAAAGAAACAAAAGGCATCCAAGGGGGATGGGCCCCGCAAGGAGCCAGGCTAAGGCTGGGGCGAGTGCCCGCAGGACAGGAAAGTTCCATCCCAGAGAAGCAGGAGCTTCACCAATCTTCCCGGGCAGAAAGGCACTCACAGGAATTAGAGCAGGACCCCAGGAAGGGCGGGGATGTCCTCAGGCTCCCTGGGACACTAACAGAGCACCTGTGCCTCTCTTTTTATCCTTTTCCCTTGTTTTTGGCCCCTCTGCACTGAGCAAAATGACTAGAAGGAAAACCTCACCTCAAAAAAAAGATTCAGAAACAGTCCTCCCACCCACAGAGTTACAAAATCTGGATTACAATTCAATGTCAGAAAGCCAATTCAGAAGCACTATTATACAGCTACTGGTGGCTCTAGAAAAAAACATAAAGGACTCAAGAGACTTCATGACTGCAGAATTTAGAGCTAATCAGGCAGAAATTAAAAATCAATTGAATGAGATGCAATCCAAACTAGAAGTCCTAACGACGAGGGTTAACGAGGTGGAAGAATGAGTGAGTGACATAGAAGACAAGTTGATGGCAAAGAGGGAAACTGATAAAAAAAGAGACAAACAATTAAAAGACCATGAAGACAGATTAAGATTATGTCGTTTCCATAAACGACAGCCTGAGGAAGAAAAACCTATGTTTAATTGGGGTTCCCAAGGGCGCCGAAAGGGACAGAGGGTCAGAATATGTATTTGAACAAAACATAGCTGAAAACGTTCCTAATCTGGGAAGGAAAACAGGCATTCAGATCCAGGAAATGGAGAGATTCCCCCCCCAAAACCAATAAAAAAACGTTCAACACCTCAACATTTAATAGTGAAGCTTGCAAATTCCAAAGATAAAGAGAAGATCCTTAAAGCAGCAAGAGACAAGAAATCCCTGACTTTTATGGGGAGGAGTATTAGGGTAACATCAGACCTCTCCACAGAGACCTGGCAGGCCAGAAAGGGCTGGCAGGATATATTCAGGGTTTAAATGAGAATAATATGCAACCAAGAATACTTTATCCAGCAATGCTCTCATTCAAAATGGAAGGAGAGATAAAGAGCTTCCAACACAGGCAGGAACTAAAAGAATATGTGACCTCCAAACCAGCTCTGCAAGAAATTTTAAGGGGGACTCTGAAAATTGCCCTTTAAGAAGAAGTCCAGTGGAACAATCGACAAAAACAAGGACTGAATAGATATCATGATGACACTAAACTCATATCTTTCAATAGTAACTCTGAACGTGAAAAGGCTTAATGACCTCATCAAAAGGTGCAGGGTTTCAGACTGGATAAAAAACCAGGACCCATCTATTTGCTGTCTACAAAAGATTCATGTTAGACAGAAGGACACCTACAACCTGAAAATGAAAGGTTGGAGAACCATTTATAATTCAAATGGTCCTCAAAAGAAAGCAGGGGTAGCCATCCTTATATCAGATAAACTAAAATTTACCCCGAAGACTGTAGTGAGAGATGAAGAGGGACACTATATCATACTTAAAGGATCTATCCAACAAGAGGATTTAAGAATCCTCAATATATATGCCCCGAATGTGGGAGCTGCCAAATATGTAAACCAATTAATAACCAAAGTGAAGAAATACTTAGATAATAATAAACTTATACCTGGTCACTTCAATCTAGCTCTTTCTACCCTCGATAGGTCTTCTAAGCACAATATCTCCAAAGAAATGAGAGCTTTAAATGATACACTAGACCAGATGGATTTCACAGATATCTACAGAACTTAACATCCAAACTCAACTGAATACACATTCTTCTCAAGTGCACATGGAACTTTCTCCAGAATAGACCACATACTGGGTCACAAATCGGGTCTGAACCGAAACCAAAAGATTGGGATTGTCCCCTGCATATTCTCAGACCATAATGCCTTGAAATTAGAACTAAATCACAACAAGAAGTTTGTAAGGACTTCAAACACGTGGAGGTTAAGGACCATCCTGCTAAAAGATGAAAGGGTCAAACATAAAATTAAGAAAGAATTAAAAAGATTCATGGAAACTAATGAGAATGAAGATACAACCGTTCAAAATCTTTGGGATGCAGCAAAAGCAGTCCTAAGGGGGAAATACATCGCAATACAAGCATCCATTCAAAAAGTGGAAGGAACTCAAATACAAAAGCTAACCTTACACCTAAAGGAGCTGGAGAAAAAACAGCAAATAGATCCTACACCCAGCAGAAGAAGAGAGTTAATTAAGATTCAAGCAGAACTCAATGAAATCTTCCACAGAAGAACTGTGGAAAAGATCAACAAAACCAGGAGTTGGTTCTTTGAAAGAATTAATAAGATAGATAAACCATTATCCAGCCTTATTAAAAAGAAGAGAGAGAAGACTCTCTCTTAGTAAAATGATGAATGAGAAAGGAGAGATCACTACCAACACCAAGGAAATACAAACGATTTTAAAACATATTATGAACAGCTATATGCCAGTAAATTAGGTAATCTAGAAGAAATGGATGCACTCCTGGAAAGCCACAAACTACCAAAACTGGAAGAGGAAGAAATAGAAAACCAGAACAGGCCAATAACCAGGGATGAAATTGAGCAGTCATCAAAAACCTCCCAAGACACAAAAGTCCAGGGCCAGATGGCTTCCCAGGGGTATTCTATCAAACGTTTAAAGAAGAAACCATACCTATTCTACTAAAGCTGTTTGGAAAGATAGAAACCGATGGAGTACTTCCAAATTTGTTCTATGAGGCCAGCATCACCTTAATTCCAAAACCAGACAAAGACACCAACAAAAAGGAGAATTACAGACCAATATGCTTGATGAACATGGATGCAAAAATTCTCAACAAGATACGAGCCAATAGGATCCAAGAGTACATTAAGAAAACTATTCACCATGACCAAGTAGGATTTATCCCCGGGACACAAGGCTGGTTCAACACTTGTAAAACAATCAATGTGATTCATCATATCAGCAAGAGAAAAAACAAGAACCATATGATCCTCTCATTAGATGCAGAGAAAGCATTTGACAAAATACAGCATCCATTCCTGATCAAAACGCTTCAGAGTGTAGGGATAGAGGGAACATTCCTCAACATCTTAAAAGCCATCTACGAAAAGCCCACAGGAAATATCATTCTCAATGGGAAAGCACTGGGAGCCTTTCCCCTAAGATCAGCAACAAGACAGGGATGTCCACTCTCACCACTGTTATTCAACATAGTATTGGAAGTCCTAGCCTCAGCAATCAGACAACAAAAAGAAATAAAAGGCATTCAAATTGGCAAAGACGTCAAACTCTCCCTCTTCGCTGATGACATGATACTCTACATAGAAAATCCAAAAGCGTCCACCCCAAGATTGCTAAAACTCATACAGCATTTTGGTAGCATGGAAGGTTACAAAATCAATGCCCCAAAATCAATGGCATTTCTATACACTAACAATGAGACTGAAGAAAGAGAAATTAAGGAGTCCATCCCATTTACAGTTGCACCCAAAAGCATAAGATACCTAGGCATAAACCTAACCAAAGAGGTCAAGTATCTATACCCTAAAAACTATAGAACACTTCTGAAAGAAATTGAGGAAGACACAAAGAGATGGAAAAATATTCCATGCTCATGGATTGGCAGAATTAATATTGTGAAAATGTCAATGTTACCCAGGGAAATTTATATGTTTAATGCAATCCCTATCAAAATACCATGGACTTTCTTCAGAGAGTTAGAACAAATTATTTTAAGATTTGTGTGGAATCAGAAAAGACCCTGAATAGCCAGGGGAATTTTAAAAAAGAAAACCATATCTGGGGGCATCACAATGCCAGATTTCAGGTTACACTACAAAGTTGTGGTCATCAAGACAGTATGGTACTGGCACAAAAACAGACACATAGATCAATGGAACAGAATACAGAACCCAGAAGTGGACCCTCAACTTTGTGTTCAACTAATATTTGATAAAGGAGGAAAGACTGTCCATTGGAAGAAAGACAGTCTCTTTAATAAATGGTGCTAGGAAAATTGGACATCCACATGCAGAAGAATGAAACTAGACCACTCTCTTTCACCATACACAAGATAAACTCAAAATGGAGGAAAGATCTTAATGTGAGACAAGATTCCATCAAAATCCTAGAGGAGAACACAGGCAACACCCTTTTTGAACTCAGCCACAGTAACTTCTTGCAAGATACATCCACGAAGGCAAAAGAAAGAAAAGCAAAAATGAACTATTGGGACTGGATCAAGATAGAAAGGTTTTGCACAGCAAAGGATACAGTCAAGAAATCTCAAAGACAACCTACACAATGGGAGAAGATATTTGCAAATGACGTATCAGATAAAGGGCTAGTTTCCAAGATGTATAAAGAACTTCTTAAACTCAACACCAAAGAAACAAACAATCCAATCATGAAATGGGCAAAAGACATGAAGAGAAATCTCACAGAGGAAGACATAGACATGGCCAACATGCACATGAGAAAATGCTCTGCATCACTTGCCATCAGGGAAATACAAATCAAAAGCACAATGAGATACCACCTCACTCCACTGAGAATGGGGAAAATTAATAAGACAGGAAACCACAAATGTTGGAGAGGATGCGGAGAAAAGGGAACCCTCTTATACTGTTGGTGGGAATGTGAACTGGTGCAGCCACTCTGGAAAACTGTGTGGAGGTTCCTCAAAGAGTTAAAAATAGACCTGCCCTACTACCCAGAAATTGCACTGCTGTATATTTACCCCAAAGATGCAGATGCAATGAAACACCGAGACACCTGTACCCCAATGTTTATAGTAGCAATGTCCACAATAGCCAAACTGTGGAAGGAGCCTTGGTGTCCATCAAAATTGAATGGATAAAGAAGATATGGTTTATGTATACAATGGAATATTACTCAGCCATTAGAAAAGACAAATACCCACCATTTGCTTCAACGTGGATGGAACTGGAGGGTATTATGCTTTGAAGTAAGTCAATCAGAGAAGGACAAACATTGTATATTCTCATTCATTTGGGGAATATAAATAATTATGAAAGGGAATATAAGGGAAGGGAGAAGAAATGTGTGGGAAATATCAGAAAGGGAGACAGAACATAAAGACTCCTAACTCTGGGAAAGAACTAGGGGTGGTGGAAGGTGAGGAGGGTGGGGGTGGGGGTGAATGGGTGACGGGCACTGAGGGGGGCACTTGACGGGATGAGCACTGAGTGTTATTCTGTATGTTGGTAAATTGAACACCAATAAAAAATAAATTTATTATAAAGAAAAAGAAAAAAAACAAAAAAGGAAAATACAAATCAAAAGCACAATGAGATGCCACCTCATACCAGTGAGAATGGTGAAAATTAACACGACAGGAAACAAGAAATGTTGGAGCGATGTGGAGGAAGCAGAACCCTCCTTTACTGTTGGTTGTAATGCAAACTGGCAAAGCCACTCTGGAAAAATTGTGTGGAGGTTCCTCAAAGAGTTAAAAGTAGATCTACCCTATGACTCAGCAATTGCACTGCTGGGTATTTACCCCAAAGATACAGATGTAATAAAATGATGGGACATCTGCACCCCAATATTCATAGCAACATTGTCCACAATAACCAAACTGTAGAAGATGTCAAGATGTCCTTTGCCAGATGAATTGATTAAGAAGATGAGGTAAATGGAATATTACTCAGCCACCAGAATGGATGAATACTCACCATTGGATTCAACATGGATCAAACTAAAGGGTATTATACTGAGTGAAATAAGTCAATCAGAGAAGGACAATCATCAATGTTTTCACTTGTACGTGGACTGTAAGAAATAGTGTAAAGTGTTATAAAGGAAAGCAGGGAACCTGAGTGGGGAAAAATTAGGGAGGAAGACAAACCATAAGAGACTCTTAACTCTGGGAAACAAACAAAGGACTGAGGAAAGGGAAGAGGTTGTGTGTGGAAGTGGTGACTGGGTGACTGGCACTAAGGAGGGCACTTGATGGGATGAGCACTGTGTGTTATACTATATGTTGGCACGTTGAGTTTAAACTAAAAAAGGATAAAAAGGATAAAAAGAATATCTATATCTATATCTATATCTATATCTATCTATATCAACAATGGAATATTACTCAGACATCAGAAAGGATGAATACTTACTATTTGCATTGGCATGGATGGAACTGGATGGTATTATGCTGAGTGAAATAAGTCAATGAGGGAAGACAATTATCATCTGGTTTCACTCATGTGGAATATATGATACAGCACAGAGGGGAAGGGTGGGACTACTGAATGGGAAGTAATAAGGAAGGGAGCCAAAGCATGTGAGGCTCTTAACTATAGGAAACAAACAGGTTTACTCGAATTTAGGTGGGTGGGAGAATGGGGTAATTGCACGATGTGCATTAAGGAGGGCAGATGTTGTGGTGAGCACTGGTGTTCTATGCAACTGATGAATTATTGAAATCTACATCTTAATTATGTACACTATGTTGGCTAATTGAATTTAAATTTAAAAATAAATAACTTACAAAGAAAAGAACCCCCACAACAAATAGCACACTCAGTCATTAAAAACAGAGATTTTCCTTGGATCAAGAATAAGAAAAGCAGTCCATTCTCGTCACTTTTACTCAACATAATAGTGGAAGTCTTACCCACAGCAATCAGACAAGTAAAAGGAATAATAAGCCTCCAAATTATTAAGGAGGGAACAAAACTTTCATTATCTATAGATGACATGATACTACCTATAGAAAACCTTGAAGACTCCACCAAAGCAACTACAAGAACTGATAAAAGAATTCAGTAAGTTTGCAGGACATAAAATCAATGTACAGAATCCCATTGCATTTTTATACTGTAATAATAAAGTAGCAAAAAGACAAATTAAGAAACAGTGCCATTTACACTTGCAAGAAGAATAAAGTATCTAGGAATAAACTTAAACGAGGAGGTGAAAAACATGTATTTGGAAAACTATATGATATTGATGAAAAAACTGAAGATGACATGAACAAATGGAAAGATCTATGCTCATGAATTGGAAGAATTAATATTGTTAAAACGTCCATACTACCCAAAACAATCTTTGGATATAATGCAACCCCCTCAAAATACCAATGGCATTTTTCACAGAATGAAAACAAATAGTCTGAAAATGTGTATGAAACCATAAAATACCCCAAGTAGCCAAACAACTCTTGAAAACAAAGAACAAACCTGGATGTATCACAAACCCAGATTTAAACATATACTACAAAGCTATATGAATCAAAACAGTATGGTTATGAACACAAAGATAGACACATAGATCAATGCAACTGAGTGTCCAAATCTCACACATGGTCAATTAATGTACAACAAAGGAAGCAAGTGTGTACAATGGGAAAAAGGCAGTCTCTTCACCAAATGGCCTTGGGAAAACTGGACAGCTATATGCAAATGAAAGGAACTGGACCACTTTGTTACATCATGAACAAAAATAAATTCAGAATGGAATAAAGACCTAAATGTGAGATATGAAGCCATAAAATTCCTAGAAGAAAACATAGACGTAATTTCTGTGACATTGGTCATAAGAACATTTTTCTAGAAATTTCTCTTCTGACAAGGAAAATGAAAGCAAAATGAAACTATTAATTTAACTGCACCAAACTAAACTATTAACTGCACCAAAATAAAATGCTTTTGCACAAGAGCGAAACCACCAATAAAACAAAGAGGTAACCTACTAAATAGAAGAAAATATTTGCAAATGTTATACTTGATAAGGAGTTAAAACCGAAAATATATTTTTAAAAGTATTATAACTGAAACCTAAGAAAACAAATAATTCAATTAAAAAATGTGTAGAAGTGAGCACTGGGTGTTATACGCAACTGATAAATCTACATTTGAAATTTATGTACTATATGTTGGCTAATTGAATTTAAATAAATAAAATATTTAAAAAACGGATAGAGGATTTTTTCCAAAGAAGACATGCAGATGGTGAACAGATACAGGGAATGATGTTCAATATCACTCACCACCAGGGAAATGCAAATTATTAATATTTTTTTTTGGTTTCTTTTTTTTTTAATTTATTTTTTATTGGTGTTCAATTTACTAACATACAGAATAACCCCCAGTGCCCGTCACCCATTCACTCCCACCCCCCGCCCTCCTCCCCTTCCACCACCCCTAGTTCGTTTCCCAGAGTTAGCAGTCTTTACGTTCTGTCTCCCTTTCTGATATTTCCCACACATTTCTTCCCCCTTCCCTTATATTCCCTTTCACTATTATTTATATTCCCCAAATGAATGAGAACATATAATGTTTGTCCTTCTCCGACTGGCTTACTTCACTCAGCATGATACCCTCCAGTTCCATCCACGTTGAAGCAAATGGTGGGTATTTGTCATTTCTAATAGCTGAGTAATATTCCATTGTATACATAAACCACATCTTCTTTATCCATTCATCTTTCGTTGGACACCGAGGCTCCTTCCACAGTTTGGCTATCGTGGCCATTGCTGCTATAAACATCGGGGTGCAGGTGTCCCGGCGTTTCATTGCATTTGTATCTTTGGGGTAAATCCCCAACAGTGCAATTGCTGGGTCGTAGGGCAGGTCTATTTTTAACTGTTTGAGGAACCTCCACACAGTTTTTCAGAGTGGCTGCACCAGTTCACAGTCCCACCAACAGTGTATGAGGGTTCCCTTTTCTCCGCATCCTCTCCAACATTTGTTGTTTCCTGCCTTGTTAATTTTCCCCATTCTCACTGGTGTGAGGTGGTATCTCATTGTGGTTTTGATTTGTATTTCCCTGATGGCAAGTGATGCAGAGCATTTTCTCATGTGCGTGTTGGCCATGTCTATGTCTTCCTCTGTGAGATTTCTCTTCATGTCTTTTGCCCATTTCATGATTGGATTTTTGTTTCTTTGGTGTTGAGTTTGATAAGTTCTTTATAGATCTTGGAAACTAGCCCTTTATCTGATATGTCATTTGCAAATATCTTCTCCCATTCTGTAGGTTGTCTTTGAGTTTTGTTGACTGTATCCTTTGCTGTGCAAAAGCTTCTTATCTTGATGAAGTCCCAATAGTTCATTTTTGCTTTTGTTTCTTTTGCCTTCGTGGATGTATCTTGCAAGAAGTTACTATGGCCGAGTTCAGAAAAGACCCCGAATAGCCAGGGGAATTTTAAAAAAGAAAACCATATCTGGGGGCATCACAATGCCAGATTTCAGGTTGTACTACAAAGCTGTGGTCATCAAGACAGTGTGGTACTGGCACAAAAACAGACATATAGATCAGTGGAACAGAATAGAGAATCCAGAAGTGGACCCTGAACTTTATGGGCAACTAATATTCGCTAAAGGAGGAAAGACTATCCATTGGAAGAAAGACAGTCTTTTCAATAAATGGTGCTGGGAAAATAGGACATCCACATGCAGAAGAATGAAACTAGACCACTCTCTTTCACCATACACAAAGATAAACTCAAAATGGATGAAAGATCTAAATGTGAGACAAGATTCCATCAAAATCCTAGAGGAAATGCAAATTAAAACTACAATGATATATCACTTTACATGTCAGAATGGCTAAAATAAAAAAGACAAGAAATAACATGTGTTAATTAGGATGCAGAGAAAAAGAAATCCACATGCGCTGTTGGTGGGAATGGAAATTGGTGCAGACACCATGGAAATTAGTATGATATTCTTAAAAAAAATTAGAACCATTTGATCCAGTAATTCCACTACTGGCCATTTACACAATGGTAAACCAAAACACTAATTTGAAGGGATATGCACAACCATGTTTATTGCAGAATTATTTATAATAGCTAAGATATGGGAGCAGCTAAAGTATCCACTGATAGATGAATAGATAAAGAAGATGTCACACACACACACACTCACACACACACACTGAAATGTTAATCAGCCTTAGAATGAGTGAAATATTTCCATTTGCAACAATATGGATGGACCTAGAGGGTATGGTGCTAAGGGAAATAAGCCTGAAAAAGGCATATACCATATGATTTCACTCATATGTGGATTTAAGAAATAAAACAAGAAGCAAAGGGAAAAATAAGAGAATGGAGACAAATCAAGAAACAGATTCTTAATTGTAAAGAAAAACTGATGATTACCAGAGGGGAGAAGGAGTGAGAGAATGAGTTAAATAGATGATAGGGATTAAGGAGTGCATTTGTCCTGATGAGCACAGAGTTATATATGGAAGTGTTGAATTACTATACTGTACACTTGAAGCTAATATAACACTGTATATTAACTAACTGGAATTAAACATTTTAAAAATTTAAGATAAAACTACACTCTGATAAGAAAATAAAAAAAATAAAACTACACTCTGTATAAAATGAAAATCATAAGGGTTGCTGAGAATATGGAAAAATTGTAACCCTCGTACTTTACTGGTGGAAATGCAAAATGATTCCCTTACTGGGGGAAAGTTTGGAAGTTCTTTAAATAATTAAACATACAATTATTGTGTGACCTCCCATTTCTAGTCCTATGTATATGATACAAAAGACCTGAAAACATGTACTCAAAGAAGTGCATGTAACAAATGTTTGTTGCGGTATTATTCTCAATAGCCAAAAGTTGATAACAGCCAAAATGTTCATCACGGGATGAATGGATAAAGAAATTAATATTATTCAGCCATTAAAAGAAATGAATTGTTGGTACATACATGCTACAATATGGATGAATCTCAAAACATTATGCTAAGTGAAATAAGTCAGATATATTGTATGATTCAACATACATGAAATATTCAAGTTATACATGAAGTATTCGGTATATATAAATCCACAGGGACAGAACATAGATTGGTAGTTGCCAGAGGCTAAGGGCAGAGAATCTGCTTAATAAGTAAGGGGTTTTACCTTGGAGGGATGAGAATGTTTTCCAACTAGATAGAGGTTGGTTGCACAACATTGTGAGTGTACTAAATAACAATTATTCAACTTTAAAGTGATTATCACTATATGAATTTCATCTCAATAAATTATTTTTAAGAATTATACACGTAATAATGTTTACTGTACAAAAATTGGAAAACAGAGAAGCATATAAAGAAAAAATGTCATCTATGTTTCCTCATCTCAAGATGATTACTTTTAATGTTTTGGTTAAGTATCATTATAATATTGTTGTTTCCTTGGAAAGTATGTTTAGAGTTATAGAAAAATAACTAATATTACCCTTGGAATTAAGCCACATAGACTGAGGACTTCCTTGAAATAATTACCTACTATAAAGTCCAACCTGATTCAAATTAGTAGCATGGCCTACCCTGAGATAAAGTAGCATCTAGGTAGAGATTCATATCCAGAATAACTGAACCAAAAGATAAATTTATGGCTCTTCTCTCCTTTTCTGTACTTTGGGTTACATCTTCTCCAAGAAATCAGCATTTTTAAAATTTAGGAATGTAAAGAACCTGGACCCTACTTTTAGGAGCATAATTCAGAAACAATAAGCAGAACTAAGCAAATTGCCTTCTAATCTTCCAGTTACCAGATTTTTGGAATATGGTAATTAGAAGAATAAGGGAGCATTCGCATCAAAACAAATATAACAATTTTATTTCAACCAACATTATGAAAAAAATTTAAAGTAGAAGAAATATGAATACAAATCAATTTATAAGATTAATGAAAAAATATGTGGAACTATTGTTTAAAATTAACAGGATTTGGGAGATAAATGACTAATCACATGCACTCACATTTTCATACTTTAGTAAATATTAATAACAGTTTACATGGTTTAATGATTTTTTGCCCATAAATTAAACTTTATTGAAAAACTGACACCAAATATATGAGATCACTGTTGTATACTTTACAAAATTAATTATATCATCTTGCTGGATTAACTGGAATTATTGAACTGATAAGGCTTTCTGCCACATAACACAAATTCAGGAGGTTGTGTGGATCATTAGTGTTGCTTTCTTCTAAATGAACATCCTGTGAGTCTGACCTTTCCTCCTGTTGCTTGGCACAACATTGTTGAACAGCCTTTACAAAGAACCACTGTTTGATCATGACTGAAAACCATGATAATCTTGTAACAACCTGGACATTTTTCATCCATAAAATAAGAATCTGGGCTTTGAGCTAGCCATTTCTTTCTGTTTTTCTCTTTGTCTCTTCCAAGGATGGATGTAGTAAATCTTTAGCCAAAGGCATGTTGATCCTTTCACAAGCCCAACCAGTCCTTTATTGCTTTGTAATTTACTAAATGCTTTTACATATGCCATCTTACTCAACCATAGCAATGATACAGTGGAGAAGTAGATAACACCATCTCTGTTTTTCAAATGAAGAAACAGATTCAGAGACAGGCTTATTCATTCCTTTTGAAAATCTAATTAGACAATCTATAAGCCCAACGTAGGAACCATATCCTTCATGAGGAAAACAGACTGATTCAGATAAAATTTGAATTCATAATACTTTTATCTGAATTCCTATTGTACTTAAAGTATATTCTATACATTTTACTACTAAAATCTTATTTTTTGTTTATCTTACCCTGTGTGTTGTGTAAATAAATACACATATTTTACAATCAAAATCTAAAAAATGAGTTTGAATCCTGATCTTGCCTCATACTAGCTGTGTGACTTTGGGCAAGATGCCTAAGTTCTCTGAACATGAGTTCCCTGTGAAATGAGAATAACATTCCTGCCTCAGAAGCTAGTTTTCCTTGTCAAATACGATAGTAGATGGAAGTTACCTCTCTGTGCCTCCCATCAGGCTGCAATCCCCAGGAGGTCATTGCCCATATATTTAACTTCTGTTGCCTCTTCAACAGAGTTGCATTCATAGAAAATATCTGATATTTACTTTTCCATGGAGTGGAAAGTGTTGGAATGCAAACTTTTGTGACAGTAGACTTCTTATTGCTCATTGTCTAGAGCCCTTTAATCTAATATACCTAAATCTCTTTTGTAGGATCTGATTAGAATTTGAACATGTAAATTAGCAAATTAATGGCTTCCACATTCATAAACCATTTATTTATAAGAGAAATTGAGTTTTTTTCTATTTTAACCCATAGACTCCCCATTTTCTGAAATCACTATTCATAATGATTTTAGACACAAATTCTCCATTGGTGGCCTTTGTTGTTCCTATGAAACCTAAAACAAGCAGCCACTCCACTCATTGATGGAGATAACGTACTTTAAGATCCATAAAGCCTGCAATTATATTATTGAGGAGGTAGTGGAAGAAACATAGGAAAGGAAAAGTAGGGAGTACAGAAGTGGCCACAGACTTTGGATACAGAAGTCTATACCAACACAGTAAATGTGATACATAATCCCTAGATAAATAGATATCTTCTTTTACCCCATCATTTACTTATTGATTATGTTGCATGTATGAGGGTGATAGGTCTAAATATTATGCTTCTGTAGGTAGTTTCTTCGATCATCTTAATGTGTGTTGCAAATACTATTTCCTTAATCTTTCATAATCCATAGGGCTATGAAAGAAGCATTTGCATTCTTTTTTTTAAAGATTCCATTTATTCACTCATGAGAGACACAGAGACAGAGAGAGGCAGAGACACAGGCAGAGGAAGAATCAGGCTCCATGCAGGGAGCCTGACGTGGGACCCGATCCCGGGTCTCCAGGATCCCGCCCCAGGCTGAAGGCGGCGCTAAACCGCTGAGCCACCTGGGCTGCCCAAGCATTTGCATTCTATCTGTGTGATTGCTTTAATATGGTTAGCAGTATCAGTCTCAAATGTGAAGACATTTTCTAAAGTTTTTAATTACAGGTAGTTAACATATAGTATAATAGTTTTAAGTGTACAATATAGTAATACAAAATTTATATATAACACCTAATACTCATTATAATAAATTCACTCCTTAATCATCATCACCTATGTAACCTATTTCCTCACCAATCTCCCTCCAATAATCAACCGTTTGTACTCTATAGTTCTCTACACCTTAGTTGGCTTCTCACTCTTTTTTCACTTTGCTCCTTTGTTCTGTTTCTTAAATTCAAAATATAAGTGAGATCATATGGTATTTGTTTTTATCTAATTAATTTTACTTATCCTAATACTCTCAAATTCCATCCACATCATTCCAAATGGCAATATTCCACTTTTTCATGGCTGATTAATATTCCATTATTCAATTGCACATATGTGTATATGTATGTATATATATGTATATATAATTGTTTAATAATTTAATTTATTTTAAAAATATTTAAGATACATATCTATATCTCTACCTATAGATATATATCTTACATCTTTGTACATGCATCGATCAATGTACACTTGGGTAGTTACCATAGTTTTGCTATTGTAGATTAAACTGCTGTAAACATTGGGGTGCATGCATCTCTTTGAATTAGTATTTTTACATATTTTGGATAAAAATCTAGTACTGCAATTGCTGAATCATAGGATACTTGTATTTTTAACTTTTGAGGAAACTCCATACTGTTTTTCAGAGTGGCTGCACCAGTTTGCATTCCCACTAAAGTGTAAAAGAGTTCCCCTTTCTCTGCATCCTCACCAACACCTGTTGTTTCTTGTGTTTTGAGCCATTCTGACTGATGTGGTCTTATTGTAGTTTTGATTTATATTTCCCTGATGATGAGTGATGTTGAGCATCTTTTCATGTATCCGAGGGCTATGTGGATATCTTCTTTGGAAAAATGTCTCTCCATGTCTTCTGCCTATTTATTAACTGGTTTGTTCATTTTTGGAGTGTTGGGTTTTATAAGTTCCTTATATATTTTGGATACTATCCCTTTATCAGATTTGTCTTTTGCAAATATCTTCTCTCATTTCATAGGTTGCCTTTTACTTTTGTTGATTGTTTCCTTTGCTGTGTAGAAGCTTTTTATTTTGATAAAGTTTCAATAGTTTATTTTTTTCTTTTGTTTCCCTTGACTTGAGAGACATGTCGAGAAAGATGTAGCTAATGGCCAATGTCAAAGAGGTGTGCGCCTTTATTTGACAGTACACGCCTGTGTACTCCTGTAGGATTTTAACATTTGAGGTCTCACATATAGGTCTTTAGTCCATTTTGAAAGGGAATAGAAGGGAAGGGAGAAGAAATGGGTAGGAAATATCAGAAAGGGAGACAGAACATAAAGACTCCTAACTCTGGGAAATGAACTAGGGGTGGTGGAAGGGGAGGAGGATGAGGGGTGGGGGTGAATGGGTGACGGGCACTGAGGGGGGCACTTGACGGGATGAGCACTGGGTGTTACTCTGTATGTTGGCAAATTGAACACCAATAAAAAATAAATTTATTATTTAAAAAAAGAAATTTATTTTTGCGTACGGTATATGAAAAAGATCCAATTTCATTCTATAGCACATTGCTGTCTATTTTTCCCAACAGTTTTTTGAGAAGATCGTCTTTTTCTTATTGGATATTCTTTCCTGCTTTGTTAAAGATTAGTCAACCATATAATCATGGGTCCATTTCTGAGCTTTCTATTCTGTTCATATATATATATATATATATATATATATATATATATGCCATTTTTAAATGTCACATGCCGTTTTGATTGCAGCAGCTTGGTAATATAACTTTAAGTCTCGAACTGTAATAATTTTTATGACAAAAATGCTAATTTCTCTTTCTGCTGCTTCATTATTGGTGTATGGAGATGCAACTGATTTCTGCACATTGATTTTCTATCCTGTGACTCTTCTGAATTCATGTATGAATTCCAGCAAATTTTTGTGGAGTTTTTTGGGTTTTCTGCATAGAGAATCATGTCATTTGTATATAATGAAAGTTTGACTTCTGCCTTGCCGATTTGGATGACTTTCATATTTTTGTTGTTGTTGTCTAATTTCTGAGGCTAATACTGCAAGTATTATTGGTCAGTAGTAATGGTGGGAATGGAATCCTTGTCTTGTTCCTGAACATAGGGGAAAGGCCCTCAATTTTTCCCCATTGAGAATGATATTAGCTGTGGGTCTTTCACATATGGCCTTGATGATGTTGAAGTGTGTTTCTTCAATCCCCACTTTCTTGAGGGTTTTTGTCAGGAATGGATACTGTATTTTGTCAAATGATTTTTCTGCACTTATTGACAATATCATATGGTTCTTCTCCTTTCATTAATATGGTGATTCATAGTGAAAGGGACTTTAAGGGAAAGGAGGAAAGCAGGGGGGGGGGAATTAGAGAGGGAGACAACCCTGAAAGATTCCTAACTCTGGGAAACAAAGGGTTGTGGAAGGGGAGAAGAGTGGAGGGATGCGATGACTGAGTGATGGGCACTTGATGGGAAGAGCACTGGGTGCTGTAATTAATATATGTTGGCAAATTGAATTTAAATAAATGAAAGAAATTTAAAAATAAGATGTAATTTGGTGTTTCATATTGACTTGCAGATATTCAATCACTCCTGCAGCACAGAATAAATCCCACTTGATTGTGGTGAATAACTCTTTTAATGTACTGCTGATTTGATTTGCTAGATTCTTATTGAGAATGTTTACATCCATGCTCATCAGAGATATTGTTCCATAATTCTCATTTTCGTGGAGTCTTTGTCTGGTTTGGGAATCAATTTAATGTTCTCTTTGAAGAATGAGTTTAGAAGTTTTCCTTCCTTTTGTATTTTTTGGAACCATTCACAAAGAATAGATATTAACACTTCTTAACACGTCTCATAGAATTCCCCAGGAATGCCATGAGGCCAAGGCCTTTTATTTGTTGAGAGATTTTTTTTAATTAATAATTCAACTTCTTTGCTGGTTATGGGTCTGCTCAAATTTTCTATTTCTTCCTTTTTCAGTCTTGGTATTTTGCAAGTCTCTAGAAATTTGGCCTTTTTTTCAGGGTTGCACCTTTTGTTGCCATATAATTTTCATGGCATTTTCCTAGAATTGCTTGTATCTCTGTGATGTGTGTGATCTCTTTTCGTTCATAATTTTATCTATTTTAGTCTTTTCTCCTTTCCTTTTGATAAGACTGGTTAGGTGGTTATCAATTTCATTAATTCATTTGAAGAACCAGCTCTTAGTTTTATTAATCTGTTGTACTGTGTTTCTTGTCTCTATATTATTAATTTCTGCCCTAATATTTATTATTTCCCTTCTACTGGCTTTAGGCTTTATTTGTTGTTTCTTTTCTATATATTTTAGGTATAAGGTTAGGTTGTGTATTTGAGACTTTTCTTGCTGCTTGAGGTAGGCCTGTATTGCAATACACTTCCCTCAGATGACTGCCTTGACTTCATCCCAAAGTTTTGGACTGTTGCACTTTCATTTAAATTTGCTTCTATGTATCTTTTTTATTTCTTCTTTATTTTCCTGGTCATCCCATTATTTAGTAGGATGTTCTTTACCCTCCATGAATTTTGGTCTTTCCAAATGCTTTCTTGTGGTTGACTTCAGGTTTCATAGCGTTATGGTCTGAAATATTCATGGAATGATCATCATTTTTTTACTTGTTGAGGATGATTTGTGGCCCAGTATGTGATCTATTCTGGAGAGTGTTCTAATAGCTTAAAAAATGTATTTTCTGCTGTTTTGAGATGAGATGCCCTGAATATATATCTATTAAGTCCATCTGGTTTTGTGTGTCATTCAAAGCCATTGATTTCTTATTGATTTTCTACTCAGATGATCTACCCATTGATGTAAGTGGAATATTAAATGCCCTACTATTATTGTATTATTATCAATTAGTTTATGTTCATTATTAATTAATTTATATATTTGGGTGTCCCCAAGTTTGGGGCATAAATATTTACAACTGTTAGATCTTCTTGATGAATAGACCTCTTGATTATGATATAATGCCCTTCATCTCTTTTTCCACTCTTTGTTTTAAATATAGTTTGTCTGCTATAAGTATAGCTATTTCAGCTTTCTCTTGACATCCATTATCATGATAGATAGATCTCCATTCCCTTACATCCAATCTGCAAATGTCTTTAGGTCTAAAATGAGTATCTTTTAGGCAGCATATAGATGGATCTATTTTTTAAATCCATTCTGATACACTATGTCTTTTGTGTGGAGCATTTAGTCCATGTACATT
Organism: Canis lupus familiaris; assembly: GCF_011100685.1. Taxonomy (NCBI): domain Eukaryota; kingdom Metazoa; phylum Chordata; class Mammalia; order Carnivora; family Canidae; genus Canis; species Canis lupus. The sequence goes on along the minus strand of NC_049260.1, from coordinate 50,498,263 downwards.
TAGAGTGATTATTGAAAGATATGAATTTAGTGCCATTGTGTTACCTGTAGAGTTAGTGTTTCTGGTGATGTTCTCTGGTCTTTTCTAGTTTTTAATACTTTTGGTCTTTGGTACTCAAATTACCCCTTACAATTTCTTGCAGGCATGGTTTACTGGTAATGAACTCCTTTACGTTTTGTTTTTTTCTGGGAAACTCTCTCTCTCCTTTTCTGAATGACAGTCTTGCTGGATAAATAATTCCTGGCTGCATATATTTTCCATTACACATATTGACTATTTCCTGACACTTTTTTTCTGGCCTGCCAAACTTCTGTGGACAGATCTGCTGCATACCTGGTTTATCTTTCCTTGTATGTAAGGAATTTTTTCCCTTTATGCTCTCAGGATTCTTTCCTTTTCTGTGTATTTTGTGAATTTCACTATTATATGCCTTGACGATGCCTGGCTTTTGTTGAATTTAATGGGAGTTCTCTGTGTTTCTTAGATTTAAATGTCTGTGTCCTTCAGATTAGGGGATTTTTCAGCTATAATTTGTTCAAATAAAACTTCTGTCTCTTTATCTCTCTCTTCCTCTTCTGGGACTCCTATGATATGAATGCTTTTATGTTTTAAGAAGTTACTTAGTTCTCTATGTCTACCTTCATTGTGCATTACCATTTTCTCCCTCTTCTTTTCAGCTTCATTATTTTCCATAATTTTCTCCTCTATATCACTGATTTGTTCTTCTGCTTTGTACATGTTTTTATGGCCTTCATTTGGGATTTCATTTTTAATTTTTTTCCTGATTAGATCTTAGTTCTTTTACTCTGTAGTAAGGGATTCTTTAGTGTCTTCTATGCTTTTCTTCAAGCACAGCTAGTATTCTTATAAGTGTTGTTTTCGATTTTAGTTCAGACATCCTACTTGTATCTTTACTGATTGAGTCCCTCATTTTTTCTTTTGGAGTGAATTTCTGTCTCATCATTTTTTCAATAAAACAAAAAGAAGAAATAAAACAAAGCAAAACAAAAAATAAAGAAAAAAAAACAATCTGCCAAAATTGGATCTTGGGTGTGTTTTTTTCTGCTTGTTAAAAATATCTTCATCCTGAGGTGCCTGGGTGGCATAGTCAGTTAAGTGTTCTACTGTTGGTTTCAGCTCAGGTCATGATTTCAGAATCGTGAGATCAAGCCTCACATTAGGATCCATACTCAGTGTGGAGTCTGATTAAGACTCTCTTCCTCTCCTTCCCTCTCTAAAATACATAAATAAAATCTAAAAAAAATCATTACCCCTAAAAGAAATTTTAAAAATAAAATAAAATGAAAGTAAACAAATATTAAAAATATATAAAATTGATATACAAATAAAAATTGAAGGGGCATCTGTGTAGCTCAGTGGTTAAATGTCTGCTTTTGGCTCAGGTTGTGATCCTGGGGTCCTGGGATTGAGTCATACATCAGGCTTCCTGCAGGGAGCCTGCTTCTCTCTCTGCCTGTGTCTCTGCCTCTCTCTCTCTCTCTCTGTGTCTCTCATGAATAAGTAAATAAAATCTTAAAAAACAAATAAAATTAAGAAAATTTAGTAATAAAAATTTTAAGAAAGGAATTGAAAAAAATTATAATAAAAAATAAGGAATAAAAGTAAAAAGTAATGTAGATCCTATTTTCTCCAAGAGCTGAGGCTTGCAGCATTCTATGATAAGTAAATTTAGGGTTGGAAAGTTGTTTGTGCTGGTCTTATGGGGGGGTCCTGTTCTGCTGATTCTCAAATGGACTTACTCTAGTAGAAATGTGCCTTCAGGACACAGTGGGGCAGGGCTTGGTTTAAGCAGCTCCAGCTTCCCTAGGTGCCCTTGTTTTGCTCCCTGAAGGTTTTCAGTGCTGATGGGTGGGGCAGTGCCCCACCTTCTAGCCCCAGAGCTGAAAGTTCACACCCTAAACTCTTCAGTGACCCTTTATAGAAGAGCAAACTATCACTGTGTCTCCAGTTCCCCCTCAAAATCCTATGTTCACCCTATGTCTAAGCCTTTTTATCTCAGGCACAGGGCTGAGTTTCAAAACTCCGAATTTTAGGGGCTTCTCAAAGCCTGTAGCTACACCATTCCTGCCAGGGAGACTGTTGCACACTTTTGCCATTTGCTGGCCCATCCCAGGAAATCAGTTACATGACCACGCAGTGGTTCTCAGTTTATGGCAAAACAGAGCAGACAGCTGGCACCAAGACCTGCTATTCTCAGCCAGCTTCCACACTTCTATGCCTAGGAACAGTGCAGCATGTTGGTGCCCTTTGTTCTTCTTTAAACCCAGGTGATCTTCAGACTATGATGTCACACCTGAATTTCTGCCCCACTCCACCACCTGAGCACCTTTAAGCCAGGCACCTACCCCACTGTCGAAGACATCTAAAAGTTCATATTTTGTGTTCTGCTGCTTACAATACTTTACAGTAGTATCCGTTTGCAGGCTCTCTCCCTGGTATCATATCCACAGCTATATCACCCCCAATTCAACCTTCCACAACTCCTACCTTTCAAAAGGTGGTCACTTTTCTACTTGTATACTTGCAGCTTTTTTTTCTCTCAGAACTCTGATTAATGTTTTAGGTGTTCAGAATGATTAAATACCTATCAACACAGCTCAAACACAAGAGACAAAACAAGCTTAGGGTCCCCCAAATCTTCTGACATTGTCATTGACTTAATTATTTTTCTGATCAGTCTAAGAGTTCTATTTCGGTCCCTTCCGCTTCCCCATTCTTCCTCTGGCTTCCCACTAAGGGTCCTGGGAGGGTTCCCCTGGCCTTAAAAGGGGCCCAAGCGCCCATCTCATTCTGATCTGCCCCACTCCATAGCACTGGCAGCAGCAGGTATAGCCAGTGGGGAAGGGCACTCGGCCCCAAGATACCCCCCGACTGACCTGTGTTTCACTAGGTGTGGCTCACACACACTTCTCTTCCTTCCCACCTTGCCTGGTCCCTGCTCTGGGTCAGACAGCCCCCTTTGGGCACAGGAAGGAAGGCAGAAGGGGTTTGAGCCCCCCTACCCTCTAAACGGGCTCCAGCTCACCTTCCTCCCTGGAATCTATTGCAGTGAGGGAAATGCATTCCCCCCCCCTTTATCCTGGTGAGGCTCAGGAGGTCCACATTCCCTGTGACAGCCACCTGATGTGGGCTAGAGACCCTGCCCAACCCCATGTGCTTCCGCCTCAGCTTCAGTATCCCCTTTCCTCACATGGGACACTGATAATAAGGAGCTAGCCTTGCCCACTCTCACCCTTCTGCTCCTCCCCATCCTCCAAGGTTCTGGTTCCATTTTTTCCTCTGTTCACAAACTACCTCTGGACAGTTGTGTTGTTTTTGTCCAATGTTTCCATTCTTAGACATCTGTCATTGCTGCTGCGACCAGCGCCGAATGTTCATCCTCATTGCCTCCTCCTGTCCTGCCCATGTCCCCTCCTCCGAAAATCTTAGGGGAAGGGCCCCAAGGCAGAGCAGACTGAGTTACCCACCATCCCAGTCCCAGGGAAGGTGGAGCTCTTTCCCTAGGGTGTTGCAGCAGAGTGAGGGGGGGCCTGTATTGACCATCAAGGGTGTAGGGGCCACCTTCTCCCTCTGTTCTGCTGGGGAGGAGGTAGTCATTATTTGTCCCAGCCTGGGGGGACAAATTTGTGGTTTCCTATTTGCAGTTACTTGAATAAAAACAATATCCTTTTCCCCCAAAAAAAGTTCTATTTCTTCCTGTTTCAGTTTTGGTACTTTATATGTTTCAAGGAATTTATCCATTCTTGCAAGTTGTCCAATTTTTTGGCATATAGTTTTTCATAATATTCCTTCATAATTGTTTAATTCATGTGGTATTGGTTATTTCTCCTCTCTCATTCATGATTTCATTTGAATATTTTCTCTTATATATTTGATAAGGGTGGCTTGAGGTTTATCAATTTTATTAATTTCTTCAAAGAGCCAGCTCCTGGTTCCTTTCATAGGTTTGAAATTCTTTCATTTCTGTAACATTTATTTTTGTTCTGAACTTTATTATTTGCTTCCTTCTGTTGACTTCAGGCTTCATTTGTTATTCTCTTCCTAGTTTCATTAGGTATAAGGTTAGTTTGTTTACTTGAGATTTTTCCTGTTTCTTGAGGTAGACTTGTTTTGCTATACACTTCCCTCTTAGGACTGCTTTTGCTGCATCCCAAAGGTTTTGGAACATCATGTTTTCATTTTCATTTGTTTCCATGTGTTTATTTTTAATTCCCTCTTTGATTTCCTGGTTGAACCATTCATTGCTTAGTAGCATATTGTTTAACCTTCATGTATCTGTGGTCATTCCACATTTTTTTCTGATGGTTGAATTCTGGTTCCATAGCATTGTGATCAGAAAAGTTGCATGGCAAAAACAGACACATATATCAATGGAACAGAAGAGAGAATCCAGAAGTGGACCCTCAACTTTATGGTCAACTAATATTCGACAAAGGAGGAAAGACCGTCCACTGGAAAAAAGACAGCCTCTTCAATAAATGGTGCTGGGAAAATTGGACATCCACATGCAGAAGAGTGAAACTAGACCACTCTCTTGCCCCATACACAAAAAGAAACTCAAAATGGATGAAAGATCTAAATGTGAGACAAGATTCCATCAAAATCCTAGAGGGGATCACAGGCAACACCATTTTTGAACTTGGCCACAGTAACTTCTTGCAAGATACATCAATGAAGGCAAGAGAAACAAAAGCAAAAATGAACTATTGGGACTTCATCGAGATAAGAAGCTTTTGGACAGCAAAAGAAACAGTCAACAAAACTCAAAGACAACCTACAGAATGGGAGAAGATATTTGCAAATGACCTATCAGATAAAGGGCTAGTATCCGAGATCTATAAAGAACTTATTAAACTCAACAGCAAAGAAACAAACAATCCAATCATGAAATGGGCAAAAGTCATGAACAGAAATCTCACAGAGGAAGACATAGACACGGCCAACAGGCACATGAGAAAATGCTCTGCATCACTTGCCATCAGGGAAATACAAATCAAACCACAATGAGATATCACCCCCACCAGTGAGAATGGGGAAAATTAACAAGGCAGGAAACAACAAATGTTGGAGAGGATGTGGAGAAAGGGGAACCCTCCTGCACTGTTGGTGGGAATGTGAACTGGTATAGCCACTCTGAAAAACTGTGTGGAGGATCCTCAAAGAGTTAAAAATAGACCTGCCCTATGACCCAGCAATTGCATTGTTGGGGATTTACCCCAAAGATGCAGATGCAATGACATGCTGGGACACCTGCACCCCAATGTTTCTAGCAGCAATGTCCACAATAGCCAAACTGTGGAAGGAGCCTCGGTGTCCATCAAAAGATGAATGGATAAAGAAGATGTGGTATATGTATACAATGGAATATTACTCAGCCATTAGAAACGACAAATACCCACCATTTGCTTCAACGTGGATGGAACTGGAGGGTATTATGTTGAGTGAAATAAGTCAAACGGAGAAGGACAAACATTATATGGTCTCATTCATTTGGGGAATATAAAAAATATTCAGAAAGGGAGACAGAACATGAAAGACTCCTAACTCTGGGAAATGAACTAGGGTTGGTGGAAGGAGAGGTGGGCGGGGGTTGGGGGTGTCTGGGTGACCGGCACTGAGGGGGGCACTTGACGGGATGAGCACTGGGTGTTATTCTATATGTTGGCAAATTGAACACCAATAAAAATAAAGAGAAAAAAGAAAAAAAAAAGAAAAGTTGCATGGCATGACTTCGATATTTTTTTATTTGTTGCAGCCTCTTTGCTTACCTAACATGTGTTCTATTCTGGAGAATGTCCCAAGTGCACTTGAAAAGAATATGCATTCTGCTATTTTAGGATGGAATGTACTGAATACATCTGTTAACTCCATCTGGCTCAGTGTGTCATTTAAAGCCATTGTTTTCTTGTTGCCTTTTCATTTAGATGATCTGTCCATTGATGTAAGTGCGATAATAAAGTCCTCTATTATTATTCTATTATTCTATTATTATTGATTATTGTGTTTTTCATTATTTTTAAAAATATTTGTGCTCCCATTTTGATTACATAAATATTCAAAATTGTTAGATCTGTTATTGGATTGTCACCTTTGTGATTATATAGTGCCTTTCTTTGTCCCTTACTACATTTTTGTTTTAAAGTCTAGTTTGTCTGATACATATATTGCCACTCCAGTTTTCTTTTGACATCAATTTGCATGATAAATGTTTCTCTATCCTCTCACTTTCTATCTGCAGGTGTCTTTAGGTCCAAAATGATTCTCTTGTAGGCAGAATATATAGGTCTTGTTTTATGAAAAAAAATCCATTCTGACATACTATGTCTTTTGATTGTAGTGCTTGATCAATTTACATTCAAATTAATTATTGATAGAAATGTACTTAATACAATTTTATTACTATTCTTGTTGTTTCTGATGATCTTCACTGACATTTCTTGTGTTTATCACTTTTGCTCTCCTTTGCACTAAAAAATATCACCTTTAATATTTCTTGCAGGGCTTGTTTAGTGGTCACTAACTTTAATTTTTGTTTGTGTGGAATGCTCTTTATCTCTCCCATTTCCTGAATTATTGTTCAGGATAATTAAAGCCTTTCGGATAGATTATTCTTGGCTGCAGATTTTTTTCCCATTCTTTAGTTTCTTTTTTTAGTTTTATTTATTTATTTATTTATTTATTTATTTATTTATTTATTTATTTATTTATGTATTTAAGTAATCTCTGCACTCCATGTGGGGCTCAAACTCATGACCACAGGATCAAGATTCATGTGCTTCACCAACTGAGCCATCCAGGTGCCCCTCCAGTATGTACTTTCAATATATCATGTCATTCCCTTCTGGTTTGCTAAGATTCTGTTGAGAAATCTACAGATAGTGTTGTGGGTTTTCCCTTGTGAGTTACGGCCTTCCTTTATGTTGCTACATTTAAGATTCTTTCCTTATCAGTATGTTTTGCAAATTCAATTACAATATGTCTTGATATTGGCCTGCTTTTATTGATTTGGGTGGGAGTTCTCTGAGCCTCCTGGATCTGTGTATCTGTTTCCTTCCCCAGATCAGGAAAGTTTTCAGCTAGTCTTTTTAAAATTATTTTTTTAAAGATTTTATTTACTTTAGAGAGAGAGTGCACAAGCAAGTGGAGAGAAGAGTAGCGGGGAGGGAGAGAAAGAGACTGAAGCAGACTTCATGCTTGATATAGAGCCTGATGTGGGGCTTGATATCACAACTGTAGGAGGAGCATGATCTGAGCCAAAACCAAGAATTGGACACTTAACTGACTGAGACACCCAGGCGCCCCTCATCTAGTCTTTTTTCAGACACATTTTCTGCCTTCATTTCTCTCTTCTTTGTACTCTGTGACTCCTATAATATGAATATTATTACATTTTATGGAGTCACAGATTTGTCTAAACCTATTCTTGCATTCCATAACTCTTCAATACTTTTGTTCATCTTAATAATACTTTCCTATACTTTGTCTTCAATGTCATTAGTTCATTCCTGTGTTTCTTCCAGGCTGCCATTCACTGCCTCAAAGATGTTTCCAGTCTCCATTCTTCCTTTTTGGTTATTTTTTTTTAATTCTTCTATCTCTGTGGTAAGTGTCTCACTAATTTCTTCTATTCTTTTTCTCCAGCTCAGTAATGAGTATTCCTATGATGATTGCTCTAAATTTTCTTTTTTTACCTTTTCTATCTAGTATATTCATTTATTTTTGATATATATTTGTTGGAGTTCAATTTGCCAACATATAGCATAACACCCAGTGCTCATCCCGCCAAGTGCCCCCCTCAGTGCCCATCACCCAGTCACCCCAACCCCCCGCCCACCTCTAAATTTTCCAACAGGCATTTTACTTAAATCTGTTTCGCTTAGATCTCTGGCCATGGCCTTATCTTATTGTTTTATTTGGGGTGAATTCCTCTGTCACTTTGTCTTGTCTCTGCCATCTTCTCTGTGTTAGAAAAGTCAGTTATGTCTCTTGCTTCTACAAGTAATGACCTTACGAAGAAGAGGTCATGTAGTGCCCTGTGCTGGATGCTTCAGTGGGTGTCTCTTCTGTGTGCTTATGTGCTCTTCTGTTGTGTTTTAGCTGCTCTATCCCTTTGGGCCAGTCATCTGTGGTGGATCTCCTTCACTGCTATGAGCCGTGTTTGGTCTCTGACCTGAATGTGGCTAGTTTTAACTAGGTGTGTGACAGTCTACTTTAAAATGGGATGTGATACCATCTGCACCAGAACTGAGGCCCTGCAGAACTCTCTTGAAAGGAGACATGGGGGATCCCTGGGTGGCGCAGCAGTTTGGTGCCTGCTTTTGGCCCAGGGCGCGATCCTGGAGACCCGGGATCGAATCCCACATCGGGCTCCCGGTGCATGGAGCCTGCTTCTCCCTCTGCCTGTGTCTCTGCCTCTCTCTCTCTCTCTCTCTCTCTCTCTCTGTGTGACTATCATAAATAAATAAAAATTTATAAAAAAAAAGAAAAAGAAAGGAGACATGGCGTGGGCAGGGGTTGTGCTGGTCTTCAGGATGAGGGGCCTGCTACACTGGGGCTGAGGCAAGCTAGACTGAGGGGCATTCCCAAGAGAGTGCAGGGATGCCAGGCCTGGTGTATGCAAGTTAAGCAGCCAGTGTTGGTGCTGCGCTGCTTCCCACAGTTGACTCTGTGTCATGCTAAGGTGCAGTGGAGGGAAATGGCACAGGCCAGCTCCTTTGTTCCCAGAGAGGCATCTTCATGAACACTACCTCTCAGAAATGTGCTACAAGAAGAGTGAATAATATCTCCACTGTGTGCCCCCAGACATTGCTCAGATCACTCTTTCTATGCTGTCTACTCCTGGGTTGTTTGCTTGCCTTCTCTCTAGGAACAGTAGAGTACCCTCTGGCCTCTATAACAACCAGGTGGTTGTACCTTATCCCAACCACTGATCTTTAAAACTCTATGCTTTAACTCCTGCTGCTTGTAAGAACATATGAAAATTCAACCCCTCTCCTTTTCCAGTCCAATGACTTTGGAGAAACATTCTCCTTATGCATTCTGTTGTGTGCTCCTCACTCTCTTGCACTTCTCTGAGACCCTTCCCTCCAGAGAACCTGTAATCTATTTCTCCCCTAAACCCTATCTCTACACTTCCTACAGTCTTTGATGTAGCTTCTTCTCTCCTTTTGGCTATGGAGTTTGTTCTCAGTCTTCACATATATTTTGGGGAGTTATGATGATTTCATATTTACCTAGTTGTGTTGAGACAGGCAAGCCTAGGGTACTCCTAATCTGCCACCATCTTCCTTTCTCAGTAATCATTTACATTAAATTCATTTCATATATAAATTCCACTTATTGTAAGGCTGGATAAAACCATGTAGGCAGTTTGGTGTTGTGGACAGAATATTGGGGTTAGAGACACACAGTCCAAAGCTGGATTTCTGGTTCTATCATGTACAAATGATGTGACTGTGGAAATTGTTGAGTCTCAATCTTTTGAGAAAAGTTATTCTGAAACTCTTAATTTATTATAAAATTTGAGGGTGTTTTTTTTCTTCTTCCAAGTTTTTATTTATATTCCATTTAGTTAACATACTATTTATAATAGTTATAAACATAACTATTTAGTGATTCATAACTTACATACAACACCCAGTGCCCATCACAAAAAAATGTCCTCCTTAATCTCCAATACCCATTTAACTTGTACTGCTGACCACCTCCCCTTCAGCAACCCTCAGTGTGTTCCTTATAGTTAAGAATCTGCTTTATGGTTTGATTCATTTTTTTGCATATGTTCATCTGTCTTGTTTCTCAAATTCTATACGTAACTGAAACTATATGGTATCTGTCTTTGTATGACTTATTTTCCTTGCAAAGGCCAAAATTTCATTATTTTGATGGCTGAGTCATATTCCAGTGTGTGTGTGTGTGTGTGTTGCATCTTCTTTATAGATTCATCAGTCAATGAATATTTGGGCTATCTCCATAGTTTGGCTATTGTTGATAATGCTGCTATAAACATTGCAGTGCATGTATCCTTTTGAATTTGTCTTCTTTTATCCTTTAGGTAAGTACTAGTAGTGCAATTTCTGAGTCATAAGGTAGTTCAAGTTTTAACTTTTTGAGGAACATACATACTGTTTTCTAGAGTGGCTATACCAGTTTTCGATCCCACACACAATGCAAGAGGATACTCCTTTCTCCACATCTTCATCAACACCTGCTGTTTCTTGTGTTAATTTTATCCATTCTGACAGGTATGAGGTGGTACCTCATTTTAATTTTGATTGTATTTCCCTGATAATGAGATATGGTGAGCATCTTTTCAAGTGTCTTTTAGCCATCTGGATATTTTCTTTGGGAAAAAAGTGTATATTCATGTCTTCTGCCCATTTTTTGACTGGATATTTTTTGGGGGAGGTGGATATTGACAAGTTCTTTATACATTTTTGAATACGAACATCAGATATGTCATTTGAAAATATCTTCCATTCTTAAGATTATCTTTAGTTATGTTGATTGTTTCCTTTGATTTGCAGGGTTTATTTTATTTTTTATCTCAGAATTTCCCTATTGAGGATATTAGCTGTGGGTCTTTTTGTATATAGCCTTTATGATGTTAAGGTATGTTCCCGTTATCTCTACCACGTTGAGGGTGGTTTTTTTTTTTTTATCTATTATGGATGTTGTACTTCCTCAAATACTTTTTCTGCATCCACTGAGAGGATAATATAATTCTTATCAATTCATTTATTAAATAGTTTATCATGTAGATTGATTTGTAAATATTAAACCACACTTGCAGCTCAGGAATAAATCCCAACTTATCATGGTAAATGATTCTTTTACTGTATTGTTAAATTAAATTTGCCAGTATTTTGTTGAGAATTTTTGCTTCCATGTTCATTGGGAATAATGACCTGTAGTTCTCTTTTTTATTAGAATCTTTGTCTGGTTTTGGAGTCATGGTAAAGGTCTTCTGATAAAATGATTTTGGAAGTTTTCCTTCCATTTCTATTTTTTTGTGAAGAGTTTGAGAAGAAAAGATATATTTTTTTAATATTTGGTATAATTTGCCTGTGAATCCATCCTGCCCTGGACTGCTTTGTCAGGAGTTTGTTGATTACTGATACTATTTCTTTACTGGTGATTGATATGTTCAACTTTCTATTTCTACCTGTTTCAATTTCATGGCTTATATATATCTATGAATTTATCCATTTCCTCCAGATTGCCTAAACTGTTGACATATAATTTTTCATAACATTCTAATGTAATTGTATTTCTGTGGCATCAATTGTGATCTCTCCTCTATCATTTGTGATTTTATTTATGTAGGTCCTTTCTCATATTTTTGATAAGTCTGGTGAGGTGTTTGTCAGTTTTATTAATCTTTTTTTGAAAGAAACACCTCTTGGTTCCCTTAGTGCTCATTTGATACACTTTCCCCTCATATTATGAAATTTTATTGTCTACCAAGTACATTCACATTTATTACCTCGTTATTCACACAACAATTCTATGAGATATGGATTATTTATCCCATATTATAAATGAGAAAACTGAAGTTCAGATAGATGAATGGCCAAAGAATATGTGGTATATATACAATGAAATATTACCCAGCCATAAAAAGAATGAAATCTTGTGATTTTCAATAATATGGATGGAGCTAGAGAGTATAATACTATGTGAAATAAGTCAATCAAAGAAAAATACCATACAATTTCACTCTTATGTGGAATTTTATAAGGAAAACAAATGACCAAAGTTTAAAAGGGAGAGAAAGAGAGAGAGAGAGAAATAGACAGACTTCTTACATATAGAGAACAAACCAATGGTTGCCAGAGGAGAGATGAGTGGTGGGGATGGGAGAAATGGGTGATGGAGATTAAAGTGTACACTTATCATGAGCACTGAGTGAGGTGCAGGATTGATGATTCATTACATTGTACACCTGAAACTAACATAACACTGTCTGTTAACCATACTGAAATTAAAATTAGAAAAAAATTAATAAATAAAAGAACTTAAGCTCAGAGACATGAAGTGAATTACACAAATTTATATTGTAAATAAGAGGTAGAGGGGATCCCTGGGTGGCACAGTGGTTTGGCGCCTGCCTTTGGCCCAGGGCGTGATCCTGGAGACCCGGGATCAAATCCCACATTGGGCTCCCGGTGCATGGAGCCTGCTTCTCCCTCTGTCTGTGTCTCTGCCTCTCTCTCTCTGTGACTATCATAAATAAATAAAAATTAAAAAAAATTTAAAAAAAAGGTAGAACTAAAATTGTAATTCAGGTTATTTGACTACAAATCAAAAGATCTTGTCACTATACCACAGTTGCCAATAATTTTCACATACTTAGTAAATTATAAAAAATATTAAAGCTGTAATTAAAAGTATAAACATCAGGTGGAAGACCTTCTAAATTAATATATCTGTTTTTCTTAGAATCTCTGAATTTCCTACAGAACACTTCTGAAAGAAATTGAGGACGACACAAAGAGATGGGAAAATCCATGTTCATGGATTGGAAGAATTTATATTGTGAAGTGTCTATGCTACCCAGGGCAATTTATACATTTAATGCAATCCCTATCAAAACACCATGGACTTTCTTCAAAGAGTTGGAACAAATCACCTTAAGATTTGTGTGGAATCAGAGAAGACTCTGGATAGCTAGGGAGGGTAATATTAAAAAGGAAAACCATATCTGGGGGCATCACAATGCCAGATTTCAGGTTGTACTACAAAGCTGTGGTCATCAAGACAGTGTGGTACTGGCACAAAAACAAACACATAGATCAATGGAACAGGATGAGATCCCAAAAATGGGCCCTCAACTCTATGGTCAACTAATATTCAACAAAGCAGGAAAGACTATCCCCTGGAAAAAAGGACAGTCTCTTCATTAAACACTGCTGGGAAAATTGGACAGTCACATACAGAAGAATGAAACTGTACCATTCTCTTACACCATACACAAAGATAAACTCAAAATGGATGAAAGATCTAAATGTGAGATATCAGTTAATCAAAATCCTAGAGAAGATCACAGGCAACACCCTTTTTGAACTTGGCCACAGTAACGTCTTGCAAGATACATCCATGAAGACAAGAGAAACAAAAGCAAAAATCAATTATTGGGACTTCACCAAGATAAAAAGTTTCTGCACAGCCAAAGAAACAGTCAACAAAACTAAAAGATAACCTACAGAATGGGAGAAGATATTTGCAAATGACCTATCAGATAAAGGGCTACTATCCAAGATCTATAAAGAATTTCTTAAACTCAACAGCAAAGAAACAAGCAATTCAATTCAATCATGAGATGGGCAAAAGACATGAACAGAAATCTCACAGAGGAAGACATAGACATGGCCAACAAGCACATGAGAAAATGCTCCGCATCACTGGCCATCAGGGAAATACAAATCCAAACCACATTGAGATACCAACTCACACCAGTGAGAATGGGGAAAATTAACAAGACAGGAAACAATAAATGTTGGAGAGGATGTGGAGAAAGGGGAACCCTCTTGCACCTTTGGTGGAAATGTGAACTGGTACAGCCACTCTGGAAAACTGTGGAAGTTTCTCAAAGAGTTTAAAATAGAACTGCCCTAAGACCTAGCAATTGCACTGCTGGGGATTTACCCCAAAGAAACAAATGCAGTGAAATGCTGGGACACCTGCACCCCAATATTTATAGCAGCAATGTCCACAATAGCCAAACTGTGGAAGGAGCTTCAGTGTCCATCGAAAGATGAATGGATAAAGAAGATGTGGTCTATATATACAATGGAATATTACTCAGCCATTCGGAAGGACGAATACCTACTATTTGCTTCGACGTGGATGGAACTGGAGGGTATTATGCTGAGTTAACTCAGTCAATCAGAAAACGACACTCTTCATATGGTTTTAGTTATGGGGGGAATATAAAAAATAGTGAAAGGCATTATAGGGGAAAGGAGAGAAAATAAGTGGGAAAAATCAGAGAGGGTGACAAAACATGAGAGACTCCTAACTCTGGGAAATGAACAAGGGGTAGTGGAAGGGGAGGTGGGTGGGGGATGGGGTGACAGGGTGACGGGCACTTGACAGGATGAGCACTGGGTGTTATACTATATGTTGGCAAACCAAACTCCAATAAAAAAAATGTACAAAAAGAAAAGAATCTATGACATCAGCTTAGCTACTTCTTATTAGACATGTTGCCAGAGGCAAGGGAAACAAAAGCAAAAGTAAAGTATTGGGAGTTTATGAAGATAAAATGTACATCAAAGGAAACCTAAACATTTATAAATTATAAAAATAAAATACGTTTAAATTCCTTAGTCTGATCAAGGGTCCAAAGGTTTGTATCATGAGTACAATCATTTCTAATAAACTTTAAGCTGCTGCTTTAGCTAAACTAAACAGATTTTACAATAGAAGGGTACATTGCTACATTTACCTACTCTAGGCATTTATCTACTCTGCCTACCTGCTCTAGAAAAAGTGATTTCCATATATATACTATCTGAAGAAATGCAGAAGCATCAAAAAAGGAAAAATGTCAGAATCACAGCTATTTCATTGTTGAGAATAGTTGCTTCTTTCTCTAGAACTGCTTTTTTTCTTTAGCTGCATATATTGGGATTGCTAAAGAATTTTCTGAATATACCATGTCAAAATCTTTCCTCAGAAAATTAAAACTAAATTTAATTCTTCATAGGAAAACCATGAAATTATATATAGTTTCTCTTAGATGTGTAGTCTTCTCTAACTACAGTGTTTTAGAGATCAGAGAGACCCATGTCTAAAACACAACCCTGAACTTAATAGCTGCATGGGCCTTGGAAAATTCAAGTAATCAATTCAAGATCATTTTCTATGTGCGAAATGAAAATGAGAATAGCACATACATCATAAGATTATTATGAGGATTAAATCAGATAACATATATTTTGGTACTTGATTATTAGCTCAATAAATGATCGTTCTTTTTCCCTTACTCCTCCTAGGCTTATTCCTTTTTAAAAGCCTAAATTTTTTTCAACCTAAGAAAATAATCTCATTAGGTATGTTCTTCTGATTTTCAGTACCACTTTGATAGCTCAAGTTTCTGAGAGTAAGCTTAATTTTCTTATAAAAGTAGTCTAAGCTTTTCATATTATACATATTGTGATAAACTTTTTAAAAGATTTTATTTATTTGACATAGAGAGATAGCAAGCACAAACAGGGACTGCTGCAGAGGGAGAGGGAGAAGCAGGATCCTCATTGAGCAGGGAGCCCAACATGAGGCTTGCTCCCAGGATCACGGGATCATGTCCTGATCCGAAGGCAGATGCTTAAACAAGTTAGCCACATAGGTGCCCCAGGACCATGACAATCTTCTTACAATAGTCTACTATTCTTTCTTTCTTTCTTAGGGCGGGAGGGTTGGAGGCGGGATGGAGGGCGGGTGGGAGGGCGGGGGCGTGAGTGGGGGAGGGCGGGAGGAGGAGTGGAGGTGCGGGCTTTCTTCTTTCTCTTTCTAGGGGGAGGGGCTTTCTCTCTCTCATTCTCTCTCTCTCTCTCCCTCTCTCTCTCTCTCTTTCTCTCTCTCTCACACACACACACACACACACACACACACACAGCCCTCAAAAACAATATCTACCAAATACCTACCTCTTAACATTTCCAATGTCTGGCATATATCTTCGACAAGCTCAATTCTTTGGAGGTCTATAGTCCACATCTCTATTTCTTACTTATTTGGCTTATTCATCATATCATGGCTTTTATCTTCTGTTGCTGAGTCAGAATTGTCAAAAGTAATCCAAAGCCATGGAAAGAGAGATTCCAACAGAGTTGCATAAGCAGAAGGCAAACCTATGGTGAGAATTCAATAAATCATTCTCTGAAACACATTTTATCCATATAAAGTTCAATACTACAGTCAGGACAGGAAAAGATTTGGATATTAAAAGTTGATTGTTCAGTTCAATAATTGTACTAATCTGATGTGAAGCATTCTTTTAGTTTTTTAAATATATCGACTCAGAGTCTTCCATAGGCCTATGAGAACTTATCTCATGACTGGATAAGATGCAATATAAAAGAAATGTAGCAAAAAATATGCATGCACACACACACATACATACATACACACACACTTAAAAAACATATATGAGCAGTGAATTTTTTAAAAGATTTTATTTATTTATTCATGAGAGACACAAGAGAGAGGCAGAGACATAGGCAGAGATCCCAGAAACCCAGGATTACTCGCTGAGCTAAAGGCAGATGCTCAACCACTGAGCCACTCAGGTCTTCCATGAACAGTGAATTTAAAGAGAACTACTTTATCTAGACTTCTCATTAAGTAGCAGAATGTTTTCAGATAGATCCTACATATAATTTGCTGATTAAGTTTTACTATTCTCTCTTGTTTATCTATGGAAAGTGAAGTAAGATCATAAATGCAAAAGGACCACAATTTAGAAGAAGCATTAATATTCTAAAGATCTGTAATCTATATTTCTACCTTAGAGAGAATTTTCTTTTAGTTCACTTGCAGTCATATTAACTAAAAAGTCACACCTACAGTTTACAAAGTTGACAAAAACAAGAAAAATATGTGACTAACACTAGCCCTGAACCTTCTTACTAATTCTCTTCTACCTCACTTCAAAATAAATGAATGAATATTTTTGAAAAATTTAAAACACTAAATTATTACACTAATAAGTAATTATCATTTTATAATTTTAAGTTTCTTAAATAGTTTCCTAACTAGAAGTTTGTGCATTAAAACCATGTTCCAGTAAGTCCTAAAAAAGGTTTATGGAGGTCCTTATCATTATCTCCACTTACTAAGAATTTAATATTTTTAAGTATTTTTTCATTCCCTAAATATTACTTTTAGTAGTGTGGTGATGACACTTTCAAAACTTTATATCTGACCATACTTTTTGACAAATAAGGTTTTTCTGTTGCTTCTTGGTGCCAGATGCAATCCAAAAGATATAACTTGGACTTTGGAAATACTGGAACTTATGGAGCACAGTGATGGCTTGGAAAGATAATGGGAGATAATTCTTGAAATTAAATATGTCTTGGATCCAGGGCCAGATGGCTTCCCTGGGGAATTCGATCAAACATTTAAAGAAGAAACCATACCTATTCTACTAAAGACACTAGCCAATAGGATCTAACAATACATTAAGAAGATTATTCACCATGACCAAGGGGATTTATCCCTGGGATGCAAGGCTGGTTCAACACTCATAAAACAATCAATGTGATTCATCATATCAGAAAGAGAAAAAACAAGAACCATATGATCCTCTCCATAGATGCAGAGAAAGCCTTTGACAAAATACAGCATTCCATTCCTGATCAAAACTCTTGAGAGTGTAGGGATAGAGGGGACATTCCTCAACATCTTAAAAGCCATCTATGAAAAGCCCACAGCAGATCATTTGGAGGAGGAGCAAGATGGCGGAAGAGTAGGGTCCCCAAGTCACCTGTCTCCACCAAACTACCTAGAAAACCTTCAAATTATCCTGAAAATCTATGAATTCGGCCTGAGATTTAAAGAGAGACCAGCTGGAATGCAACAGTGAGAAGAGTTCGCGCTTCTATCAAGGTAGGAAGACGGGGAAAAATAAATAAAGAAACAAAGGCCTCCAAGGGGGAGGGGCCCCGCGAGGAGCCGGGCTGAGGCCGGGGCGAGTGTCCCCAGGACAGGAGAGCCCCGTCCCGGAGGAGCAGGAGCTGCACCGACCTTCCCGGGGGAAAGGGGCTCGCAGGGAGTTGGAGCAGGACCCAGGAGGGCGGGGATGCCCTCGGGCTCCCGGGGACAGTAACAGCAACTGCGCGCCCAGGAGAGTGCGCCGAGCTCCCTAAGGGCTGCAGCGCGCACGGCGGGACCCGGCGGGACCCGGAGCAGCTGAAGGGGCTCGGGCGGCGGCTCCGCGGAGGGGGCTGCGCGGCCCCGGGAGCAGCTCGGAGGGGCTCGGGCAGAGGAAGAGGCTCCGTGCGGAGGGGGCTGCGCGGTTCCAGGAGCAGCTCGGAGGGGCTCGGGCGGCGGCTCCGCGGAGGGGGTTGCGCGGCCCGGGAGCGCGAATCCACCAGCGCAGGCTCCGGAGCACAGGGCGCCGGGACACAGCCCAGGATCCGGCCTCCCCCCGGGACAGGCAGAGGCCGGGAGGGCCCAGGACAGCGAGGACGCTCCTGCCCCAGCTGAGCACATCAGCGGCCCCGCCCCGGAGCCTCCAGGCCCTGCAGACGGAGTTCCTGCCGGAGCTGAATCCAGGTTTCCAGAGCTGCCCCGCCACTGGGGCTGTTCCTCCTGCGGCCTCACGGGGTAAACAACCCCCGCTGAGCCCTGCACCAGGAGGGGCACAGCAGCTCCCCCAACTGCTAACACCTGAAAATCAGCACAACAGGCCCCTCCCCCAGAAGACCAGCTAGACGGACAAGTTCCAGGAGAAGCCAAGGGACTTAAAGAACACAGAATCAGAAGATACTCCCCGGTGGTTCTTTTTTTGTTTGTTTGTTTTTGTTTTTGTTTTGTTTTGCTTTTTGATTTGTTTCCTTCCCCCACCCCCTTTTTTTCTCCTTTCTTTTTCTTTCTCTTTTTCTTCTTTTTTTTTTTTTCGTTTTTTTTTTCTTTTTCTTCCCTTTTTTTTTCTCTTTCTCTTTTCTTTCCTTCTTTCTCTCCTCTCTTTTTCTCTTTTTCCCAATACAACTTGCTTTTGGCCACTCTGCACTGAGCAAAATGACTAGAAGGAAAACCTCACCTCAAAAGAAAGAATCAGAAACAGTCCTCTCTCCCACAGAGTTACAAAATCTGGATTACAATTCAATGTCAGAAAGCCAATTCAGAAGCACTATTATACAGCTACTGGTGGCTCTAGAAAAAAGTATAAAGGACTCAAGAGACTTCATGACTGCAGAATTTAGAGCTAATCAGGCAGAAATTAAAAATCAATTGAATGAGATGCAATCCAAACTAGAAGTCCTAACGACGAGGGTTAACGAGGTGGAAGAACGAGTGAGTGACCTAGAAGACAAGTTGATAGCAAAGAGGGAAACTGAGGAAAAAAGAGACAAACAATTAAAAGACCATGAAGATAGATTAAGGGAAATAAACGACAGCCTGAGAAAGAAAAACCTACGTTTAATTGGGGTTCCCGAGGGCGCCGAAAGGGACAGAGGGCCAGAATATGTATTTGAACAAATTCTAGCTGAAAACTTTCCTAATCTGGGAAGGGAAACAGGCATTCAGATCCAGGAAATAGAGAGATCCCCCCCTAAAATCAATAAAAACCGTTCAACACCTCGACATTTAATTGTGAAGCTTGCAAATTCCAAAGATAAGGAGAAGATCCTTAAAGCAGCAAGAGACAAGAAATCCCTGACTTTTATGGGGAGGAGTATTAGGGTAACAGCAGACCTCTCCACAGAGACCTGGCAGGCCAGAAAGGGCTGGCAGGATATATTCAGGGTCCTAAATGAGAAGAACATGCAACCAAGAATACTTTATCCAGCAAGGCTCTCATTCAAAATGGAAGGAGAGATAAAGAGCTTCCAAGACAGGCAGCAACTAAAAGAATATGTGACCTCCAAACCAGCTCTGCAAGAAATTTTAAGGGGGCCTCTTAAAATTCCCCTTTAAGAAGAAGTTCAGTGGAACAGTCCACAAAAACAAAGACTGAATAGATATCATGATGACACTAAACTCATATCTCTCAATAGTAACTCTGAATGTGAACGGGCTTAATGACCCCATCAAAAGGCGCAGGGTTTCAGACTGGATAAAAAAGCAGGACCCATCTATTTGCTGTCTACAAGAGACTCATTTTAGACAGAAGGACACCTACAGCCTGAAAATAAAAGGTTGGAGAACCATTTACCATTCGAATGGTCCTCAAAAGAAAGCAGGGGTAGCCATCCTTATATCAGATAAACTAAAATTTACCCCAAAGACTGTAGTGAGAGATGAAGAGGGACACTATATCATAATTAAAGGATCTATTCAACAAGAGGACTTAACAATCCTCAATATATATGCTCCGAATGTGGAAGCTGCCAAATATATAAACCAATTATTAACCAAAGTGAAGAAATACTTAGATAATAATACACTTATACTTGGTGACTTCAATCTAGCTCTTTCTATACTCGATAGGTCTTCTAAGCAAAACATCTCCAAAGAAACGAGAGCTTTAAATGATACACTGGACCAGATGGATTTCACAGATATCTACAGAACTTTACATCCAAACTCAACTGAATACACATTCTTCTCAAGCGCACATGGAACTTTCTCCAGAATAGACCACATATTGGGTCACAAATCGGGTCTGAACCGATACCAAAAGATTGGGATCGTCCCCTGCATATTCTCGGACCATAATGCCTTGAAATTAGAACTAAATCACAACAAGAAGTTTGGAAGGACCTCAAACACATGGAGGTTAAGGACCATCCTGCTAAAAGATAAAAGGGTCAACCAGGAAATTAAGGAAGAATTAAAAAGATTCATGGAAACTAATGAGAATGAAGATACAACCGTTCAAAATCTTTGGGATGCAGCAAAAGCAGTCCTAAGGGGGAAATACATCGCAATACAAGCATCCATTCAAAAACTGGAAAGAACTCAAATACAAAAGCTAACCTTACACATAAAGGAGCTAGAGAAAAAACAGCAAATAGATCCTACACCCAAGAGAAGAAGGGAGTTAATAAAGATTCGAGCAGAACTCAACGAAATCGAGACCAGAAGAACTGTGGAACAGATCAACAGAACCAGGAGTTGGTTCTTTGAAAGAATTAATAAGATAGATAAACCATTAGCCAGCCTTATTAAAAAGAAGAGAGAGAAGACTCAAATTAATAAAATCATGAATGAGAAAGGAGAGATCACTACCAACACCAAGGAAATACAAACGATTTTAAAAACATATTATGAACAGCTATACGCCAATAAATTAGGCAATCTAGAAGAAATGGACGCATTCCTGGAAAGCCACAAACTACCAAAACTGGAACAGGAAGAAATAGAAAACCTGAACAGGCCAATAACCAGGGAGGAAATTGAAGCAGTCATCAAAAACCTCCCAAGACACAAGAGTCCAGGGCCAGATGGCTTCCCAGGAGAATTTTATCAAACGTTTAAAGAAGAAATCATACCTATTCTCCTAAAGCTGTTTGGAAAGATAGAAAGAGATGGAGTACTTCCAAATTCGTTCTATGAAGCCAGCATCACCTTAATTCCAAAGCCAGACAAAGACCCCGCCAAAAAGGAGAATTACAGACCAATATCCCTGATGAACATGGATGCAAAAATTCTCAACAAGATACTGGCCAATAGGATCCAACAGTACATTAAGAAAATTATTCACCATGACCAAGTAGGATTTATCCCTGGGACACAAGGCTGGTTCAACACCCGTAAAACAATCAATGTGATTCATCATATCAGCAAGAGAAAAACCAAGAACCATATGATCCTCTCATTGGATGCAGAGAAAGCATTTGACAAAATACAGCATCCATTCCTGATTAAAACTCTTCAGAGTGTAGGGATAGAGGGAACATTCCTCGACATCTTAAAAGCCATCTATGAAAAGCCCACAGCAAATCTCATTCTCAATGGGGAAGCACTGGGAGCCTTTCCCCTAAGATCAGGAACAAGACAGGGATGTCCACTCTCACCACTGCTATTCAACATAGTACTGGAAGTCCTAGCCTCAGCAATCAGACAACAAAAAGACATTAAAGGCATTCAAATTGGCAAAGAAGAAGTCAAACTCTCTCTCTTCGCCGATGACATGATACTCTACATAGAAAACCCAAAAGTCTCCACCCCAAGATTGCTAGAACTCATACAGCAATTCGGTAGCGTGGCAGGATACAAAATCAATGCCCAGAAGTCAGTGGCATTTCTATACACTAACAATGAGACTGAAGAAAGAGAAATTAAGGAGTCAATCCCATTTACAATTGCACCCAAAAGCATAAGATACCTAGGAATAAACCTCACCAAAGATGTAAAGGATCTATACCCTCAAAACTATAGAACACTTCTGAAAGAAATTGAGGAAGACACAAAGAGATGGAAAAATATTCCATGCTCATGGATTGGCAGAATTAATATTGTGAAAATGTCAATGTTACCCAGGGCAATATACACGTTTAATGCAATCCCTATCAAAATACCATGGACTTTCTTCAGAGAGTTAGAACAAATTATTTTAAGATTTGTGTGGAATCAGAAAAGACCCCGAATAGCCAGGGGAATTTTAAAAAAGAAAACCATATCTGGGGGCATCACAATGCCAGATTTCAGGTTGTACTACAAAGCTGTGGTCATCAAGACAGTGTGGTACTGGCACAAAAACAGACACATAGATCAGTGGAACAGAATAGAGAATCCAGAAGTGGACCCTGAACTTTATGGGCAACTAATATTCGATAAAGGAGGAAAGACTATCCATTGGAAGAAAGACAGTCTCTTCAATAAATGGTGCTGGGAAAATTGGACATCCACATGCAGAAGAATGAAACTAGACCACTCTCTTTCACCATACACAAAGATAAACTCAAAATGGATGAAAGATCTAAATGTGAGACAAGATTCCATCAAAATCCTAGAGAAGAACACAGGCAACACCCTTTTTGAACTCGGCCATAGTAACTTCTTGCAAGATACATCCACAAAGGCAAAAGAAACAAAAGCAAAAATGAACTATTGGGACTTCATCAAGATAAGAAGCTTTTGCACAGCAAAGGATACAGTCAACAAAACTCAAAGACAACCTACAGAATGGGAGAAGATATTTGCAAATGACATATCAGATAAAGGGCTAGTTTCCAAGATCTATAAAGAACTTATTAAACTCAACACCAAAGAAACAAACAATCCAATCATGAAATGGGCAAAAGACATGAACAGAAATCTCACAGAGGAAGACATAGACATGGCCAACATGCATATGAGAAAATGCTCTGCATCACTTGCCATCAGGGAAATACAAATCAAAACTACAATGAGATACCACCTCACACCAGTGAGAATGGGGAAAATTAACAAGGCAGGAAACAACAAATGTTGGAGAGGATGCGGAGAAAAGGGAACCCTCTTACACTGTTGGTGGGAATGTGAACTGGTGCAGCCACTCTGGAAAACTGTGTGGAGGTTCCTCAAACAGTTAAAAATATACCTGCCCTACGACCCAGCAATTGCCCTGTTGGGGATTTACCCCAAAGATACAAATGCAATGAAACGCCGGGACACCTGCACCCCGATGTTTCTAGCAGCAATGGCCACTATAGCCAAACTGTGGAAGGAGCCTCGGTGTCCAACGAAAGATGAATGGATAAAGAAGATGTGGTTTATGTATACAATGGAATATTACTCAGCTATTAGAAATGACAAATACCCACCATTTGTTTCAACGTGGATGGAACTGGAGGGTATTATGCTGAGTGAAGTAAGTCAGTCGGAGAAGGACAAACATTATATGTTCTCATTCATTTGGGGAATATAAATAATAGTGAAAGGGAAAATAAGGGAAGGGAGAAGAAATGTGTGGGAAATATCAGAAAGGGAGACAGAACGTAAAGACTGCTAACTCTGGGAAACGAACTAGGGGTGGTAGAAGGGGAGGAGGGCGGGGGGTGGGAGTGAATGGGTGATGGGCATTGGGTGTTATTCTGTATGTTAGTAAATTGAACACCAATAAAAAAAATATCATTATAAAAAAAAAAAAAAAAAAAAAAAAAAAAAAAAAAAAAAAAAAAAAAAAAAAAGAAAAGCCCACAGCAAATATCATTCTCAATGGGGAAACACTGGGAGCCTTTCCCCTAAGATCAGGAACAAGACAGGGATGTCCCCTCTCACCACTGCTATTCAACATAGTACTAGAAGTCCTAGCCTCAGCAATAAGACAACAAAAAGAAATAAAAGGCACTCAAATTGGCAAAGAAGAAGTCAAACTCTCCCTCTTTGCAGATGACATAATACTCTATGTAGAAAACCCAAAAGACTCCAGCCCAAGATTCCTAGAACTCATACAGCAATTCAGCAGTGTGGCAGGATACAAAATCAATGCCCAGAAGTCAGTGGCATTTCTATACACTAACAATGAGACTGAAGAAAGAGAAATGAAGGAGTCAAACCCATTTACAGTTGCCCCTTAAAGCCTAAGATACTTAGGAATAAAGCAAACCAAGGAGGAAAAGGATCTATACCCTAAAAACTACAGAACACTTCTGAAAGAAATTGAGGAAGACACAATGAGATGGAAAAATATTCCATGCTCATGGATTGGCAGAATTAATATTGTGAAAATGTCAATGTTACCCAGGGCAATTTACACATTTAATGCAATGCCTATCCAAAAACCATGGACTTTCTTCAGAGAGTTGGAACACTTATTTCCCTTAATCTATCCTCATGATCTTTCAACTTTTTGTCCTTTTTTCCCTCAGTTTCCCTCTTTGCCATCAACTTGTCTTCTATGTCACTCACTCGTTCTTCCACCTCGTTAACCCTCGTAGTTAGGACTTCTAGTTTGGATTGCATCTCATTCAATTGATTTTTAATTTCTGCCTGATTGGATCTAAATTCTGCAGTCAGGAAGTCTCTTGAGTCCTTTATGCTTTTTTTCTAGAGCCACCAGTAGCTTTATAATAGTGATTCTGAATTGTCTTTCTGACATTCAATTGTACTCCAAATTTTGTAACTCTGTGGGAGAGAGGACTGTTTCTGATTCTTTCTTTTGAGGTGAGGTTTTCCTTCTAGTCATTTTGCTCAGTGCAGAGTGGCCAAAAACACGTTGTATTGGGAAAAAGAGAAAAAGAAAGAAGAGAAAGAAGGAAAGAAAAAAGAAAAAAGGAAGAAAAAATAGAAAAAAAAGAGAAGAAAAGGAGGAAAAAAGAAAAAAGGTGGGGGAAGCAAACAGAAATCAAAAAGAAAAAAAAAACAAAGAAAAAAAACATAAAAAACAAGCGGGAGTATCCTCTAATTCTGTATACTGTAAGTCCCTTGACTTCCCCTGGAACTTTCCAGTGCTGCTTGGTCAATAATTTGTTTTTCCACTGTCAGTCTACCTGGTCTTCTGGGGGAGGGGCCTGCTCTGCTGATTTTCAGGTGTTAGCACTTGGGGGAGCTGCTCAGCGAAAGATCCTTAAGCTGTTTATCCTGTGAGGCCATTGTGAGGCTCAGTGGGGGTTGTTTACCCTGTGAGGCCCCAGGAGGAACAACCACACTGGCAGCTGCCATCTCTGGAGCCCTGGATTCAGCTCCCACAGTAACTAGGGAGCTCTCGGTCTGCAGGGGCCTGGATGGTCCGGCGGCGGGGCGCTGATCTGCTCAGCTCAGGGCAGGAGCCACCTTGCTGTCCTGTGCCCTCCTCGCCTCTGCCTGTCCCAGGGGCAGGCCGGATCCTGGGCTGTGTCCCCAACGCCCTGTGCTCCTGGGCCTGTGCTGTTGGATTCGTGCTCTCCACCGGGCAGCCCCCTCCGCGAGGGGCCGCTGCCCAAGCCACTCCGAGCTGCTTCGGGTCAACCCGTGTGTGCGCTGCAGCCCTTTAGGGAGCTCGGCACACTCTCCCCGGGGCACAGGTGCTCTGTTAGTGTCCCAGGGAACCTGAGGGCATCCCTGCCGTTCTGGGGTCCTGCTCTAACTCCCTGCGAGTGCCTTTCTGCCCAGGAAGATTGGTGAAGCTCCTGCTTCTCTGGGACGGTGCTTTCCTGTCCTGGGGGCACTCGCCCTGGCCTTAGCCTGGCTCCTCCCGGGGCGCCTCCCCCTTGGATGTCTTTTATTTCTTTATTTCTTTTTTCCCCGTCTCTCTACCTTGATAGAAGCTGAACTCTTCTCACTGTAGCATTCCAGCTGTTCTCTCTTTAAATCTCAGGCCGAATTCGTAGATTTTCAGGATTATTTGAAGGTTATCTAGGTAATTTGGTGGGGACAGGTGACTTGGGACCCTACTCTTCCGCCATCTTGCCCCTCCTCCTCCCAGAGAGTTGGAACAAATCATATTCAGATTTTTGTGGAATCACAAAAGACCCCTAAGAGCCAGGGGAATATTAAAAAAAAGAAAACCATAGCTGGGGGCATCACAATGCCAGATTTCAGGTTGTACTACAAAGCTGTGGTCATCAAGACAGTGAGGTACTGGCACAAAAACAGACATATATTAATGGAACAGAATAGAGAAACCAGAAGTGGAACCTCAACGTTATGGTCGACTAATATTCGACAAAGGAGGATACACTATCCCCTGGAAAAAAGTCTCTTCAATAAATGGTGCTGAGAAAATTGGACAGCCAGATGCAGAAGAATGAAACTAGGCCATTCTCTTGCACCATACACAAAGATAAACTCAAAATGGATGAGAGATGTAAATGTGAGACAAGATTCCATCAAAATCCTAGAGGAGAACACAGGCAACACCCTTTTTGAACTTGGCCACAGTAACTTCTTGCAAGATACATCAATGAAGGCAAGAGAAACAAAAGAAAAAATGAATTATTGGGACTTCATCAAGATAAGAAGCTTTTGCACAGCAAAAGAAACAGTCAGCAAAACTGAAAGACAACCTACAGAATCGGAGAAGATATTTGCAAATGACCTATCAGATAAAGGGCTACTATCCAAGATCTATAAAGAATTTCTTAAACTCAACACCAAAGAAACAAACAATCCAATCATGAAATGGGCAAAAGACAAACAGAAACCTCAGAGAGGAAGACATAGACATGACCAACAGGCACATGAGAAAATGCTCTGCATCACTTGCCATCAGGGAAATACAAATCCAAACCACAATGAGATATCACCTCATACCAGTGAGAATGGGGCAAATTAACAAGGCAGGAAACAACAAATGTTGGAGAGGATGTGGAGAAAAGGTAACCCTCTTGCACTGTTGGTGGGAATGTGATCTGGGACAGCCACTCTGGAAAACTGTGTGGAGGTTCCTCCCTCAAAGAGTTAAAAATAGATATGCCCTATGACCCAGCAATTGCACTGCTGGGGATTTACCCCAAAGATACAGATGTAGTGAAACGCCCATACACCTGCACCCCAATGTTTATAGCAACAATGTCCACAATAGCCAAACTGTGGAAGGAGCCTCGGTGTCCATCGAAAGATGGATAAAGAAGATGCAGTATATGTATAGAATGGAATATTACTCAGCTATTGGAAACGACAAATACCCACCATTTGCTTCGATATGGATGGAACTGGAGGGTATTATGCTGAGTGAAATAAGTCAGTTGGAGAAGGACAAACATTATATGGTCTCATTCATTTGGGAATATAAAAAATAGTGAAAGGGAATAAAGGGGAAGGAGAAAAATGAGTGGGAAATATCAGAAAAGGAGACAGAACATGAGAGACTCCTAACTCTGGGAAACGAATTAGGGGTGGTAGAAAGGGAGGTGGGCAGCGGTTGGGGGTGACTGGTTGATGGGCACTGAGGGGGGCAGTTGATGGGATGAGCACTGGGTGTTATTCTATATGTTGGCAAATTGAACATCAATAAAAATAAATTTATAAAAAATACAAATAAATAAATAAATAAATAAATAAAATCTTGGAAAATTTGACTACTATATGAATAATCCATCTGAATAATGTTAATGGATAAGTGAAAAAATCAGTTAAAAGTCACAAGAGGAGGAACTTTGTCCTTCACTCAACACTCTCAACCTTCCTGACAATGGCATGCCCTTCTATTGCCCCACAGAAATGCTTTAATATCCTGAAGTCCTTTCTAAAATTAGTCCAGTGTCCAGGGCACTGGCTCCTCTTCTCACTTGGGCTTATTCCAAAGAAGTAAAATTTGGTGTAGATATCTGAGCTTTAATGCTTCAATGTGTAGATCTTTCAGCCAATGCTGTAACTGTTACTGTGGGGCAAATGGAAGAACAGTGCTTATTGAACAGAGTTGGAGAAGACTCAAAGTAACAAAAGGTGGTGTGATTGTTCCAAAGTCCATTGGCTTAAAAGATAATAAGTCAGTCGGTGAAGGACAAACATTATATGTTCTCATTCATTTGGGGAATATAAATAATAGTGAAAGGGAATATAAGGGAAGGGAGAAGAAATGTGTGGGAAATATCAGAAAGGGAGACAACGTAAAGACTGCTAACTCTGGGAAACGACCTAGGGGTGGTGGAAGGGGAGAAGGGCGGGGGGTGGGAGTGAATGGGTGACGGGCACTGGGGGTTATTCTGTATGTTAGTAAATTGAACACCAATAAAAAAAATAAAAATAAATAAATTAAAAAAAAGATAATATAAAAATTTCAGCTCTGAACTTGTTAAAGATGTCAGTAACACAACGAAGAGGCTGGGGATGGCACCACTACTGCTACTGTCCTGGCACACTCTATTGCCAAGAAAGGCTTAGAGAAGATTAACAGAGGTGCTAAGTCTGTGGAAATCAGGAGAGTTGTGATGTTAGCAGTTGACTCTGTAATTCCTGAACTTAAGAAGCCATCTAAACCTGTGACAACCCCTGAAGAAATTGCTCAGACTTCTACAATTTCTGCAAATGGAGACAAAAAAATGTGCAACATCATTTCTGTTGCAATGAGAAAAGAGAAGAGAGTCATCACAGTAAAGAATGGAAAAACACAAAATGGAAAATTAGAAATTATTCAGATATGAAGTTTGATTGAGACTAGATTTCCATACTTTTATTAATACTTGAAAAGGTCAGAAATGTGAATTCCATTAATATATATTATATTGAAGTGAAAAGAAATTTTCCAGAGTCCAGGCCACTGTACCTGCTCTTGAAATTGCTGATTCTTCCCATAAGCCCTTGGTCATAATTGCTAGATGTTGATGGAGAAGCTTTGAGTACACTCATTTTGAACAGGCTAATAGTTGGTCTTCAGGTTGTAGCAGTTGAACCACATTAAAGAGATGGCTATTGTTACTGGTGGTGCAGTGTTTTGAGAAGAAGGACTGACACTAAATCTTGAATATATTCAGCCTCATGACTTAGCAAAAGTTGGAGAAGTCATTGTGACCAAAGATGATGCCATGATCGTGATAGAAAAATGTGACCAAGGCTCAAATTGGAAAATTATTTCAAGAAATCATCAAGCAATTACATATCACAATTTGTGAACGTGAAAAGGAAAAACTGATAAATGTCTGGCCCAACTTTTATATAGAGTAGCTGTGCTGAAAGATGGTGGCACAACTGACATTGAAGTGAATGAAAAGAAAGAGTAACAGATGCCTTCAATGCTACATGAGCTGCTGTTGAAGGCATTGTTCTGGGAACTGTTATACTATGCTTTGGTGAATTTCAGCTTTGGATTCAATAATTCCAGTTCCTGGGGCACCTGGGTGGCTCAGTCTGTTAAGCAACTGCCTTTAGCTCAGACTATGATCTCAGGATCCTGGGATCAAGCCCTGCATCATGTCAGGCTCCCTTATCAATGGGGAATCTGGTTCTCTCTCTCCCTCTGTCCATCCCCTGCTTCTCTGTGCTCACTATCTCTCAAATAAATAAAGAAAATCTTCTAAAAAATATATCGAGCTCCTGAAGATAAGAAGAATTGATACAGAAATTATTAAAAGAACACTCAGAATTCCTGCAATGACCATTGTTAAGAATGCAGGTATTGACAGATTACTAATAACTGAGAAAATTATGCAAAGTTCCTCAGAACATAGGTGTGATACTATGCTTACAGATTTTGCGAATATGGTGGAAAAAGGAATCATTGACCCAA
Source organism: Canis lupus familiaris (assembly GCF_011100685.1). Classification (NCBI taxonomy): domain Eukaryota; kingdom Metazoa; phylum Chordata; class Mammalia; order Carnivora; family Canidae; genus Canis; species Canis lupus. The sequence continues at coordinate 50,468,499 of NC_049260.1, read as the reverse complement.
CTAATGTTATAATAACTGTTTTAGAGGGGTGGGGGAAGAGGCAGAGGAGTAGGGTCCCCATGTCACCTGTCCCCACCAACTTACCTAGATAATTTTCAAATCATCCTGAAAACCTACGAATTTGGCCTGAGATTTAAAGAGAGAACAGTAGGAACGCTACAGAGACGAGTTTGTTCTTCTATCAAGTACAACACCATTTTAGCCTCTCTGCACTGAGCAAAATGACTAGAAAGAAGAACTCACCACAAAAGAAAGAATCAGAAACAGTACTATCTGCCACAGAGTTACAGAATTTTGCTTACAATTTGATGTCAGAAAACCAATTCAGAAGCACAATTATAAAGTTACTGATGGCTCTGGAAAAAAAAAGCATAAAAGATTGAAGAGACTTCATGACTGCAGAATTTAGATCTAATTATGCCGAAATAAAAAATCAATTAAAGGAAATGCAATCCAAACTGGAGGCCCTAAAGATGAGGGTTAAAGAGGTAGAAGAAAGAGTGAGTGACATAGGAGACAAGTTGATGGCAAGGAAGAAAGCTGAGGAAAAAAGAGAAAAACAATTAAAAGACCATGAGAAAAGGTTAAGGGAAATAAATGACAGTCTCAGAAGGAAAAATCTACATTTAATTGGGGTTCCAGAGGGCACCGAGAAGGACAGAGGACTAGAAAGAATATTTGAACAAATTATAGCTGAGAACTTCCCTAACTTGTGGAGGGAAACAGGCATTCAGATCCAGGAGATAGAGAGATACCCCATAAAATCAATAAAAACCATTCAATACTTCGACATTAAATAGTGAAACTTGCAAATTCCAAAGATAAAGAGAAGATCCTTAAAGCAGCAAGAGCAAAGAGATCCCTATCGTATATATAGAGAAATATTAGATTAACTGAAGACCTCTCCACAGAACCTGGAAGGCCAGAAAGGGCTGGCAGGATATATTCGGGGTCCTAAATGAGAAGAACATGCAGCCAAGAATACTTTATCCAGAAACTCTCATTCAGAATAGAAGGAGAGATAAAGAGCTTCCAAGATAGGCAGAAACTGAAAGAATATGTGGCCACAAAACCAGCTGTGCAAGAAATAGTAATGGGGACTCTGGAAAAGAAAGAGGAAGCCCAAAGAAATAAGCCAGAAAACAGGGACTGACTAGGTATTATGATGACACTAAATTCATATCTTTAATAGTTATTCTGAACATGAATGGGCTGAATCGATCCCATTAAAAGGCTCATGGTTTCAGACTAGATAAAAAAGCAAGACCCATCTATTTGCTGTCTACAAGACACTTATTTTAGACCTAAGGATACTTTCAGCCTGAAAATGAAAGGTTGGAGAACCATTTACCATTCAAATGGTCCTCAAAAGAAAGTAGGGGTACCAAACCTCATATCAGATAAATCAAAGTATATCCCAAAGACTGTAGTAAGGGATGAAGAGAGACACTGTATCATTCTGAAAGGGTCTATACAAAAAGAAGACATAACAATCATGAATATTTATGCTCCTAATGTGGGAGCTGCAAAGTATATCATGAATTAATAACCAAAGTAAAGACATACTTAGATAATAATACACTAAATGTGGGAGATTTCAACATGGTACTTTCTGCAAATGTCAGATCTTCTAATCACAACATCTCCAAATAAACGAGATTTATTTTTTTAATTTATTTTTTTATTGGTGTTAAATTTGCCAACATATAGAGTAACACCCAGTGCTCATCCCATCAAGTGCCCCCCTCAGTGCCCGTCACCCAGCCACCCCCACCCCCCGCCCACCTCCCCTTCCACCACCCTTAGATCGAAGAAACGAGCTTTAAATGATACACTGGACCACATGGATTTCACAGATATTTACAGAACTTTACATCCAAACGCATCTGAATACACATTCTTCTCAAGTGCACATGGAACTTTCTCCAGAATAGACGACATACTTGATCACAAATCAGGTCTTAACCAATGCCAAAATATTGGGATTGTCCCCTGCATATTTTGAGACCATAATGCTTTGAAACTTGAACTCAATCACAGGAAGAAATTTGGAGAAATTCAAACACGTGGAGGTTAAAGATCATCCTGTTAAAAGATGAAAGGGTCAACCAGAAAAGTATAGAAGAATTTAATAGATTCATGGAAACTAATGAGAATGATCATATAACCGTTCAAATCTTTGGGATACACAAAAGCAGTCCTGAGAGGGAAATAAATCTCAATACAAGCATCCATCCAAAAACTGGAAAGAATACAAATACAAAAGCTAACCTTGCACCTAAAGGAGATGCAGAAAAAACAGCAAATAAAACCTACTCCCAGCAGCAGAAGAAAGTTAATAAAGATTCGAGCAGAACTCAATGAAATAGAGACTGAAGAACTGCAGAACAATCAACAAAACCAGGAGTTGCTTCTTAGAAGAATTAAGAAAATAGATAAACCATTAGCCAGCCTTATTAAAAACAAAAGAGAAAAGACTCTAATTAATAAAATCACCAACGAAAAAGGAGAGATCAAACCAATACCAAGGAAATAAAAACGAGTTTAAAAACATATCATGAACAGCTATATGCCAACAAATTAGGCAATCTAGAAGAAATTGATGCATTTTTGGAAAGCCACAAACTACCAAACTGGAACAGGAAGAAATACAACAGCTGAACCAGCCAATAACAAGGGAGGATATTGGAGCAGTTATCAAAAACCTCCCAAGACACAAAGTCCAGGGCCAGATGGCTTCCCAGGGTAATTCTATCTAACGTTTAAAGAAGAAACAATGTCTATTCTACTAAAGCTGTTATGAAACAGAGATAGGGACATAATACTTCCAAACTTGTTCTATGAGGCCAGCATCACCTTAATTACAAAACCAGACAAAGACCCCACCAAAAAGGAGAATTATAGACCAACATCCCTGATGAACACAGATGCAACAATTCTCACCAAGATACTAGACAACAGGATCCAACAGTACATTAAGAAGATTATTCACCATGACCAAGTGGGATTTATCCCTGGGATGCAAGGCTGGTTTCATACTCGTAAAGCAATCAACGTGATAGATCATATCAAAAAGAGAAAATACAAGAACCATATGATCCTCTCAGTAGATGCAGAGAAAGCGTTTGACAAAATACAGCATCCATTCCTGGTCAAAACACTTCAGAGTGTAGGGATAAGGGAACATCCCTCAACTTCTTAAGAGCCATCTATAAAAAGCACACAGCCAATATCATTTTCAGTGGGGAAACACTGGAGGCCTTTCCCCTAAGATCGGGAAGATGACAGGGATGTCCACTGTCTCCACTGCTATTCAACATAGTACTAGAAGTCCTAGCCTCAGCAATCAGGCAACAAAAAATAAAAGTCATTCAAATTGGCAAAGAAGAAATCAAACTCTCTCTCTTTGCAGATGACATGATACTGTATGTAGAAAACCCAAAATACTCCACCTCAAGATTGCTAGAACTTATACAGCAATTCAGTTGTGTGGCAGGATACAAAACCAATGCCCCGAAAGCAGTGACATTTCTATACACTAACAGTGAGATTGAAGAAAGGAAATTAAGGAATCAATTCCATTTAGAATTGCACCCAAAAGCATAAGATACCTGTGAATAAACCCAACCAAAAAGGTAAAGGATCTATACCCTAAAAGCTACAGAACACTTCTGAAAGAAATTGAGGAAGACACAAAGAGATGGAAAAATATTCCATGCTCATGGATTGGAAGAATTAATACTGTGAAAATGTCTACGCTACCCTGGGAAATTTACACAGTTAATGCAATACCTATCAAGATATCATGGACTTTCTTCACAGAGTTGGAACAAATCATCTTAAGATTTGTGTGGAATCAGCGAAGACCCTGGATAACCAGGGGAATATTGAAAAAGAAAACCAGAGCTGGGGGCATCACAATGCCAGATTTCAGGTTGTAGTACAAAGCTGTGATCATCAAGACAATGTGGTCCTGGCCCAAAAACAGACACATAGTTCAATGGAGCAGAATAGAGAATTCAGAAATGGGCCCTCAACTTTATGGTCAACTAATATTTGATAAAGCAGGAAAGATGATCCACTGGAAAAAGGGCAGTCTCTTCAATAAACGGTGCTGGGAAAATTGGACATCCACATGCAGAAGAATGAAACTGGACCATTTTCTTACAGCATATACAAAGATAAACTCAAAATGGATGAAAGACCTACATGTGAGACAATAATCCATCAAAATCCTAGAGGAGAACACAGGCAACACCCTTTTTGAACTTGGCCACAGTAACTTCTTGCAAGATACATCCATGAAGGCAAGGGAAACAAAAGCAAAAATGAATTATTGGGACTTCATCAAGATAAGAAGCTTTTTACAGTAAAAGAAACAGTCAACAAAGCTACAAGACAACCTACAGAATGGGAGAATATATTTACAAATGACCTATCAGATAAAGGGCTAGTTTCCAAGATCTATAAAGAACTTATTAAACTCAACAGCAAAGAAACAAACAATCCAATCCTGAAATGGGCAAAAGACATGAACAGAAATTTCACAGAGGAAGACATACACATGGCCAACAATCACATGAGAAAATGCTCTGCATCACTGGCCATCAGGGAAATACAAATCCAAACCCCAATGAACTACCACCTCACACCAGTGAGAATGATAAAAATTAACAAGGCAGGAAACAAATGTTGGAGAGGATGTGGAGAAACGGGGTGAACCCTCTTGCACTGTTGGTGGGATTGTTACCTGGTGCAGCCACTCTGGACAACTGTGTGGAGATTTCTCAAAGAGTGAAAAATTGAACTGCCCTGCGACCCAGCAATTGCACTGCTGGGGATTTACCCCAAAGATACAAATGCTGTGAAACGCCAGAACACCTGCACCCCAATGTTTATAGCAGCAATGTCCACAATAGCCAAACTGTGGAAGGAGCCTCGGTGTCCATCAAAAGATGAATGGATAAAGAAGATGTGGTCCATATATACAATAAAATATTGCTCAGCCATTAGGAAGGACGAATACCCAATATTTGCTACGACGTGGATGGAACTGGATGGTATTATGCTGAGTGAAGTAAGTCAATTGGAGAAGGACAAATATTATTTGGGGAATATAAAAGGAATTACATTCCTTTGGGGAATATAAAAAATAGTGAAATGGAATAAAGGGGAAAGGAGAGAAAATGAGTGGTAAATATCAGTGAGGGTGACAGAACATGAGAGTTCTAATTACTTCAAGTGCCCTCTTCAATGCCCAACACTCAGTTACCTCAACCACCCACCCACTTCCCATCCAGCAACTCTGTTTGTTTCCTATAGTTAAGAGTCTTTTATGGCTTGTCTCTGTCTCTGTATTCATATTACTTTGTTTTTCCTTCCCTTCCCATGTTCATTTGTTTTGTTTCTTAAATCGCACATATGAGAGAAATCATATGGTGTTTGTCTTTCTTTGACTGACTTATTCTGCTTAGTATAGTGCCTCTAGTTCCATTCACATCATTGCAAAAGGCAAGATTTCATTCTTTTTGATGGCTGAATAATATTCCGTTGTGCATATATGCTTCCTCTTCTTTACCCATTCATGTGTCGATAGATATCTGGGTTCCTTCCATATTTTGACAATTGTGGACATTATTTCTATAAACATTAGTATGAATTTGCCCCTTTGAATCACTATGTTTGTATCCTTTGAATCGATACCGAATACTGCAATTGCTAGGCCCAAGGTTAGCTCTGTCTTTAACTTTTTGAGGAAACTCCATACTCTTTTCTAGAGTGGTTGCACCAGTTTGCATTACCACAAGAAGTGTAAGAGAGTTCTCCTTTCTTTGCATCCTCCAACAGCCACTATTTCCTGACTTGTTAATTTTAACCATTCTGACTGATGTGTGGAGATATTTCACTGTGGTTTTGATTTGTGTTTCCCTGAAGACAAGTGATGTGGAGCATTTTTTCATGTGCCTTTTGGCCATGTCTAGGTCTTCTTTGGAGAAAGGGCTGATCATGTCTTCTGCCCATTTGTTGACTAGATATTCTAGGTTTTGAGTGTTTGGATTGAGAAGTTCTTATGAGTATTTGGATACTAGCCATTTCTCTGATCAGACATTGGCAAATATCTTCTCACATTTCATAGGCTTCCTTTTAGTTTTCTCAGTTGTTTTCTTTGCTGTCCAAAAGCTTTATATATCTATATTTTTAAATAATTTATTTATTTAAGAGCAAGAAAGAGAGAGCACAATCAGTGGACAAGAAGCAGAGGAGACGTAGACACCCGGCTGAGTGGGGTGCCTGATGCAGGGCTCTATCCCAGGACCCTGAGATCATGACTTGGCTTGAAGGCAGGTGCTTAACCAACTGAGCCACCAGGTGATCCAAAAGCTTTTTATCTTGATTAAGTCCTAATAGTACATGTTTGCTTTTGTTTCCCTTGCTTTTGGAGATATGTCAATCAAGAGTTGCTGCAGCCAAGATCAAAGAGGTTGCTCCCTGTGTTCTCCTGTAGGATTTTGATGGACTCCTGACTCATATTTAGGTTTTTCATGCATTTTGTGTTTATTTTTGTGTATGGTGCAAAAAAGTTATCCAGTTTCATTCTTATGCATGTGGCTGTCCAATTTTCCCAATACCATTTGTTAAAGATTTTTTTCTATTGGATATTCTTTCCTGCTTTGTCAAGGATTAGTTGACCATAGAATTGAGGGTCTATTTCTGGGTTCTTGATTCCGTTCCATGGACCCATGTGTCTGTTTTTGTGCCAGTACCATCCTGTCCTGATAAACAGATGTGTAATATAGCTTGAAGTCAGGCATTGTGATGTTACCAGCTTCAGTTGTCTTTTTCTACTTTCCTCTGGCTATTCAGAATCCTTCTGCCTCCACAAAAATTTTAGGATCATTTGTTCCAGCTCTATGAAAAATGCTGATGGTATCTTGATAGGAATTGCACTGAATGTGTAGATTGATTTGAGTGGCATAAAATTTTAATAATATTTGTTGTTCCAATCCATGAACATGGACTTTTTTCCCATTTCTTTGTGTTTTCCTCAATTTCTTTCATAAGTATGCTATAGTTTTTAGAGTATAGATCCTTTACCTCTTTGGTTTATTACTAGGTATCTTATGGGTTTTAGTGCAATTGTATGTCAGATCAATTCCTTTATTTCTCTTTCTTCCATCTCATTATTAGTGTATGGAACTACAACCGACTTTTATGCATTGATTTTCTATTCTGTCACTTTGCTGAATCCTGTATAAGTTCTATCCATTTTTAGGTAGAGTCTTTTGTGTTTTCTCCAGAGAATATCATGTCATCTGGCAAAGAGTGAAAGTTTGACTTCTTCTTTGCTGATTCAGATTTATCTTATTTCTCTGTTTTCTGATTGCTGAAGCTGAATTGAGTAATATGCTGAACAGCAGTGGTGAGATTGGACATCCCTATCATGTTCCTGACATTAGGGTAAAAATTCTCAGTTTCTCTCCATTGAGGATGATATTTGCTGTGGGGTTTTTCATATATCGCTTTTATGATATTGAAATATATTCCCTCTATCCCTAGACTGTGGAGAGTTTTTGTCAAGAAAAGATGCTGCATCTTGTCAAATGCTTTTTCTGCATCTATTGAAAGGATCATATGTTCTTGTCTTTTATTAATATGGTGTAATCATTGATTGATTTGTTGATGTAGAACCACTGTTGCAGCCCTGGAATAAATCCCACTTGGTCGTGGTGAATAATCCTTTTAATGTACTATTAAATCCTGTTAGGTAGTATATTGGTGAGAATTTTTGCATCTTTGTTCATCAAGGATATTGGTCTATAATTCTATTAGAAATCTCCATCTGGGTTTGGGATGAAAGTAATGCTGGCCTCATGTATGAGTTTGGAAGTTTGCCTTCCATTTCTTCTTTTTTATTTTCTTTTTTGGAACAGTTTCAGAAAAGTAGTTATTAATTCATCTTTAAATATTTGGTAGAATTCCCCTGGGAGGCCATGTGGCCAGGGACTCTTGTTTGTTGCGGGACTTTTGTTTCCTGATTCAATTTCTTTGCTGATGATGGGTCCATTCAGGTTTTTAATTTTTTCCTGTTTCAGTTTTGAGAGTTTATATGTTTCTAGGAATTTTTCCATTTCTTCCAGATTGCATATTTTTTGGCACATATTTGCTCATAATATTCTCTTAGAATTGTTTGTATTTCTTTGGTGTTGGTTGAGATCTCTTTCATTTTATTTATTTGGGTTCTCTCTCTTTCTCTCTCTCTCTCTCTCTCTCATAAATCTGGATACGGGTTTTATCAATCTCATTAATTCTTTTGAAGAAGAAACTCCTAGTTTCATTGATCAGTTCTACTAATTTTCTGATTCCAATACCATTTATTTCTGATCTAGTCTTTATTATTTCATTTTTCCTGCTGGAGTTAGGCTTTATTTGCTGTTCTTTTTCCAGCTCCTTTAGGTGTAAGTTTAGGTTGTGTGTTTGAGATTTTTTTCTAATTTCTTGAGGAAGCCCTGTATTGTTATATACTTTCCTCTTAGGACCCTCTTTGGTACATTCCTAAGGTTTTGAACTGGAGTTTTTTCATTTTCATTTGCTTTCATGTATTTTTTAAAAATTCTTCTTTAATTTCTTGGTTGACCCATTCATTCTTTAGTAGGATGCTCTTTAACCTCCAACTATTTGTGTTTCTTTCATTTTTTTTCTTGTAATTGACTTCTGATTTTAAATATTTATGGTCTCAAAATATGCATGGAATAATCTGTCTTTTTGTACTTGTCTAGACCTGATGTGACCCAGTATGTAATATATTCTGGAGAATGTTTCACATGCACTTGAGAAGAATATATATTCTGCTGCTTTAGGATGAAATGCTCTGTATATATCTGTGAAGTCCATCCAGTCCAATGTGTCATTCAAAGTCCTTGTTTTCTTGTTGATCTTCTGCTTAGATGATCTATCCATTGATGTGAGTGGGGTGTTAACATCCATTACTACTATTTTATTATTATCAAGGTGTTACTTTAATTTGGTTATTAATTGGATTATATAACTGGCTGCTCCCATGTTAGTGACATAAACATTTACAATTGTTAGATCTTCTTGTTGAGCAGATTCTGTTCGTATAATACAGTGTCCTTCTTCATCTCTTATTCCAATCTAGTTTAGAATCTAGTTTATCTGATAAAGATTACTACTATAGCTTTCTTTTGATAGAAATGTTTCTTCACCTCCTCATGTTCGGTGGAGGCATCTGTGGGTCTAAAATTAGCCTCTTGTAGACAGCATATCGATGAGTCTTTTTAAACATTCAACCTGATATCCTATGTCTTTTTATTGAAGCATTTAGTTCATTAACATTGAGAGTAATTATATAAATACATGGATTTAGTGCCATTGCATTACCTATAATGTCACTGTTTCTGTATATTGTCTCTGTCCCTTTATGGTCTTTGTTACTTGTGGATTCTTTCTTCATTCAAAGGATTCTGTTTAATATTTCTTGCAGGGCTGGTTTAGTATTCACAGATTCCTTGAGTTTTTGTTTGTCTTGGAAACTCTTTTTCTCTTCTTATATTTGAAATGACATCCGTGTCAGATAAAGTATTATTGGCTGCATATTTCCCCCATTTAACATATTGACCATATCATGCCAGTCCTTTCTTGTGTGCCAGGTCTCTGTGGACAGGTCTACTGCCAGCCTTATTTGTCTACCTTTATATGGTAAGGACCTTTTGTCCCAATCTGCTTTCAGGATTTTCTCTTTATCTCTGAAATTTGCAAGCTTCACTACTTGTCATGGTATTGATCTAATTTCATTGACTTTTAAGTGCATTCTCTGTGCCTCCTGGACTTGAATGCTTGTTTCCTTCTCTAGATTAGGGAACTTCTCAGGGATAATTTTATCAAATAAGCATTCTGCCCCTCTCTCTTTCGTTATCTTTTTGGACCCCTATTATCCAGATATTATTTTGCTTTATGGTATCATCAATTTCGTGAAGCCTCCTTTTGTGATCCAGTAGTTGACTTTCTGTCTTTTTCTCAGCTTCTTTATTTTCTATCATTCTGTCTTGTATATCACTGACTTTTTCTTCTGATTCATTTATCCTCACTATTAGAGCCTCCATTTGGGACTGCATCTCAGTAATAGCATTTTTAATTTTGACTTGATTAAATTTTAGTTGTTTAATTTCTCTGGTAAGGCATTCTCTAGTGTCTTCTATGCTTTTTTCAAGCTCATCTAGTATCTTTATAATTGTTTTGAATTTTACTTCTGACATGTTACTTATGTCCTTATTGATTAAATCCCTGGAGGAGAATATTACCTTCTGTTCTTTTATTTGGATGAATTTTTCTGTCTTATCATTATGTCCAGAAAAGAATAGAACAAAGAGAGAAAGGACAAATATAACAATAACAGCAACATAAAAAAACAAACGAAACAAACCTGAATAAAACAAAATAAGAAAAAAATCAAAGAAAATGTAAAATAGAACAAAACACTGTACTAGGTCCTGGGTATATTTTGTCTGTTCATAGAAACTAGATTCTCAAAATAGGGAAGAAAGAAAAACATATATATAATGAAAAGAAACAAAAATAAAATATATACATATATAATGTATACATAAAAATAATAATTAAAAATAGGAAAATAGTTGGGAAAAAACCCTGAAAGACTAAAGAATAATAACCAAACCATAAATGCTATATACTGTTTTCCCCAAAGCTGAAGTTTTGCAGTTCTCTATGATCAGTAAACTTGGTGCTAGCTAGTTTTTTCTGCTGCGCTTCTCGGAGAGGGCCGTATTGTGCTGATTCTCAGTTGTTCTTGACCTTGTGAAATTATGCCTCCCTTGGCAATGGCCCAGCTCCATGTAAGTGGTTCAGGATTCTACTCTATGGCACTGTTTTGCTCCCTGAAGGCTGTCAGCACTGTTTGTAGGGGATGAAAATGGCGGCGTCCCATTCTCTAGCCCTGGAACTGAAAGTTCACAGCCCCCACTCTTCAGTAAGCTCTCACAGAAAATAGGTCAGTCACTTTTGTTTCACTGGTTTCTGTCCAAACTCTGGGTTCACCCAGCCTGTGGCTGAGTGTTTTTATCTCAGGCACATGATCCAAACTTACATCTCCTGTGGTATGGACCTTCACTGTTCTTCCAGGGGAGGAAGGGGTATCTTGCTGAGCTTCTGTCTTTTGCTGGGCCCCTGCCACTTTGACCATGCAGTGGATCACAGTCTATGGCAATACCAAGCAGAAAGCTATTGCCTAGACTTTCTGTTTTCATCTGGCTTCCCTGCTCTGGTCCCTGGGAACTCTGCTACAATCAGGCATTCCCGTCCTTCTTGTGACCTGGGGATCCTTTGAGCACATGCTATCCCACCTGGGACTCCTCACTGCTTTCCACTTGAGCATCTTTAAGCCAGGAAATCCCCCACTGTAGCAGACTTCTAAAATTTCCAATTTTGTACTCCACTGCTTATGATACTTTGCAGTATCCTCCTTAAGCAAGATCCTTACCCTTCACCTTATCTTCCAATACATTACCCCAGATTCACATCTCTGCACTTCCTAGCTTTCAAAAAGTGGTTGTTTTATATTTGTGAAATTGCAGCAATTCTTTTCTCAGATGCTGATTGATTTTTCAGGTGTTCAGAATGATTCTATAACTATATATCTGAATTCCAGAGACCAGACAAAATTAGAGTCTTCTACTCTTCTACCATCTTAACTCCTCTCTCTGCTCTGTTGTCTGAACCTAAATTTGTTTAAAGTTTTAAAGGATGTCAAAACAAGAGAAAGTGGCAATATTTAACCTGAAATCATTAGAAAATATACTCCACAGTTCTTTTAGAAATCTGTGAATTTCAAGAAAATGGCATGTGACTTTATCCTAAGAAACCCATGAGTCTCTCCTAAGAAAGAAACATGTTGAAGAGTGAAATGCTTCTCTGGAGTTGACAGCCCAATGTATTAGGATTTTAGTGTTACTTATTGCTCAACCTAGCATTATCAATTTGTAGGGAAATATATTCCCACTGGCATCTAAGTTAGCCATACCAGCAAATATGTTGTTAGTTGTAGCTTCTTCTTGCCATAGCTATCATGATGACAAGTGAGGGTCAGACTTTTTTATCCACATATGACCCTGAGATGTTCCCTTCTTTTCCTAGTTTTAATAATTTGTAGATGCAATAACACTACATTTGTGAGCATCCAAGAAAAGGGTCACAATCTGCCTCTGGGGTCTAAGACGACTTTAAGTAAACTGTTCTTAGTAGCTTTCATTCTGCTACAATAAACTTCTTAAGGACAGATGAGTCTTATTCATACCTTAGTCCTTTGTGCTAAGCCTCACATATAGTAGATGCTCCAAAAATAGCTGATAAATAATTTATAGGATCCTCCAGGAAGCAAACATTTTCCTGATCTTCCAAATTTTTCTTTTTGTCTTTGTCACTGAATACTAGCTATTTCTTTGATTTGATTGTTATCTTATAGGCAAGCAAGATAGGAGGCAATGTTTTGAAGCAGCAGATAAAATTATTCACACAATGATTCAAATGTGGATATATGTCTTGAAGGAGCTGCTACTCACTTACTTTTCTGTGTGCCCAGGATGAAGGAGATAGGTGGGTGGTCATTATCTCTCTTTCCAAGTGCCACCTATGAAACTATGGTCCTTAAAAGAAGCAGTGGTATCTTGCAACTTGGCTGTTTAGGCTACTTCCTTATAGGAGAGTAAGAAGAAGCACAATTGGTGACTATTAACCATATGTTTCCCTCAGAGTAAAATCTTGCTAGAATACAGAAGAGTCCAGAGGGTTAAGAAATAGTGCCAGTTTTTGCTAGCTTTCTAAAAATTTCAACTTGACAATGGTCTGGACAGAAGGGAGAGAGAGAGAGAGAGAGAGAGAGAGAGAGAGAGAGAGAAGCTAATTAAAATAAACATGAACTTGCAATAGCAAAGAACAAATGCATACACAAAAGTAACCTAAGAATTTTCTAAGTTTCATGAGCAAGTTAAAAGAATAACTATCACAAGACATGACTAAGATGAGGAAGAAAGCAGTCTCTATTAGAAAAAGAAGCCAAACCAGTAAAGTTGTTTTCTATTTCTACCAGTTGAAAGGAAGAATCATCTCCCTTTGTACAGCTGTTAAATCAGAAATCATTTGCTCCCCTAATGAGGATGAAAGCCTTCATTTGCTCTCATATATATGTATGTACTATAGTAAAATAGTGCAGTATGTATAGTACATATTAGTATGTATAATACTAGTGTGTATAGTACATAATGCATGTGTGTATGTGTGTGTTTATGTGTGGAATAAACTGTGTGCATTGCAATTATATATATAATGCAGTGACAATATCATTGTCATACATGTCATATATCATTATATATATAATTAACTAATATATAATGATATATGACATGTATGACATGTATGAGAATATCACTGCAATACACAGTTTCTATGTAGTAAATCATTAATATAGTTAGCCAGTAAGCAACAAACAAGATCCAAATTGAGACTATTAAGTAATGTAGTAATGTGTACTATCCCAAAGGTTGACTTACTTTCATATATTTTCTTGAGGCGAATTACGTTTGTATGGTTTTGTTTTATATTCTTACACAAATATTGCTTTTAGAAGGCCACTAAACCAGAGAGAATAAATCTGCATAATTTAGGAGCCCAACTTGCATGTGTAAGTATTAATCATGTTTTCTCATAATAAAAATAAGTTCCAATCAGAAGGCCTTGAGCTTGACATTTAGTCCCAAATCTCTTATTTGAGTCCAGAAACAAAGTAATAGAGTTCAGACTGAGCATAAATATTGTTGATGTGCTAAACAGTGAACAGTCATGATGTTGTTACCACCCTTTATTCAACATAAATCGATTTTCCAAGAATGTCACAATTTAACAATTTTTACTTAAAACTTAAATATCTCAAGATATAGTCTTTAATGTGAGAAAATATTAGAAGAAAAATATTTCTAATATAATATTGTCGGTCAACTGTACTTCAATTTTAAAAATGCCATACAAATTACAGTTTACCAAACAACTCCATATATTTACCTCAACTGAGTTTAAAACCAACATATGAAATAAACAGGTTAAATATTATTTCTCTCATTGCCTAAAAGAAAACTGAGGCTGAAATATTATATGACTTATTCTGTGTCATAAAACTCCAGATTGGTGGAGCTAGAACTGGAATATAGGTTCTCTGACCCATAATACCTTTTCCCCTCTGCCTTCTACTGAGTAGTATTCCACTGTTTGAATATACTAAACTTTGTTTATTCATCCACTTGCTTATAAACCTTTGGGTTATTTGGAGTTTTACAAATAAATCTGCTATAAATATTTTTATACAAAATAAGCATAGATATATGCTTTCTTTTCTCTTGGTTAATAACTAATAGTGGAATTACTGGTTCATATGGTAGCTTTATGTTTAACTTTTTAAGAAACTGTCAAACTGTTTTTCCAATGTAGTTGTATCAATTTATCTCACTAGCAGTGTATGTATGAGTTCTAGTCTCTCTACATCCTTGCTAGCATACTCAGTTTTTGGTGTACTCAGCATTTTTAATTTTAATTTTAGTCATTCTTATAGGTATGTAGTAGTATCTCACTGTCATTTTAATTTGGATTTATCTAATAATGATTTGAACATCTTTTATGCTTATTTGCAATCCTTATCTCCTTTATGATGAAGTGATTGTTCAAATATATTGCCTTTTTAAATATTCTATTTATTTATTCATGACAGACACACACACAGAGAGAGAGGCAGAGACACAGGCAGAGGGAGAAGCAGGCTCCATGCATGGAGCCCGAGGCAGGACTCCATCCTGGGTCTCCAGGATCACACCCCGAGCAGAAGGTGGTGCTAAACTGCTGGGCCACTGAAGCTGCCCAATATATTGCCTTTTTAAAAATTGGATGATCTATTTACATATAAGTAAGTTCTTATTTTTATTTGTTTATTTACTTTTAGGGCAATAATAAACTTACTTTGTTTTTGTTTTGTTTTAAAATTTTATTTATTTTTTCATGAGAGACAGATAGAGAGGCAGAGACATAGGTAGAGGGAGAATCAGGTACCCTGAGTGGAGCCTGATGTGGGACCCAATCCCAGGACCCCAGAATCGTGACCTGAGCAACCTAAGCTGAAGGCAGACCCGCAACCGCTGAGCCACCCAGGTGACCGCAATAAACCATACATTGGTTCAAGGATTTTACAAACTGATAAAATATGCATTTAATACTACTATAATTCCTAACATAGTAATATTTTAAAAGCAACTGTGTATTACAATCTCAATTTTATTTGTTGAAATCAAATGATAATAAAAATGAAAGTGTACAAAAATTGTCTTAAAAAATGAAAACTCAATGTGGGCAAAACAGTTTTTGATTTGTGTCTAAAAATAAATATTTTTAAAAAGTCCTCATAGGTATTAGTCATGATAAAAGACTCAGTGGGAAATAATTGTAGTTTGTTTATGAATATATTTCCCCAATCAGTATAGAATCTGAAAGAGCTAATTTTTGCTGCTGTAAAAATAAATAACACAATATTACATTCATGATTCAATCGTGAAACAACTTACATACTATTTAATAAGGTAGTACGTTAAAAATGTTTATTATTTTGCTTTCATTTATGATAATTAACTTTTCTCTATTTTACATAGTATTTTGTCTTTTGGATATTACTATATTTTCTTTTTATTTAAGTATAATTTACTTATATTGTTATAATAATTTCAGGTATACAATAATAATGAATCAATAATTTTATATTTTCAGTGTTCATCACAGTCTTAATCCCTTTTATTTATTTAACCCATCCCTTATTCACGTCCCCTCTGACAATCACCAGTCTGTTCTTTACATTTAGAATTTTGTTTCTGTATGTCTCTTACATTTTTATTCCTTAAATTTCACATATAAATGAAATCATATTGTATTTGTCTTTGTCTGATTTATTTCACTTAGCATTATAAACTCTAGGTCCATCAATGCTGTTGCAAATGGCAAGATATTATTCTGCGTTATGGGTAATATATATACCATATATTCTATATCTATTCATCTATTGTTGGACACTTAGGTTGCTTTGATATCTTGGCTGTGGTAAATACTGCACTAAACATAGCAGTGCATATCTTTTAAAATTAGTGTTTTCTTGTTTTCTGTGAGTCAATAATCAGTACAGGAATTATTGAATTATATGAAACTTATATTTTTGTAATTTCCTTCCATTCTGTTTTCCACAATGGCTGCACCAATTTGCATTCCCAACCAAAAAGGCAAGAGGGTTCCTTTTTCTCCACATCCTTGTCAACACTTGAAATTTCTTGTCTTTTTGATTGGCCATTCTGACGGTTGTAAGGTGATATCTCATTAGGGTTTTGATATTCATTTCCTCAGTGATTAGTGAAACTGAGCAACTTTTCATGTGTTCGTTGGCCATCTGTATACCTTCTTTGGGAAAATGTCTATTCAGGTCCTCTGATGATTTTAAATAAATTAGATTGTTGTTTTTAAGTATTGAGTTGTTACATTCTTTATAAATTTTGCACATAAATCCATTATAAAATATATTATTTGCAAACATCTTCTCTCATTCAGTGTCTGTCATGAATAAATAAATAAAATCTTTAAAAATAAAGCAAAAATAAACTACTAGGACTACATCAAAATAAAAAGCTTTTGCACAACAAAGGAAATTATCAACAAAATGAAAAGGCAACCTATTGAGCAGGAGAAGATATTTGTAAATGATATATCCAATAAAGGGCTAATATCCAAAATATATAAAGAACTTCTACAAGTCAACACCAAAAAACAATCTGATATAAAAAATAGGAAGAGTATCTGAATACACATTTTTCCAAAGAAGAAAAGGTGCTCAACATCACTAATCAACAGAGAAATGACAATCAAAGCCATAATAAGATATCAATTTATACCAGTTAGAATTGCTAAAATCAAAATGACAAGAAATAACAAATATTGAAAGGATGTGGAGAAAAAGAAACCCTTGTGCCATGTTGGTGAGAATGAAACCTGGTACAGCCATTGTGGAAAACAGAATGGTGGTTCCTCAAAAAAATAAAAATAGCAATACTTAACAATCCAATAATTCCACTATTGGTTATTTGACCAAAGAATGTGAAAACACTAAAGTTTATCTGCACCCCTATATTTATTAAAACATTATTTATAATAGCCAAGATCTGGAAGCAACCTAAGTGTCCATCAGTAGATGAATAGATGAGGAAAATGTATATATAAAGAATGGAATAGGGATCCCTGGGTGGCGCAGCGGTTTAGCGCCTGCCTTTGGCCCAGGGCGCGATCCTGGAGACCCGGGATCGAATCCCACGTCGGGCTCCCGGTGCATGGAGCCTGCTTCTCCCTCTCCCTGTGTCTCTGCCTCTCTCTCTCTCTGTGTGTGACTATCATAAATAAATAAAAATTTAAAAAAAAAAAAAAAAAAAAAAAAAGAATGGAATATTACATATCCACAAAAGGATGAGATTATGCCATTTGAGACAACATAGATGGCTTGGAGAATATTATCCTAAGTGAAATAAATCATATTGAGAAATACAAATATCATAATATTCTACTCATAAGAGGAACCTAAAACCCCCAAAATAAACAAAAAGAAGAATCACACCTATAAATACAAAAAACAAACTGATGGCTTGAGGGGAAGGGAATAGGAGTTAGGAAAATAGGTGCAGGGGAGAGGGAGATACAGGCTTCCAGATATGGATGAATGTCATGAGAATAAAAGGCACAGCCCAAGGAATATAGTCAATAATTTTGTAATAGTGATGTAATAAGACAAATTCCATCTATACTTGTCATGACATAGCATTATGTTTAAACTTGTCAAATCACTATGTTGTACACCTGGAATTAATATAATATGGTGTGTAAACTATACTCAAGGAAAAAAAATCTATCCATTTGACATATGTAGGTCTATTTTGTCCTTTCATTTTTTGCATATAGCATATTTTATTTAACCATTCTCACAATGATTGATCTATAGTAATCATTACTGGATTTTAAAATAGGAGTTTCTAAACACTTTCAAATTTATTTGTCTTTTAATATATCCAAATAAATGGGGAACTCAACCTCAAGAAAAGCTTTTTTAAAAAAGTTATTTGTAGTTCCAAATTATTCACTAAATTGATAGCCATATAATAGGAACTTGTTTAATTCTTCTAGAATGAATAGTTAAATAAAAATTAAAGAAATACATATAGTGTTGCATAGCTCAGGGTCTTTTAGAAGTATGTACATAGAAGCAGATTTGGGCACCTTGTGCCTTATGTTCACAAATAGCTCTGTTTTACCAGATGGTTCCCAAATTTAATTTATAAAGCTATCAATTCAGCTCAACTACTTTATTTATGTAGCAAGAGCAAGTTATTTAACCTTATGAAGCTTAGCTTTTTCATCTGTAAAATGAAAAGAATCAGAGAAAGTTAATGGGTTGGCCTAGGTAGATGGTTAAATGAAATATAAATATAAGAGATTCTAAATTACTACAAATGTAATGAGGGCAAAAAAATTTACATTATCTTAGCACTCTTCTCAGGGAAAGTATTTATGGGAGTTTGAGAAGAATACTTTAATAACTTAAGTGATGGTAGTGGTGGGTTCTTTTTGTAAGATTTTATTTATTTATTTATTTATTTATTTATTTATTTATTCACAAGAGACACAGAGAAAGAGAGGCAGAGACATCGGTAGAGGGAGAAGCAGGTTCCCCACAGGGAGCCCAAAGCAGGACTCCATCCCAGGACTCCAGGATCACAACCCAAGCCAAAGGCAGATGCTCAACCAGTGAGCCCCCCAGGTTTTCTGGTAAGTGGTGGGTTTAAGGGCATACTTGTGTGACTGATAAATTATCTTCTGAGTAGAGGAGTGTTCTGCTAACTTTAGGGCCATATTTGAAGTGTCATAATATTAGAAGTAATTGAGTTATAGATTTCAGGGTATGTTTACTCCATGAAGACAGGGATTTGTCCTTAGAAAAGAATATGGTCCACAGCAGGTGCTCTCAGTGTATATTTGATTGAATCAATGAGTGAATACTGCCATAAGTCCTTCTCTTTCCTCTCATACAACCTTCACTGTCACCTTTACATAAACATTGAACAGTCAAGGAGCACATGTGATGTGATGAACACAGTGTTATATACAACTGATGAATTATTGAAAACTACATCTGAAACTAATGATATACTATACTTTGGCAAATTGAATTTAAATAAAAATAAATAAAAAGTCAGTTTGAATGCATGTATTATTATTAGCTTACTGAAGTTATCTCACATCTCCGTCTAGACCTGAAGCTAAAAATACTTATCTCACAGGACTCATGAGAAGATAAAAAATATAATATGTAAGAAAATGGTTGGCTTAGTGCCCAGTACATTATAGGTAATCAATAAATGTTAGTTGCCTTCCATCTTGTCCTAGGAAAAATATCTATTCAGTTTTGCAGCAAGCATGCACATTTATCTATTCTGGGCCTTGATATCCTTATGCTTTATGCTTTTAGCTTTAAACAACTTCATATTTTATAAAGTATAAATAAGGATGCCTGGGTGGATCAGCAGTTGAGCATCTGCCTTTGGCTCAGGGTGTGGTCCCATGGTCCCAGGATTGATTCCCACATTGGGCTCTCTGCATGGAGCCTGCTCCTCCCACTGCCTGCATCTCTGCCTCTCTGTGTGTGTCCTTTATGAATGAATAAATAAAATCTTTTAAAAAGTAAATAAAAAGAAAGTAAAAATAGCTTTATACTTTCAACCTCATCTTAATCCCTAGAATATCAGACCCTTCCATCTGTCAAGCAGGGAAAATGATTCTTTGGGTCTTTCTGAACAATTTCTTATTCCAACTCTTAATCTACCAGCTGAGAACCCCACACCATTTGGATCAATATGAAAATAAATTCACATGTTATTCCAATATGTGGAGTTCCACATGTTATTCCTTCTATGGTATTACAATACTGTGTACATAGGGGTTAAATAAAGAATTCATCTATTTTCATTCATTATGAAATGATTTACTTGTCCCAAAAGCTAATAACTGATTATCCAGAACCACATAATATCTACTATAATTAATTGACAAATTAACTTATGAAGATAAAACAATCTAGAAATTGTAGGAGGTAACTAACTTTTAAAAGAAAGGAACAGAGTACAATGTGTAAGATAGTGGTAGAGTAGGAAGACCCTAGGTTTGTCTCCTCTCATGAACACAACTAGATAACTATCAAATCACCCTAAAACCCAGAAATTGACCTATAAACTGACAGAACAAACTACCCAACTAAAGCAAGAGAAGAGACCACATGAAAGGTAAGAGGCTCAGAAATAGGGTTTAGGGGAGAAACAAATTGCAGGTGCAATGGTCTGGAGGGCCTGTGGTAGCAAAGAAAGGTGTGAGAGAGATGAGCACATAGGGAACACACAAGAATGATTTTCCAAGAGCCAAGAGCCACTGGTTTGGAAAGATAAAGTACCTCTTTATTTTTTGAGTTCTTGCAAGAAAATGGCTCAAAACCTGGATTTTTACAGGTCAGCAGGATAAAGCCTGGAGACACTGCACTGATCCTCAAGACAAGTCAGGGAAACAATCCAGGGGCAGACAGCATGAAAATAGTGATCTGAAGTGTGTCTGTGGCACACAAAGGGGAGATGACTTGATCTTCTCAGAGCATGACTGTGAGAGGTAGCATTTACAGAGATGCCTCACTGGGAAGAAAGGAGTGGGCTAGTGCCATTTCCCTTCCCTGCCCTTCAGCATAAATATCCCTTCCCCTACCCCTCAGAATAAACAAAGAGCCAATTTCAGAAATCAGTACAGTTCTGATGAGATTGATGGCTTAAAATGACTACACAAGCCCCATTTCCATGTTCCCTGGGAAGGACTGCCTTTCTCAGTCCCAGAACAGCAGGCATTTCCCCCCAGAAGACCAGGAAAAATCCCTCCTCAAACCACATCTCCTGACCAGAGAGTTCTTCAGGGCTTCAATTCACAGAGCAGAGCACACCTAACAAAAAAACAGCAAATTCAAGCCAAGGATGAAACACTGACTACAGCAAGCAAGGAGAGCCTTCGCAGATGACTGGCCTGAAAGATAAAGCAACCAATACACAACAGAAGAGCATGGGCAACAGGCATAAGAGACAACCTCTAAACTGCCCTGGGCAATAGATGATCTCTACTCCATATGGCAAATACTTTCAGAAGCAGGAGACATACTGACTCTTTTAACAGAGAAGTCAGAGACATAGACAAAATGCCAAAACAGGGAAATTTATCCTAAATTAAAGAACAAGATAAGGCCATATCCAGAGATCTAAGTGAAACAGATATATAAGTAACATGCCTAATGGAGAATTTAAAGCAACGATCATATAGTCACCAGTCCTGAGGGGAAAAAATAGAATACATCAGTGAGACCCCTAAGAGAAAAAAAAAAGAGTTAAAAAAGTAACAATAATAGATGAAGAATGCAATAAATGAGATGGTAAACAGGCTTGATGCAATGAACAGCAGGTTTCATGAAGCAGAAGAACTAATACAACACCCAGAAGATAGAGTAATGGAACATAATGAAGTTGAATAAAAGAGAGAAAGAAAAATTATGCAACATGAGAGTAGACTTAGGGAACTCAGTGACTCAATCAAACATGATAACATGTGTATTATTATAAAAGCCCCAGAAGAAGAAGAAGAAGAGAGAAAAAAGGGGGCAGAGAATTTATATGAAGAAAAGAATAGCAGAACTTTCCTAATCTAGAGAAAGAAATAGACATCTAGTTCCAGGAGACACAGATAACTCCCATCAAAATCAACAAAAGCAGAACCAAGACATATTGTAATTAGATTTCCAAAATACAGTGATAAAGAAAAAAATCCGGGGGGGGGAGGAGCAAGATGGCGGAAGAGTAGGGTCTCCAAATCACCTGTCTCCACCAAATTACCTAGAAAACCTTCCAATCATCCTGAAAATCTATGAATTCGGCCTGAGAATTAAAGAGAGAACACCTGGAATGCAACAGTGAGAAGAGTTCGCGCTTCTATCAACGTAGGAAGACGGGGAAAAAGAAGTAAAGAAACAAAGGCCTCCAAGGGGGAGGGGCCCCGCGAGGAGCCGGGCTGAGGCCGGGGCGAGTGTCCCCAGGACAGGAGAGCCCCGTCCCGGAGGAGCAGGAGCTGCACCGACCTTCCCGGGCAGAAAGGGGCTCCTGGGGAGTTGGAGCAGGACCCAGGAGGGCGAGGATGCCCTCGGGTTCCGAAACAGTAACAGACACCTGCGCGCCCAGGAGAGTGCGCCGAGCTCCCTAAGGGCTGCAGCGCGCACGGCGGGACCGGCGGGACCGGCGGGACCCAGAGCAGCCAGGAGGGGCTCGGGCGGCGGCTCCGCGGAGGGGGCTGCGCGGCCCCGGGAGCAGCTCGGAAGGGCTCTGGCAGAGGAAGAGGCTCCGTGCGGAGGGGGCTGCGCGGTTCCAGGAGCAGCTCGGAGGGGCTCGAGCGGAGGCTCCGCGGAGGGGGCTGCGGGGCGGGAGCGCGAATCCACCAGCGCAGGCTCCGGAGCACAGGGCGCCAGGGCACAGCCCAGGATCCCGCCTCCCCCGGGACAGGTAGAGGCCGGGAGGGCCCAGGACAGCAAGGACGCTCCTGCCCCGAGCTGAGCAGATCAGCGGCCCCGCCCCAGAGCCTCCAGGCCCTGCAGACCGAGTTCCTGCAGGAGCTGAATCCAGGTTTCCAGACCTGGCCCCGCCACTGGGGCTGTTCCTCCTGCGGCCTCACGGGGTAAACAACCCCCACTGAGCCCTGCACCAGGCAGGGGCACAGCAGCTCCCCCAACTGCTAACACCTGAAAATCAGACAACAGGCCCCTCCCCCAGAACACCAGCTAGACTGACAACTTCCAGGAGAAGCCAAGGGACTTAAAGTACACAGAATCAGAAGATACTGCCCCGTGGTTCTTTTTTTGTTTTGTTGTTGTTGTTGTTTTGTTTTGCTTTTTGATTTGTTTCCTTCCCCCACCCCCTTTTTTTCTCCTTTCTTTTTCTTTCTCTTTTTCTTCTTTTTTTCCGTTTTTTTTCTTCCCCTTTTTTTCCTCTTTCTCTTTTCTTTCCTTCTTTCTCTCCTCTCTTTTTCTCTTTTTCCCAATACAACTTGCTTTTGGCCACTCTGCACTGAGCAAAATGACTAGAAGGAAAACCTCACCTCAAAAGAAAGAATCAGAAACAGTCCTCTCTCCCACAGAGTTACAAAATCTGGATTACAATTCAATGTCAGAAAGCCAATTCAGAAGCACTATTATACACCTACTGGTGGCTCTAGAAAAAAGCATAAAGGACTCAAGAGACTTCATGACTGCAGAATTTAGAGCTAATCAGGCAGAAATTAAAAATCAATTGAATGAGATGCAATCCAAACTAGAAGTCCTAACGACGAAGGTTAACGAGGTGGAAGAACGAGTGAGTGACATAGAAGACAAGTTGATAGCAAAGAGGGAAACTGAGGAAAAAAGAGACAAACAATTAAAAGACCATGAAGATAGATTAAGGGAAATAAACGACAGCCTGAGAAAGAAAAACCTACGTTTAATTGGGGTTCCCGAGGGCACCGAAAGGGACAGAGGGCCAGAATATGTATTTGAACAAATTCTAGCTGAAAACTTTCCTAATCTGGGAAGGGAAACAGGCATTCAGATCCAGGAAATAGAGAGATCCCCCCCCTAAAATCAATAAAAACCGTTCAACACCTTGACATTTAATAGTGAAGCTTGCAAATTCCAAAGATAAAGAGAAGATCCTTAAAGCAGCAAGAGACAAGAAATCCCTGACTTTTATGGGGAGGAGTATTAGGGTAACAGAAGACCTCTCCACAGAGACCTGGCAGGCCAGAAAGCGCTGGCAGGATATTCAGGGTCCTAAATGAGAAGAACATGCAACCAAGAATACTTTATCCAGCAAGGCTCTCATTCAAAATGGAAGGAGAGATAAAGAGCTTCCAAGACAGGCAGCAACTAAAAGAATATGTGACCTCCAAACCAGCTCTGCAAGAAATTTTAGGGGGGACTCTTAAAATTCCCCTTTAAGAAGAAGTTCAGTGGAACAGTCCACAAAAACAAGGACTGAATAGATATCATGATGACACTAAACTCATATCTCTCAATAGTAACTCTGAATGTGAACGGGCTTAATGACCCCATCAAAAGGCGCAGGGTTTCAGACTGGATAAAAAAGCATGACCCATCTATTTGCTGTCTACAAGAGACTCATTTTAGACAGAAGGACACCTACAGCCTGAAAATAAAAGGTTGGAGAACCATTTATCAATCAAATGGTCCTCAAAAGAAAGCAGGGGTACCATCCTTATATCAGATAAACTAAAATTTACCCCAAAGACTGTGGTGAGAGATGAAGAGGGACACTATATCATACTTAAAGGATCTATTCAACAAGAGGACTTAACAATCCTCAATATATATGCCCCGAATATGGGAGCTGCCAAATATATCAATCAATTATTAACCAAAGTGAAGAAATACTTAGATAATAATACACTTATACTTGGTGACTTCAATCTAGCTCTTTCTATACTCGATAGGTCTTCTAATCACAACATCTCCAAAGAAACGAGAGCTTTAAATGATACACTGGACCAGATGGATTACACAGATATCTACAGAACTTTACATCCAAACTCAACTGAATACACATTCTTCTCAAGCGCACATGGAACTTTCTCCAGAATAGACCACATATTGGGTCACAAATCGGGTCTGAACCGATACCAAAAGATTGGGATTGTCCCCTGCATATTCTCAGACCATAATGCCTTGAAATTAGAACTAAATCACAACAAGAAGTTTGGAAGGACCTCAAACACGTGGAGGTTAAGGACCATCCTGCTAAAAGATAAAAGGGTCAACCAGGAAATTAAGGAAGAATTAAAAAGATTCATGGAAACTAATGAGAATGAAGATACAACCGTTCAAAATCTTTGGGATGCAGCAAAAGCAGTCCTAAGGGGGAAATACATCGCAATACAAGCATCCATTCAAAAACTGGAAAGAACTCAAATACAAAAGCTAACCTTACACATAAAGGAGCTAGAGAAAAAACAGCAAATAGATCCTACACCCAAGAGAAGAAGGGAGTTAATAAAGATTCGAGCAGAACTCAACGAAATCGAGACCAGAAGAACTGTGGAACAGATCAACAAAACCAGGAGTTGGTTCTTTGAAAGAATTAATAAGATAGATAAACCATTAGCCAGCCTTATTAAAAAGAAGAGAGAGAAGGCTCAAATTAATAAAATCATGAATGAGAAAGGAGAGATCAGTACCAACACCAAGGAAATACAAACGATTTTAAAACCATATTATGAACAGCTATACGCCAATAAGTTAGGCAATCTAGAAGAAATGGACACATTCCTGGAAAGCCACAAACTACCAGAACTGGAACAGGAAGAAATAGAAAACCTGAACAGGCCAATAACCAGGGAGGAAATTGAAGCAGTCATCAAAAACCTCCCAAGACACAAGAGTCCAGGGCCAGATGGCTTCCCAGGGGAATTTTATCAAACGTTTAAAGAAGAAACCATACCTATTCTCCTAAAGCTGTTTGGAAAGATAGAAAGAGGTGGAGTACTTCCAAATTCGTTCTATGAGGCCAGGATCACCTTAATTCCAAAACCAGACAAAGACCCCACCAAAAAGGAGAATAACAGACCAATATCCCTGATGAACATGGATGCAAAAATTCTCAACAAGATACTGGCCAATAGGATCCAACAGTACATTAAAAAAATCATTCACCATGACCAAGTAGGATTTATCCCTGGGACACAAGGCTGGTTCAACACCTGTAAAACAATCAATGTGATTCATCATATCAGCAAGAGAAAAACCAAGAACTATATGATCCTCTCATTGGATGCAGAGAAAGCATTTGACAAAATACAGCATCCATTCCTGATCAAAACTCTTCAGAGTGTAGGGATAGAGGGAACATTCCTCGACATCTTAAAAGCCATCTATGAAAAGCCCACAGCAAATATCATTCTCAATGGGGAAGCACTGGGAGCCTTTCCCCTAAGATCAGGAACAAGACAGGGATGTCCACTCTCACCACTGCTGTTCAACATAGTACTGGAAGTCCTAGCCTCAGCAATCAGACAACAAAAAGACATTAAAGGCATTCAAATTGGCAAAGAAGAAGTCAAACTCTCCCTCTTCGCCAATGACATGATACTCTACATAGAAAACCCAAAAGTCTCCACCCCAAGATTGCTAGAACTCATACAGCAATTCGGTAGCGTGGCAGGATACAAAATCAATGCCCAGAAGTCAGTGGCATTTCTATACACTAACAATGAGACTGAAGAAAGAGAAATTAAGGAGTCAATCCCATTTACAATTGCACCCAAAAGCATAAGATACCTAGGAATAAACCTAACCAAAGATGTAAAGTATCTATACCCTCAAAACTATAGAACACTTCTGAAAGAAATTGAGGAAGACACAAAGAGATGGAAAAATATTCCATGCTCATGGATTGGCAGAATTAATATTGTGAAAATGTCAATGTTACCCAGGGCAATATACACGTTTAATGCAATCCCTATCAAAATACCATGGACTTTCTTCAGAGAGTTAGAACAAATTATTTTAAGATTTGTGTGGAATCAGAAAAGACCCCGAATAGCCAGGGGAATTTTAAAAAAGAAAACCATATCTGGGGGCATCACAATGCCAGATTTCAGGTTGTACTACAAAGCTGTGGTCATCAAGACAGTGTGGTACTGGCACAAAAACAGACACATAGATCAGTGGAACAGAATAGAGAATCCAGAAGTGGACCCTGAACTTTATGGGCAACTAATATTCGATAAAGGAGGAAAGACTATCCATTGGAAGAAAGACAGTCTCTTCAATAAATGGTGCTGGGAAAATTGGACATCCACATGCAGAAGAGTGAAACTAGACCACTCTCTTTCACCATACACAAAGATAAACTCAAAATGGATGAAAGATCTAAATGTGAGACAAGATTCCATCAAAATCCTAGAGAAGAACACAGGCAACACCCTTTTTGAACTCGGCCATAGTAACTTCTTGCAAGATACATCCACGAAGGCAAAAGAAACAAAAGCAAAAATGAACTATTGGGACTTAATCAAGATAAGAAGCTTTTGCACAGCAAAGGATACAGTCAACAAAACTCAAAGACAACCTACAGAATGGGAGAAGATATTTGCAAATGACATATCAGATAAAGGGCTAGTTTCCAAGATCTATAAAGAACTTATCAAACTCAACACCCAAGAAACAAACAATCCAATCATGAAATGGGCAAAAGACATGAACAGAAATCTCACAGAGGAAGACATCGACATGGCCAACATGCACATGAGAAAATGCTCTGCATCACTGGCCATCAGGGAAATACAAATCAAAACCACAATGAGATACCACCTCACACCAGTGAGAATGGGGAAAATTAACAAGGCAGGAAACAACAAATGTTGGAGAGGATGCAGAGAAAAGGGAACCCTCATACACTGTTGGTGGGAATGTGAACTGGTGCAGCCACTCTGGAAAACTGTGTGGAGGTTCCTCAAACAGTTAAAAATATACCTGCCCTACGACCCAGCAATTGCACTGTTGGGGATTTACCCCAAAGATACAAATGCAATGAAACGCCGGGACACCTGCACCCCGATGTTTATAGCAGCAATGGCCACGATAGCCAAACTGTGGAAGGAGCCTCAGTGTCCAACGAAAGATGAATGGATAAAGAAGATGTGGTTTATGTATACAATGGAATATTACTCAGCTATTAGAAATGACAAATACCCACCATTTGCTTCAACCTGGATGGAACTGGAGGGTATTATGCTGAGTGAAGTAAGCCAGTCGGAGAAGGACAAACATTATATGTTCTCATTCATGTGGGGAATATAAATAATAGTGAAAGGGAATATAAGGGAAGGGGGCAGAAATGTGTGGGAAATATCAGAAAGGGAAACAGAACGTAAAGACTGCTAACTCTGGGAAACGAACTAGGGGTGGTAGAAGGGGAGGAGGGCGGAGGGTGGGAGTGAATGGGTGACGGGCACTGGGGGTTATTCTGTATGTTAGTAAATTGAACACCAATAAAAAATAAATTAAAAAAAAATCCTAAAAGCAGAAAGACAAAACAAGTCCGCAACTTCCAAGGGAAGACCTATAAGGTACACTGCAGATCTCTCCACAGAAACTTAGCAAGCCAGAAGATAGTGGCATGATATATTAATGAGATGAATGGGAAAAATCTACTCTATTCAGTAAGGCTACCATTGAGAATAGAAGGAGGGAAAAAGAGTCCCAGACAAATAAAAACTATAGGAACTCGTGACCACTAAACCAGCCTGCAAGAAATATTATAGGAGACAGTTTGAATGCAAATGAAAGACTAAAAGAGTCAAAGCTAAGAAAGGACGAGAGAAAATCTCCAAAACAATGACAAAACAAGTAATAAGATGGCACTAAAAACATAACTATCAATAATTACTCTGAATGTAAATGGACTAAATGTTTCAATCAAAAGATACAGCATGTCAAAATGGATAAAAAAAAAACCCATCTATTGCTCCCTACAAGAGACTCACTTTACCTAAAGTAAACTGCAGATTGAAAGTGACAGGATCAAGAAATATTTATTATGCAAATGGATGTGAAAACAAACCCAAAGTAGAAACATTTTCAAACAAATTAGACTTTGAAACAAAGTCTGTAACAAGTGACAAAGAAGGGCAATATAATCATAAATGAGATAATCCAAAATAAGATCCTGTTAGACATCTTGTAAATATTTATGCACCCAACATGGAAGCACCCAAATATATAAGACAATTAATAAAAAAATAAAGGAATAATTGATAACAATACAATAATAGTAGAAGACTATTAACAACTCACTTTCACTGATGGAAAGATCACTTAAATACAAAATAAACAAGGAAACAGTGTCACGGAATGACACATTGGTCCAGATGGACTTAACAGATATATTCAGAACATTCATCCTAAGGCAGAAGAATACACATTTTTTTCAAATACACATGGGTCATTCTCCAGAATAGATCACATATTAGGTCACAAATCAGACCTCAACAAATATAAAAGGACTGAAGTCATACCATACAACTTTTCTGACCACAATGCTATGAAACTAGAAGTCAACCACAATAAAAAAAAATCTGGAAAGAACAGATTAAGGACAATACTACTAAAGAATCAATGGGTCAACCAGAAAATCAAATAAAAATAAAGGATATGGGGTGGGGCAACATGGCAGAGGAGTAGGGTCCCCAAGTCACCTGTCGCCACAAACTTAACTAGATAGCTTTCAAATCATCCTGAAAACCTATGAATTTGACCTGAGATTTAAAGAGAGAACAGCTAGAACGCTACAGACAGAAGAGTTTGTGCTTCTAACAAGGTAGGAAGATGGAAAAAAAATCAACTGGGGAAAAGGCCCCCTCGAGAAGCCAGGCTAAGGCTAGGCGGCAAGAGGCTCCAGGACAGGAAAGCCCAGCCCCAGAGAAGTAGGAACTTTAAAACTCCACAGTGGATTCTTACTGATCAGAAAGACGGTTAGCAAGGAACTCGGGCAGAACCACAGGAGGGGCAGTGGAGCCTCCCTCCAGGTTCCCAGGGTCACTAACAGAGGAAGTGTGCCTGGGGGAGAGCAAAACATAGACTGTGGGCCGAGCTCAGTAAAGGGCTGGAGCACATGGGAGGCAGGGCCTCGGGAGAAGTTCAGGCTTCGGCTCCAAATGAAGGGGGCTGTGCCCTGCTGCCTCCAGGAGCTGCAGCCCCAGGAGCACGATTCCAGCAGCACAGGCCCAGGATAACAGAGTGCCGGGGGACACAGCACAGGATCCTGTGTTCCCCCCGGAACAGACTGAGGGGGAGAGGGCACAGAACAGCAAGGATGCTCCTGGCGCTGGGTGCCCCCAAGTTGTACAGATCAGCGCTCCCCACCCCCAGGAGCATCAAGGCCAGTGCAGACTGGGAGACTGCAGTAGTTACAGTGGGAGCAGACGCCAGAAATGGACAGCTGGTTGCTGTCAGTGTTGTTGTCCCTTCTGCCGTCACCCTATACATGGGACCGAGTGAGGCCACCAAGGAACAGGGGCCTCACAGGATAAACAGCTTCCACTGAGCCATGCACCTGGCAGGAGGCGGGGCACCGCCCCCAGATGCACACACCTAAGAATCAGCACAGCAGGCCCCTGCCCCAGAAGACCAGCTGGAAGGACAGGGAAAGAGCAAGTTCTTGACCGAGCAGCACTGGAAAGCTCCAGGGGAAGTCGAGGGATTTACAGTATATAGAAACAAGAGGATACCCCTCATTCTTTTTTATTTTTTGATTTGTTTTTCCTTTTTTCTTCCTTTATCCAACAACTCGTTTTTAGCCACTCTGCACTGAGTAAAATGACTAGAAAGAAGAACTCGCCACAAAAGAAAGAATCAGAAACAGTACTCTCCGCCACACAGTTACAGAATTTGGATTACAATTTGATGTCAGAAAACCAATTTAGGGTGCAGCCCAGGTGGCTCAGTGGTTTAGTGCCACCTTCAATCCAGGACCTGATCCTGGAGACCTGGGATAGAGTCCCAGATCAGACTCCCTGCATGGAGCCTGCTTCTCCCTCTCCCTGTGTCTCTGCCCCCGCCCATGTCTCTCTCATGAATAAACAAATAAAATCTTTTTAAAAAATGAATTCAGAAGGACAATTATAGAGCTACTGATGGCTCTTGAAAAAAGCATAAAGGATTCAAGAGACTCCATGACTGCAGAATTTAGATCTAATCAGGCTCAAATTAAAAATCAAATAAATGCCATGCAATCCAAAAAGGAGGTCCTAATGATGCGGGTTAATGAGGTAGAAGAACGAGTGAGTGACATAGAAGACAAGTTGATGGCAAGGTAGTAAGCTGAGTAAAAAAGAGAAAAACAATTAAAGATAATGAGGAAAGTTTAAGGGAAATAAATGACAGCCTCAGAAGGAAGAATCTACGTTTAATTGGGGTTCCAGATGGCTCTGAAAGAGACAGAGGACCAGAAAGCATATTTGAACAAATCATAGCTGAGAACTTCCCTAACTTGTGGAGGGAAACAGGCATTCAGATCCAGAAGATAGACAGATTTCCCCTAAAATCAATTTAAAAAACATTCAAAACCCAGACATTTAGTAGTGAAACTTGCAAATTCCAAAGATAAAAGGAAAATTCTTAAAGAGGCAAGAGACAAGAGATTCCTAATTTATATTGGGAGAAATATTAGATTAATAGCAGACCTCTCCACAGAGACCTGGCAGGCCATAAAGTGCTGGCAGGATATACTCACCATCCTAAATGAGAAGAACCTGCAGCCAAGAATACTCTATCCAGCAAGGCTCTCATCAGAATAGGAGAGATAAAGATCTTCCATAATAGCAGAAACTGAAAGAATATGTGACCACCAAACCAGCTGTACAAGAAATAGTAAGGGGGACTCTGGAAAAGAAAGAGGAAGCCCAAAGAAATCAGGCACAAAAAAACAGGGACTGAATAGGTATTATGATGACACTAAATTCATATCTTTCAATAGTAACTCTGAATGTGAATGGGCTTAATGATCCCATGAAAAGACGCAAGGCTGCACACTGGATATAAAAGCAAGACCCATCTATTTTCTGTCTACCAGAGACACATATTAGACCTAGGACACCTCCAGCCTGAAAATGAAAGGTTGGAGAACGATTTACCATTCAAATGGTCCTCAAAAGAAAGCTGTGGTAGCCATCCTCATATCAGATAAATCAAAGTATATCCTAAAGACTGTAGGAAGGGATTAAGATGGACACTATATCATACTTAAAGGATCTATCCAAAAAGAGGACCTAACAGTCATGAAGATTTATGCCCCTAATGTGGGAGCTGCCAGGTATATCACCTAATAACCAAAGTAAAGACATAGATAATAATACACTAAAAGTGGGAGACTTCAACACAGCACTTTCTGCAAATGTCAGATATTCTAAGCACAACATCTCCAAAGAAACAAGAGGTTTAAATGATACACTGGACCAGATGTATTTCACAGATATTTACAGAACTTTACATCCAAACACAACTGAATACACCGTCTTCTCAAGTGCATGTGGAACTTTCTCCAGAATAGACCACATAGTGGGTCACAAATCAGGTCTTAACAGATACCAAAAGATTGGGATTGTCCCCTGCATATGTTCAGACCATAATGCTTTGAAACTTGAACTCAATCACAAGAAGAAATTTGGAGAAATTCAAACACGTGGAGGTTAAAGACCATCCTGCTGAAAGATGAAAGGGTCAAACAGTAAATTGAGAAAAATTAAAAAGATTCATGGGAACTAATGAATATGAAGAAAATCTTTGGGTTACAGCAAAAGCAGTCCTGAGAGGGAAATGCATCGCAATACAAGCCTCCATCAAAATATCGGAAAAAACTCAAATACACAAGCTAACCTTGCATCTAAAGGAACTGGAAAAAGAACAGCAAATAACACCTACACCCAGCAGAAGAAGAGAGTTAATAAGGATTCAATCAGAACTCAATGAAATAGAGACAGAAAGAACTGTAGAACAATCAACAATACCAGGAGTTGGTTCTTTGAAAGAAGTAAGAAGATAGATAAACCATTAGCCAGCCTTATTAAAAACAAAAGAGAAAATACTCTAATTAATAAAATCATGAATGAAAAAGGAGAGATTAGCACCAATACCAAGGAAATAAAAACAATTTTAAAAACATATTATGAGTAGCTATGCCAATAAATTAGGCAATCTAGAAGAAATGGATGCATTTCTGGAAAAACACAAACTACCAAAACTGGAACAGGAAGAAATAGAAAACCTGAACAGGCCGATAACCAGGGACGATATTGAAGCATTCATCAAAAACCTCCCAAGACACAAAAGTCCAGGGCCAGATGGCTTCCCAGGGTAATTCTATCTAACTTTTAAATAAGAAACAATACCTATTCTACTAAAGCTGTTCCAAAAGATAAAAAGGGATGGAACACTTCCAAACTCGTTGAATGAGGCCAGCATCACCTTAATTCCAAAACCAGACAAAGGTCCCACCAAAAAGGAGAATTATAGACCAATATCCCTGATGAACACAGATGCAAAAATTCTCAACACAATAGTAGCCAATAGGATCCAACAGTACATTAAGATTAATCACCACGAACAATTGGGATTTATCAGGGGATGCAAGGCTACTTCAACACTCATAAAGCAATCAACGTGATTAATCATACCAACAAGAGAAAAAACAAGAACCATATGATCCTCTCAATAGATGCAGAGAAAGCATTGGACAAAATACAGCATCCATTCCTGATCAAAACACTTCAGAGTTTAGGGATAGAGGGA
Organism: Canis lupus familiaris; assembly: GCF_011100685.1. Taxonomy (NCBI): domain Eukaryota; kingdom Metazoa; phylum Chordata; class Mammalia; order Carnivora; family Canidae; genus Canis; species Canis lupus. The sequence continues at coordinate 50,434,949 of NC_049260.1, read as the reverse complement.
ACACTCTCAGCACCTTAAAAGCCATCTACAGAAAACCTACAGCAAATATCACTCTCAATGGGGAAACACTGGGAGTGTCCGTCTTACACTGTTGATGGGAGGGTGAACTGGAACAGCCACTCTGGATAACTGTGTGGAGGTTCCTCAAAGAGTGAAACATAGAGCTACCCTCCGTCCCAACAATTGCCCTTCTAGGAATTTACCCCAAAGATACAGATGCAGTGAAACTCTGAGACTCCTGCACCCCAATGTTTATAGCAGCAATGTCCACAATAGCCAAACTGTGGATGGAGCCTCGGTATCTATCAATAGATGAATGAATAAAGAAGATGTGGTCTACACATACCATGGAATATTACTCAGCCATTAGGAAGGATGAATACCCACCATTTGCTTTGACATGGATAGAACTGGAGGGTATTATGCTGAGTGAAGTAAGTCAATCAGAGAAAGACAAACATTATATGGTCTTCTTCCTTTGGGGAATATAAAAATAGCGAAAGGGAATAATGGGGAAAGGAGAGAGAATGAGTGGGACATATCAGAGTGGGTGACAGAACATGAGAGACACCTAACTGGGAAATGAAGAATGGGTGGTGAAAGGGGGTTGGGGTGACTGGGGGAAGGGCACTCCGTGGGGTACTTGATGGGATAAACACTGGGTATTATGCTATATATTGGCAAATCGAACTCCAATAAAAAATATACTTTAAAAAGTATACATGGAAACAAATAAAAATGAAAACATGACAGTCTAAATACTTTTGGATGCAGCAAAAGCAGTCACAAGAGGGAAGGATATAGCCATATAGGCCTGCCAGAAGAAGTAGAAAATCCCAAATGAAAAAGCTAACTTTACACGTGAAGGAGCTAGAGAAAGAAGAAATGAAGGGTAAAGTCAGAAGAAGGCAGGAAATAATAAAATTAGAGTATTAATGTTATAGAAACTAAAAAAAAAACAGAACAGAACAATGAAACTAGGAGATGGTTCTTTGAAAAAATTGATAAACGTCTAGGCAAATATATGAAAAAGCAAACAGAAAGGGCCTACATAAGTAAAATCATGAATGAGAGAGAAGTCAAATCCAACACCACAGAAATATATACAATTTTAAGAGAATAATATGAAAAACTATGTGCCAACAAATTGGGCAACCTGGAGGAAAGGGATAAAGTCCTAGAAATATATAAACTATCAAAACTGAAGTAGGAAGAAATAGAAAACGTGAGCAGACTAGTCGCCAGAAAAAAATTGAATCAGTATATAAACATATCCCAACAAACAAAAGTCCATGTTCACATGGCTTCAAAGGGGAATTCTACTAAATATTTGAAGAAGAGTTAAAACCTATTCTCCTCAAACTATTCTAAAAATTGAAAAGGAAGGAAAACTTCCAAATCCATTCTATGACACCAGAATTACCTTCATCCCAAAACCAAAGACCTCACCAAAAGGAGAATTGCAGACCAATATCTCTAATGTACATGGATGCAAAACTTCTCAACAAGATACTAGCTAATAGGATCCAATGGTACATTAAAAGGATTATTCAGAGCTACCAAGTGGTATTTATTCCTCGCCTGCCAGTTTGCCTCAATATCTGCAAATCAATCAATGTGAGACACCATTAACAAGAAAAGAAAAGACCATATAATACTCTCAAAAGATGCAGAAAAATCATTTGATGAAATCTATAATCATTTCTTGATCAAAACTCTATTCTCTGTCGGGATAGAAGAAACATACATCAGCATCATAAAGGCCATCTATGAAAAGTCCACAGCAAATATCATCCTCAATGGAGAAAAATGGAGAGTTTTTCAAAGGTCAGGAACACAACAGGGATGTCTATTCTCACCAATATTATGCAACACAGTACTGGAAGTCCTAGCCTCAATAATCAGACAATAAAAATAAATAAAAGGCATCCAAATAGGCAAAGAGGAAGTCAAACTTTTTCTCTTTCCAGGTGACATGATACTCTATGTAGAAAACCCAAAAGACTCCACCCCAAAACTGCTAGAACTCATACAGGATTCAGCAAATTGGCAGGATAGAAAATCACTGCATAGAAGTCAGTTGCATTTCTATATACTAACAATGAACTGGCAGAAAGAGAAATCCAGGAATCAATCCCATTTACAGTTGCATCAAAAACCATGATACCTAGAATAAACTTAACCAAAGAGGTAAATGTTCTGTACTCTGAAAACTGTAAAACACTTATGAAAGAAATTGAGGAAGGCAGAAATAATGGAAAAATGTTCCATGATCATGGATTGGAAGAACTAATATTGTTAAAACATCTATGCTACCTAAATCAATCTACACATTCAAGTCAATCTCTATCAAAATACCATCAGCATTTTTCACAGAGCTGGAAAAACTGATCTTAAAATTTGTATAAACCCCAAAAAGACCCCAAGCAGCCAAAAGAATATTGGAAAAGAAAACCAAAACTGGAGTCATCACAATCCCAGATTTCAAGCTGTAATACAAAGCTATAATTAGCAAGACAATGTGGTACTGTCACAAAAACATACACATAGATCAATGGAACAAAATAGAGAACCCAGAAATTGACCTTCAAATGTATGGTCAACTAATCTATGACAAAGCAGGAAAGAATATCCAATGGTAAAAGGACAGTCTCCTTAACAAATGGTGTTGGGAAAATTGGACAGCCACATGCAGAAGAATGAAACTAGACCACTTCATTACAAGATACACAAAAATAAACTCAGAATGGATGAAAGACCTAAATGTGAAACAGGAATCCATCAAAACCCTACAGAACACAGACAGCAACGTCTTTGATCTTGGCTGCAACAACTTCTTGCTTGACATGTCTCCAATGGCAAGAAAAACAAAAGCAAAAATGAACTATTGGGACTGCATCAAGATAAAAAGCTTTTGCACAGCAAAGGAAACAACAAATTAGAAGGCAGCTTATGAAATGGGAGAAGTTATTTGCAAATGTCTTATCAGATAAAGGGCTAGTATCCAAAATATATAAAGAACTGATCAGGGCAGGTGGCTCAGTGGTTTAGCGCCACCTTCTGCCCAGGGCATAATCCTGGAGACCTGAGATTGAGTCCCACGTTGGGCTCCCTGCATGGAGCCTGCTTCTCCCTCTGCCTGTGTCTCTGCCTCTCTCTCTCTCTGTATCTCATGAATAAATAAATAAAATCTTAAAAAAAGAACTTATCAAGAGGCAGGCAAAGATGGCAGAAGAGAAGGATGCCCAAGTCACCTATCCCCACCAACTTAACTAGATAACTTACAAATCATCCTGAAAACCTACGAATTCGACCTGAGATTTAAAGAAAGAACAGCTGGAATGCTACAGTGAGAAGAGTTTGCACTTCTATCAAGGTAGGAAGAGGGAAAAATAAAGAAATAAACAAGCATCCAAGGGGGAGGATCCCCCACGAGGATCTGGGCTAAGGCCGGCTGCAAGAGCCTCCAGGACAGAAAAGCCCAGTCCCGGAGAAGCAGGAACTTTATGAATCTTCCCAGGACAGAAAGGTGCTCGCGGGGAGCTTGGGCAGGATCCCAGGAGGGGCAGTAATGCCATCAGCTCACAGGGTCACTAACAGAGGAACTGCGCCTAGGGGGGAGAGCGGGCTGAACTCTCTAAAGAGTGGGAGCGCACCCCTGGTTTGACCCTGGGAGCACCTCAGGCAGCGGCTCAGGCTGCAGCTCCAGCACAGAGGGCCTGCAAGACCCCGGGAGCCCAATTCCAGCAGCGCAGTCCTGGAGCATAAGGCACTGGGGGAAACAGCCCAAGATCCAGTGCTCCCCCAGGACAGGTTTAGGCCGGGAGGTCACAGGGTACCAAGGACGTTCCAGAAACTGGGCGGCCCTGAGCTGTGCAGATCAGCAACCCCCGCCCCTGGAGCATCCAGGCCCCTGCAGACTAAGAGACTGCAGTAGTTACTGCTGGGGCTTACTCCAGGGCTAGAGAGCTGACCGCCCTCACTCTTGTTGTTCCACCTGGTGTCTCCTCATACAAGGGGTGGAGCTGGGCCACCAGGGAGGAGAGCCCTCAGAGGAAAAACAGCTGCCACTGAGCTGTGCACCTGGCGGGGGGGGGGGGTAGGGCAGCTCCCCCAGGTGCACACACCTGAAAATCAGCACAGCAGGCCTCTCCCCTGGAAGACCAGTTGGAAGGACAAGGGAAGAGCAAGTTCTTGACCAAGCAGCGCTGGAAAGTTCAAGGGGAAATTGAGGGAATTACAGTATATAGAATCAGAGACTACCCCTTCTTGTTTTTTATTTATTCCCCCTTCCTTTTTCTCTTTTTCTCCTTATTCCACTACATGTTTTAGCCACTCTGCACTGAGCAAAATGACTATAAAGAAGAACTCACCACAAAAGAAAGAATCAGAAACAGTCCTCTCTCCCACAGAGTTACAGGATTTGGATGATAACTATAAAGAAGAACTCACCACAAAAGAAAGAATCAGAAACAGTCCTCTCTCCCACAGAGTTACAGGATTTGGATGATAATTTGATGTCAGAAAGCCAATTCAGAAGCACAATTATAAAGCTACTGGTGGCTCTGGAAAAAAGCATAAAGGATTCAAGAGACTTCATGACTGCAGAATTTAGATCTAATCAGGCTCAAATTAAAAATCTATTAAATAACATGCAATCCAAACTGGAGGTTCTAACGATGAGGTTTAACAAGGTAGAAGAACGAGTGAGTGACATAGAAAACGAGTTGATGGCAAAGAAGGAAGCTGAGGAAAAAAGAGAAAAAAATCAAAAGATCATGAGGAAAGGTTAAGGGAAAAAAATGACAGCCTCAGAAGGAAAAATCTACGTTTAATTGGTGTTCCAGAGGACGCCGAAAGAGACAGAGGAACAGAAAGCATATTTGAAAAAGTCATCGCTGAGAATGTCCCTCAATTGGGGAGGGAAACAGGCATTCAGATCCAGGAGATAGACAGATACCCCTAAAAACAATAAACACCGTTCAATACCCCGATATTTAATAGTAAAATTTGCAAATTTCAAAGATAAAGAAAAGATCCTTAAAGCAGCAAGAGACAAGAGATCCCTAACCTTTATAAGGAGAAGTATTAGGTTAACAGCAGGCCTCTCCACAGAGATCTGGCAGGCCAGAAAGGGCTGGCAGGATATAATCAGGATACTAAATGAGAAGAACCTGTAGCCAAGATAGTTTATCCAGCAAGGCTCTCATTCAGAATAGAAGGAGGGATAAAGAGCTACCAAGACAGGCAGAAACTGAAAGAATATGTGACCACCAAGTCAGCTGTGCAAGAAATAGTAAGAGAAGAGGAGGGGCAAGATGGCGGAAGACTAGGGTCCCCACATCAACTGTCCTCACCAAATTACCTAGATAACCTTCAAATCATCCTGAAAATCTACGAATTCGGCCTGAGATTTAAAGAGAGAACAGCTGTAATGCTACAGTGAGAAGAGTTCATGCTTCTATCAAGGTAGAAAGACGGGGGAAAAAAGAAATAAAGAAACAAAAGGCATCCAAGGGGGAGGGTCCCCGCGAGGAGCCAGGCTAAGGCCGGGGCGAGTGCCCCCAGGACAGGAAAGTTCCGTCCCAGAGAAGCAGGAGCTTCACCAATCTTCCCGGGTGGAAAGGAACTCGCAGGGAGTTAGAGCAGGACCCCAGGAAGGGTGGGGATGCCCTCAGGCTCCCTGGGACACTAACAGAGCACCTGCGCCCCTGGGAGAGTGCACCGAGCTCCCTAAAGGGCTGCAGCGCGCACACGCATTGACCCGGGAGCAGCTCGGAGGGGCTCGGGTGGCGGATCCGCGGAGAGGGGGCTGTACGCCCCGGGAGCAGCTCGGAGGCGGATCCGGCAGAGGAATAGGCTGTGTGGGGAGGGGGCTGCGTGGCCCCGGGAGCAGCTCGGAGGGGCTCGGGCAGTGGCTCTGTGGAGAGGCAGCTGCGCGGCCGAGAGCGTGAATCCAACAGCGCAGGCCCCAGAGCACAGGGTGCCGGGGACACAGCCCAGGATCTGACCTCCCCCGGGGACAGGCAGAGGCCAGGAGGGCCCAGGACAGCAAGGACGCTCCTGCCCCAAGCTGAGCAGATCAGCAGCCCTGCCCCTGGAGCATCCAGGCCCCTGCAGACGGAGAGCTCTGTAGTTACTGCGGGAGCTGAATCCAGGGCTCCAGTGCTGGCCGCTGCCACTGGGGTTGTTCCTCCTGGGGCCTCACAGGGTAAACAACCCCCACTGAGCCCCCCCACTGAGCCCTGCACCAGGCAGGGGGCAGAGCAGCACGCCCAAGTGCTAACACCTGAAAATCAGCACAACAGGCCCCTCCTCCAGAAGACCGGCTAGAGGGACAAGTTCCAGGGGAAGTCAAGGGACTTAAAGTACACAGAATCAGAAGGTACTCCCCCGTGTTTTTTTTTCTTTTTGATTTCGGTTTGCTTCCCCCACCTTTTTTTCCTTTCTTTCTTTTTCTTTCTCTTTTTCTTCTCTTTTTTTCTCTTCCTTTTTTCTTTTTTCTTTTTCTCTTTTCTTTCCTTCTTTCTCTCCTCTTTTTTTCTCCTTTTCTCAATACACCTTGTTTTTGGCCACTCTACAATGAGCAAATTGACTAGAAGGAAAACCTCACCTCAAAAGAAAGAATCAGAAACAGTCCTCTCTCCCACAGAGTTACAAAATTTGCATTACAATTCATGTCAGAAAGCCAGTTCAGAAGCATTTTCTCATATGCATGTTGGCCATGTCTATGTCTTCCTCTGTGAGATTTCTCTTCATGTCTTTTGCCCATTTCATGATTGGATTGTTTGTTTCTTTGGTGTTGAGTTTAAGAAGTTCTTTATAGATCTTGGAAACTAGCGCTTTATCTGATATGTCATTTGCAAATATCTTCTCCCATTCTGTAGGTTGTCTTTTAGTTTTGTTGACTGTATCCTTTGCTGTACAAAAGCTTCTTATCTTGATGAAGTCCCAATAGTTCATTTTTGCTTTTGTTTCTTTTGCCTTCGTGGATGTATCTTGCAAGAAGTTACTGTGGCCGAGTTCAAAAAGGGTGTTGCCTGTGTTCTTCTCCTGGATTTCGATGGAATCTTGTCTCACATTTAGATCTTTCATCCATTTTGAGTTTATCTTTGTGTATGGTAAAAGAGAATGGTCTAGTTTCATTCTTCTGCATGTGGATGTCCAATTTTCCCAGCACCATTTATTGAAGAGACTGTCTTTCTTCCAATGGATAGTCTTTCCTCCTTTATCGAATATTAGTTGCCCATAAAGTTCAGGGTCCACTTCTGGGTTCTCTATTCTGTTCCACTGATCTATGTGTCTGTTTTTGTGCCAGTACCACACTGTCTTGATGACCACAGCTTTGTAGTACAACCTGAAATCTGGCATTGTGATGCCCCCAGATATGGTTTTCTTTTTTAAAATTCCCCTGGCTATTCGGGGTCTTTTCTGATTCCACACAAATCTTAAAATAATTTGTTTTAACTCTCTGAAGAAAGTCCATGGTATTTTGATAGGGATTGCATTAAACGTGTATATTGCCCTGGGTAACATTGACATTTTCACAATATTAATTCTTCCAATCCATGAGCATGGAATATTTTTCCATCTCTTTGTGTCTTAGAGTTAAGAATAGACCTGCCCTATGACCCAGCAATTGCACTGTTGGGGATTTACCCCAAAGATACAGATGCAATGAAACGCTGGGACACCTGCACCCCCATGTTTATAGCAGCAATGGCCACAATAGCCAAACTGTGGAAGGAGCCTCGGTGTCCATCAAAAGATGAATGGATAAAGAAGATGTGGTCTATGTATACAATGGAATATTACTCAGCTATTAGAAATGACAAATACCCACCATTTGCTTCAACATGGATGGAACTGGAGGGTATTTTGCTGAGTGAAGTAAGTCAGTCGGAGAAGGACAAACATTATATGTTCTCATTCATGTGGGGAATATAAACAATAGTGAAAGGGAATATAAGGGAAGGGAGAAGAAATGTGTGGGAAATATCAGAAAGGGAGACATAATGTAAAGACTGCTAACTCTGGGAAACGAACTAGGGGTGGTAGAAGGGGAGGAGGGCGGAGGGTGGGAGTGAATGGGTGACAGGCACTGGGGGTTATTCTGTATGTTGGTAAATTGAACACCAATAAAAAAAAGAGAAAGCCAATTCAGAAGCACTATTATACAGCTACTGGTGGCTCTAGAAAAAAGCAAGAAGGACTCAAGAGACTTCATGACTGCAGAATTTAGATCTAATCAGGCAGAAATTAAAAATCAATTGAATGAGATGCAATCCAAACTAGAAGTCCTAACGACAAGGGTTAACAAGGTGGAAGAACGACTGAGTGACATAGAAGACAAGTTGATGGCAAAGAGGGAAACTGAGGAAAAAAGACACAAACAATTAAAAGACCACGAAGACAGATTAAGGGAAATAAAGGACAGCCTGAGGAAGAAAAACCTACATTTAATTAGGGTTCCCGAGGGCGCCGAAAGGGACAGAGGGCCAGAATATGTATTTGAACAAATCATAGCTGAAAACTTTCCTAATCTGGGAAGGAAAACAGGCATTCAGATCCAGGAAATAGAGAACTCAGCCACAGTAACTTCTTGCAAGATACATCCACGAAGGCAAGAGAAACAAAAGCAAAAATGAACTATTGGGACTTCATCAAGATAAGAAGCTTTTGCACAGCAAAGGATACAGTCAACAAAACTCAAAGACAACCTACAGAATGGGAGAAGATATTTTCAAATGACGTGTCAGATAAAGGGCTAGTTTCCAAGATCTATAAAAAACTTATTAAACTCAACAGCAAAGAAACAAACAACCCAATCATGAAATGGGCAAAAGACATGAACATCAATCTCACAGAAGAAGACATAGACATGGCCAACATGCACATGAGAAAATGCTCCGCATCACTGGCCATCAGGGGTATACAAATCAAAACCACATTGAGATACCACCTCACACCAGTCACAATGGGGAAAATTAACAAGGCAGGAAACCACAAATGTTGGAGAGGATGTGGAGAAAAGGGAACTCTTTTATACTGTTGGTGGGAATGTGAAATGGTGCAGCCACTCTGGAAAACTGTGTGGAGGTTCCTCAAAGAGTTAAAAATAGACTTGCCCTACGACCCAGCAATTGCACTGCTGGGCTTTTACCCCAAAGGTACAGATGCAGTGAAACGGCAGGACACCTGCACCCTGATGTTTATAGCAGCAATGCCCACAATAGCCAAACTGTGGAAGGAGCCTCGGTGTCCATCGAAAGATGAATGGATAAAGAAGATGTGGTTTATGTATACAATGGAGTATTACTCAGCCATTAGAAACGACAAATACCCACCATTTGCTTCGACATGGATGGAACTGGATGCGATTATGCTTAGTGAAATAAGTCAATTAGAGAAGGACAAATATTATATGGTCTCATTCATTTGGGGAATATAAATATAATAGTGAAAGGGATTAGAGGGGAAGGGAGAAAAAATGAGTGGGAAATATCAGAAAAGGAGACAGAACATGGAAGACTCCTAACTCTGGGAAACGAACTAGGGTTGGTGCAAGGGGAAGAGGGCGGGGGGTGGTGGTGATTGTGTGGTGGGCACTGAGGTGGGCACTTCACGGGATGAGCACTGGGTGTTATTCTGTATGTTGGTAAATTGAACACCAATAAAAAATAAATTTATTTAAAAAAAAAAGAAATGACAAATACCCACCATTTGCTTCAACATGGATGAAACTGGAGGGTATTATGCTTAGTGAAGTAAGTCAATTGGAGAAGGACAAACATTACATGTTCTCATTCATTTGGGGAATATAAATAATAGTAAAAGGGAATATAAGGGAAGGGAGAAGAAGTGTGTGGGAAATATCAGAAAGGGAGACAGAACATAAAGACTCCTAACTCTGGGAAATGAACTTGGGGTGGTGGAAGGGGAGGAGGGTGGGGCGTGGGGGTGAATGGGTGACAGGCACTGAGGGGGGCACTTCACGGGATGAGCACTGGGTGTTATTCTGTAAGTTGGCAAATTGAACACCAATAAAAAATAAATTTATTATAAAAAAAATAAATATTAAGGGGTCTCTGTAAATGAAAGAGGAAGTCCAAGGAAACAATCCACAAAAACAGGGACTGAAGAAATATCATGATGACACTAAATTCATATCTTTCAATAGTAACTCTGAACGTGAATGGTCGTATTGATCTCATCAAAAGGCGCAGGGCTTCAGACTGCATTAAAAAGCAAGACCCATCTATTTTTGTCTGAAAGAGACTCATTTTAGACATAAGGAGAGCTCCAGGCTTAAAATAAAAGGTTGGAGAACTGTTTACCATTCAAATGGTCCCCAAAAGAAAGCAGGGGTAGCCGTCCTCATATCAGATAAATTAAAGTTTATCCCAAACTGTAGTAAGAGATGAAGGGGGACACTATATTGTACTTAAAGGATCTATCCAACAAGAGGACCTAACAGTCATGAATATTTATGCGCCGAATACAGGAAGTGTCAAGTATATCAATCAATTAATAACCGAAGTTAAGTCATAGTTAGATAATAATACACTTATACTTGTAGACTTGAACACGGCACATTCTATAATCGATAGATTTTCTAAGCACAACATAGGAAAAATAAAAGAGCTTTAAATGATACACTGGACCAGATGGATTTCACGGATATTTACAGAACTTTACATTCAAACGCAGCTGAATACACATTCTTCTCAAGTGCACATGGAACTTTCTCCAGAATAGACCACGTACTGGGTCATAAATCAGGCCTTAACCGATACCAAAAGATTGGGTTTCTCCCCTTCATATTTTCAGACCATAATGCTGTGAAACTAGAACTAAACCATAAGAAGTTTGGAGGGATTTCAAACACGAGGAGGTTAAAGACCATCTTGCTAAAAGATGAAAGGGTCAACCAGGAAATTAGAGAAGAATTAAAAAGATTCATGGAAACTAATGAGAATGAAGATACAACCATTCAAAATCTTTGGGATATAGCAAAAGCTATATGAGGGAAATACATCGCAATACAAGCATCCATCCAAAAACTGGAAAGAACTCAAATACAAAAGCTAACCTTGCACCTAAAGGAGCTTGTGAAAAACAGCAAATAGATCCTACACCCAGCAGAAGTTCATTAATAATGGTTCGAGCAGAACTCAATGCAATAGAGACCAGAAGAGCTGTGGAATAGATCAACAAAACCAGGAGTTGGTTCTTTGAAAGAATTAATAAGATAGATAAACCATTAGACAGCCTTATTAAAAACAAAAGAGAAAATACTCTAATTAATAAAATCATGAATGAAAGAGGAGAGATCACCACCAATACCAATACCAAGGAAATAAAAAAGATTTTAAAAACATATTATGAGCAGCTATACACCAATAAATTAGGCAATCAAGAAAAATGGACGCATTTCTGGAAAAACATAAAGTACCAAAACTGGAATAGGAAGAAATAGAAAACCTGAACAGGTTGATAACCAGGGGGGAAATTGAAGCAGTCATCAATAATCTCCCAAGACACAAATGTCCAGGGCCAGATGGCTTCCCAGTGGAATTCTATCAAACTTTTAAAGAAGAAACCATACATATTCTACTAAAGCTGTCCCAAAAGATAAAAAGCATAGAACACTTCCAAACTTGTTCTATGAGGCCAGCATCACCTTCATTCCAAAACCAGACAAAGATACCACCAAAAAGAGAATTATAGACCAATATCCTTGATGAACATAGATGCAACAATTCTCAACAAAATACTAGCTAATAGGGTCTAACAGAACATTAAGAAGATTTTTCACCATGACCATGTGAGATTTATCCCCGGGATGCAAGGCTCCTTCAACAATCATAAAGCAATCAATGTGATTCATCATATCATCAAGAGAAAAAACAAGTACCATATGATCCTCTCAATAGATGCAGAGAAAGCATTTGACAAAATACAGCATCCATTCCTGATCAAAGCTCTTCAGAGTGTAGGGATAGAGGGAACATTCCTCAGCATCTTAAAAGCCATCTATGAAAAGCCCACAGCAAATATCATTCTCAATGGGGAAACACTGGGAATCTTTCCCCTAAGATCAGGAACACGACAGGGATGTCCACTCTCACCCCTACTATTCACCACAGTACTAGAAGTCCTAGCCTCAGCCATCAGGCAACAAAAAAATAAAAAATAAAAGTCTTTCAAATTGGCAAAGAAGAACTCAAACTCTCCCTCTTCACAGATGACATGATACTGTACATAGAATACCCAAAAGACTCCACCCCAAGATTGCTAGAACTCATACAGCAATTCAGCAGTGTGGCAGGATACAAAATCAATGCCCAGAAAGCAGTGGCATTTCTATACACTAACAATGATACCGAAGAAAGAGAAATTAAGGAGTCAATCCCATTTGCAATTGCACCCAAAAGCATAAGATACCTATGAATAAACCTAACCCAAGAGGTAAAGGATCTATACCCTAAAATTTACAGGACACTTCTGAAAGAAATTGAGGAAGACACAAAGAGATAGAAAAAATATTCCATGTTCATGGATTGGAAGAATTAATATTGTGAAAATGTCAGTGCTTCCCAAGACAATTTACACATTCATTGCAATCCTTATCAAAATACCATAGACTTTCTTCAGAGAGTTGCAAAAATCATCTTAAGATTTGTGTGGAATCAGAAAAGACCCCGGATAGCCAGGAGTTTATTGAAAAAGAAAACCATAGCTGTGGCCATCACATTGCCAGATTTCAGGTTGTGCTACAAAGCTGTGATCATCAAGACAGTGTGGTACTGGCACAAAAACAAACACATATATTAATGAACCAGAATATAGATTCCAGAAATGGCTCTTCAACTCTATGGTCAACTAGTATTCGACAAAGCAGGAAAGACTATCCACTGGAAAAAAATACAGTCTCTTCAATAAGTGGTGCTGGAAAAATTGGACAGCCACATGCAGAAGAATGAAACTGGACCATTCTCTTACGCCATACAAAGATAAACTCAAAATGGATGAAAGATCTAAATGTGAGACAAGAATCCATGAAAATCCTAGAGGAGAATACAGGCAACACCCTTTTTGAACTTGGCCACAGCAACTTCTTGCAAGATACATCCATGAAGGCAAGGGAAACAAAAGCAAAAATGAACTATTGGGATTTCATCAAGATAAAGAGCTTCTGCACAGCCAAAGAAACAGTCCAGAAAACTAAAAGACAACCTACAGAATGGGATAAGATATTTGCAAATGACATATCAGATAAAGAGCTAGTATCCAAGATCTATAGGGAGCTTATTAAACTCAACAGCAAAGAAACAAACAATCCAATCATGAAATGGGCAAAAGGCATGAACAGAAATTTCATAGAGGAAGACATACACATGGCTAACATGAACATGAGAAAATGCTCCGCATCACTTGCCATCGGGGAAATACAAATCAAAACCACAATGAGATACCACCCCACTCCAGTGAGAACGGGGGAAAATTAACAAGGCAGGAAACAACAAATGTTGGCGAGGATGTGGAGAAAGGGGAACCGTCTTGCACTGTTGGTGGGAAGGTGACCTGGAACAGCCACTCTGGATAACTGTGTGGAGGTTCCTCAAAGAGTTAAAAATAGATCTGCCCTATGACCCTGCAATTGCACTGCTGGGTATTTATCCCAAATACACAGATGTAGTGAAACACCTGAACAACTGCACCCCAATGTTTATAGCAGCCATGTCCACAGTAGCACAACTGTGGAAGGAGCCTTGCTGTCCATTGAAAGATGAATGGATAAAGAAAATGTGGAATTTCTATCCAATGGAATATTACTCTACCATTAGAAATGACAAATACCCACCATTTGCTTCAACATCGATGGAACTGGAGGGTATTATGCTGAGTGAAATAAGTCAATTGGAAAAGGACAAACATTATATGGTCTCATTCACTTGGGGAATATAAAAATTAGTGAAAGGGAATAAAGCGAAAGGAGAGAAAATGAGTGAAAATATCAGTGAGGGTGACAAAACATGAGAGACTCCTAACTCTGGGAAACGAAGAAGTGGTAGTGGAAAGTGAGGTGTGTGTGGGGTTGGTGTGACTGAGTGATGGGCACTGAGGGGGCACTTGGCGGGATGAGCACTGGGTGTTATGCTGTATGTTGGCAAATTGAACTCCAATCAAACAAATTAACAAAAAAGAACTTATCAAACTCAACGCCCAAACAACATAACTCCAGTCAAGCAATGGGCAGAAACATGAATAGACATTTCTTCAAAGAAGGCATACAAGTGTCTAATAGCCAACAGGTACATGAAAAAGTATTCTTTGTCACTCAGCATCAGGGAAATACAGATCAAAGGCACAATGAAATACCACCTCGCACCAGTCATAATGGCTAAATTAACAACTCTGGAAATAACTGTTGGCAAGGATGCAGACAAAGGGGAGCTCTTTTAAACTGTTGATGGGAATGCAAACTGGTGTAGCCAGTCTGGAAAAACATTATAGAGATTCCTCAACAAGTTAAATTTATTTAGAACTATCCTACAATCTAGCAATTTCGCTACTAAGTATTTTTCCAAAGGGTACAAACATAGTGACTCAAAGGGGTGCATGCGCTGCAATGTTTATAGCAGCAATATCCAAAATACCCAAACTATGGAAAGAGTCCATATGTCCTTCGACTAATGAATGTATATAGAAGTTATATATATATATATATATATGTGTGTGTGTGTATTTTACAGCAGTATATCTATATATCCATCAGAAAGAATGAAATATTGCCATTTGCAACTATGTGAATGGAACTAGAGGGTACTATGCCATGTGAAATAAGTCACTCAGAGAAAGACAAATACCATATGATTCCACTCATATGTGGAATTAAAGGAACAAAACAGATGAACATAGCGGAAGGGAAGGAAAAATTAAATAAGTTGAATACAGAAAGGGAGACAAACCATAAGAGACTCTTATCTATAGTGAAAAAAGTGAGGGTTGCTGGAATGGATGTGGGTGGGGGGTTAGGGTAAATGGGTGATAGACATTAAGGAGGACACTTGAAGTATTGAGCACTGAGTGTTGTATTCAACTGATGAATCACTTAATTATACCTCTAAAACTAATAATGCTGTACCTTTTTACTATAAAAATAAGTTAAATATTTAAAAACCGATATTAAAACTAGGATTGTCTGTGCAGAGGTAAGGAGAGGAGGCACATACACATTTTTTTCTGTAATCCTTAAACTGCTGTAAAATTCTAGTTAAAAAAGTCCTGTTCAAAAAAAAAAAAGTCCTGCTCTTTGGTACATACTGCTGTGAAAATGAAATAACAATCCACAAATTGAGGGGGGTGGAGGATATTTGCAGAGCACATATCTCATAAATGACTTTATCTAGAATATATAAAGACATCAAAATGCAATAAAGAAGCAGCTTTGACAAATGATGAAAATTTGTAACATTTCACAAAAGAGGGTATACAAATAGATTTAAGCACATAAAAGATGTTTAACATTACTGGTATTTAGGAAAATACATGGTAAGCACACAATGAGATCTCACTACCTCTTTATTAGAATGGCTAAAATAAAAAGCATTGACATATTAAATTTGGATGAATGATAGTTCGAACTCCCATATCTTGCTGGGAATATGACATGGTTCAGCCACCTTGGAAAATAGTTTGGGGGATTTTTTTAAATAAAGTTTAACATAGACTTTCATAAAACCTAGCAATCCTACTCTTAGATATTTTCCTAAGAAACATGAAGACATGTGCTCCTACAAATTCCTGTATGTGCATGTTTATAGCAGCTATATACATAATGACCAAAATCTAAAAATAATCAAATGTCCTGCAGTTGATGAGAAACAAATTGGAATACACCATGCAATGAAATACAACTCAGAAATAAAAAGGAAAAATAAATTACTAATATATATAACTACACAAGTGAATCTCAAAATTATGATATGAAGTAAAAGAAGCAAGAATCAAAAGGCTACATTCTGTATGCTTCTATTTATATGGCATTCTGAAAAAGACAAAATCATAGCATGGGAAAACAGGGGGTTGCTAGGGAATAGGGAAGAAACGGTGAGATGAATATACAGTGGCATGAGAAATCTTTTGGTGGTGACATAATTAGCTGACATCTTGGTTATGGTGGTCATGAAACAACTATATAAGTTTTTCATAATTTATAAAACTGTACTCCTTAAAAGTTATCATATAAATTGTACCACAATAAAATAAAAAATTGAGTGCAAAATAAATAAGTGCAGTAAATATTGTTTATACGAATTGTTAAAAATTGTTTATACAAATTTATAAGGCAAAATAAAAAGCTATATATTTTATTATTATGTAAATGCATATACAAAGTAGTATATACATCAAATACATAGGCATGTGTGCTCAAAAGGAGATTAAAGAGATGGATAGATAAAACAGGAGGTGAAATATAAGAGACATGCACAGATAAACACATAATGAAGAACAGTATCTGAATCAATAAGGATGATTAATCCTATTATTCAAACTATGTTCATCTAATGTAAAAAAAAAAGAGACCGTAGTCCAGAAACAAAATAAGGAATGGATATGAATACTGATTAACTTTGTGCAGTGTAAGAAAAATGTAAGTGCATTCCTATGACCTAACGAATTCACTTCAGGCTATCTACTTTAAGGAAACACTTAAATATATGCAAAAGGATGCTTCCTGCAGCAGTATTTGAAATCGTAAAAAAATTTTAAGCTAAATGTCCACAATGGGAAATGGCAAAATCAATGTTAAAGAAAATTATATAATAGTTTAAAAATAATTAGGTAAAATTATCTGAGCCAGCACTGGAAAAAAAAAATTAAAGACATATTGCAAAGTAAAAGACAAAATGCAAAACCATGTGTTCAGTATGATCTAATTCATATATTTATAATGAACAAAATGATATTATACATATTTACAAGTAAAAATGAATTTAAAATGCATGGATAGAGGTCTGAAAGGATCTGCACCAGATTATTAACAGTGACATCCTCTGGGGGAAGTTACTAGAATTATGGGTTACCCTCCAGGGAACTTGAGCATTAAATAATTCTTCATGAGTGTACTCTTACACTTTTATGAGTGCTTTGTAATTAAAACTTAATAAATTTTAAACATAAATAATTGCTGTTTTATTGATACATTTAAATAAAATGTAAATTTGTTACTCAGAAGTAAAGCTATGTTAGATAAACATTGTTTATTAGATTTAAAGTCAATTTTTAACCTGTGACTAGATTGCAACTGTGATAGCAAGAATTCAAACTCTGCCCCCAGATCTCTCCAGCCCCTGCTGTACATGCCTAGTGTAATCCCCTTTTTTACATGAATGTTGACATGTGTGTGTATACTTGTATGTATCTCCCACAATTAGGTTATATCATATGACAAAAGGGAAGGGATATTTTCAGATATTGTTTAAGTCCCTAACCAGTTGACGTTAATTAGGAGATATATTGTGGGTGGGTCTGACCTAATCAGATGCCCTTTAAAATAGATTTAGAGGTAAGAGACCTAAAGGATCAGAGATTCTCCTTCCCTGGATTTTGTTTCAAAGTTTTATCTAAATATTCATTAGTTAACATATAGTGTAATATTAGTTTCAGGAGAATTTAGTGATCCATCACATGTATGTAACACCCAGTGCCCATCATAAGAGCCCTCTGTAAAACCCATCACCCATTTAGACTCTCCCTGACACACCTCCCCTCCAGTAACACTCATTTTCTTCTCTATAAAGAGTCTCTTATGGTTTGTCTCCATCCCTTTTTTATTCTCTTATGTTCATCCCTTTTGTTTCTTAAATTTGTTTCTTAAATTCAACGTATGAGTGAAATCATATGCTATTTGTCTTTCTCTGGCTGATCTATTTCATTTAGCACAATACACTCTAGCTCCATCCTTGTTGCTACAAATGGCAAGATATCATTCTTTCTTATGGCTGAGTGATACTCCATTGTGGATATTTATTTATTTATTTATTTATTAAAATATAAATTTAAGGCAGCCCGGGTGGCTCAGCAGTTTAGCACTGCCTTGGGCCCAGGGCCTTATCCTGGAGTCCCGGGATCGAGTCCCACGTCAGGCTCCCTGCATGGAGCCTGCTTCTCCCTCTGCCTGTCTCTCTCTCTCTCTCTTTCTCTCTCTCTGTGTGTGTCTCTCATGAATAAATAAATAAAAATCTTTGAAAAAAATTAAAATAGAATAAAATAAAATATAAATCTATAAATTTTATAAAAATAAAAAATTGTATTAAATTTATATATTTTTAAAATTTATAATAATATTCATTAAAATTTTATATAATTTTAAATTTATTTTTATTTATATTTTATATAAATTTATAAATATATTATTTATATATAAATATAAATATATTTATGGAAATCTATGAAATATATATTTATATATTTATATGTGGAGATATATAAATAAATATATATACATAAATATATATATTTATATATAAATATAAATACATATAAATATATAAATAATAATATAGCTATAATTAATACTTAATTTAGCTATTGTTGATAATGCTGCTATGAACCATGGGATGAATGTGCCCCTTTGAATCAGCAATTTTGTACCCTTTGGGTAAATACCTAGTAGTGCAATTGCAAGGTCCTCGGGTAGTTCTATTTTTTAACTTTATGAGAAATCTCCATACTGTTTTCCAGAATGGCTGCACAGGTTGCATTCCCACCAATAGTACATATCTCATAAATGACTTGTATGAGATATGTACTATGAATAGTACAGGGGGTTTCCCTTTCTCCAAATCCTTGCCAAAATTGGTTGTTTTTTCTGTTGCTAATTTTAGCCGCTCTGACAGGTATGAGGAGGTACCTTATCATGGTTTTGATTTGTATTCCCCTGATGAAGAGTGATGTTGAGGAACTTTTCATTTGCCTGTTCGTCATCTGTATGTTTTCTTTGGAAAAATGTCTATTCATGTTTTCTGCCCATTACTTCACTGGATTTTTTTTTTGGTGTTGAGTGTAAGTTCTTTATACATTTTGGATATTAACCCTTTATCAGATTTGTCACTTGCAACCATCTTCCATTTTGTAGGTTGCCTTTTAGTTTTGTTGATTGTTTCCCTCACTGTGCAGAAGTTTTTGTATTGATAAAGTCCCAATAGTTCATTACTGCTTTTGTTTTTGTTGCTGCCAGAGATGTGTCTAATAAGAAGTTGCTACAGCCATGAACAAAAAGGTTCCTGCCTGGTTTCCTCTCTAGGATTTTGATGGTTTCCTGTTTCACATTTGGGTCATTCTTCCATTTTGAATTTATTTTTTGTGTATGATGTAAGGAAGTGGTACAGTTTCATTCTTCTGAATGTTGTTGCCCAGTTTTCCCAACCAACACCATTTGTCGACATTTTTGCCATTGGATATTCTTTGCTGATTTGTCAAACTTAGCTGACCATGTAGTTGTGGGTAGATTTCTGTTTTCCATTCTGTTCCACTGATTTATGCGTCTGTTTTTGTGCCCATACAATACAGTCTTGATGATTATAGCTTTTTAATACATATTGTAGTGCAGAATTGTGATGCCTCCAGCTTTGGTTTTCTTTTTCAACATTCCTTTGGTTACTCAGGGTCTTTCGTGGTTCCATAGAAATTTTAGGATTGTTGATTATAGCTCTGTAAAAAATTCTCGCGGTAAAAAGAAATCCTGGTGGTAGTTTGATAAGGATTGCAGTATGTAGACTGTTTTGGGTACTCTAGACATATTAAAAAATTTGTTCTTCCAATCAATAAGCATGGAATGTTTTTCCATTTCTTTGTATCATCTTCAATTTTTTTCACATGTATTCTGCAGCGTTCAGAGTACAAATCTTTTTTTTTTAACAGTATGTAGACTGTTTTGGGTACTATAGACATATTAAAAAATTTGTTCTTCCAATCAATAAGCATGGAATGTTTTTTCATTTCTTTGTATCATCTTCAATTTTTTTCACATGTGTTCTGTAGCGTTCAGAGTACAAATCTTTTTTTTAACGATTTTATTTATTTATTCATAGAGACAGAGAGAGAGAGAGGCAGAGACACAGGCAGAGGGAGAAGCAGGCTCCATGCAGGGAGCATGGGACATAGGACTTGATCCCAGGTCTCCAGGATCACACCCCGGGCTGCAGGCAGCGCCAAACCGCAGTGCCACTGGGGCTGCCCCAGAGTACAAATCTTACCACTTTGGCTAGGCTTATTACTAGGTATCTTATAGTTTTTGATGCAATTGTAAATGGGACCGATTTCTTGATTTCTCTTTCTGCTGCTTCGTTATTGGTTTGTAGAAATGCCACAGATTTCTCATATTGTTTTGTATCCTGGGGCTCTTCTGAGCTCATCTATCTAGTAATTATTTGGCAGAGTCTTTCAAACTTTCTATATAGAGTATCATGTCATTTGCAAAGAGGAAAGTTTAACTTCTTCCTTGCTGATTTTTTTAAAAAAGTATGTATGTATGTATGTATGTATGTATGCATTCATTCATTCGTTTGTTTTTATGAGAGAGAGAATGCAGGAGGGGCATAGGAAGAGGGAGAAAAAATTTCAAGCAGACTCTGCACTGAGCACAGAGCCTTACACAGGGTTCAATTTTGTGACCCTGAGATCGTGACCTGAACTGAAACCAACTATAGGATATTTAACCAACTGTGCCACTCAGGTGCCTCTTCCTTGCTGATTTTGATGGATTTCATTTCTTTTTGGTGTCTGATTGCTTAGGTTAGGACTTCCAGTACTATGTTAAATAACAATAGTGAGAGTAGACATCCCTGTCTTCTTCCTGACCATAGAGGAAAAGCTCTCAGTTTTGCCCAATTGAAGATGATATTAGCTGTGGATCTTTTGTATATGCATTGATGATGAATGATGTTCCCTCTATCCCTACTTTGTTGAGAGTTTTTATCAAGAATGAATGCTGTACTTTATCACATGCTTTTGCTTGTCTCTACTTAAAGGATCATATGTTCTTATCTTTTATTTTATTAATGTGACATTGATTTGTGAATATTGAACCAGCTCTGCTGTCTCATTTGAGAAGTTCTACTTGATCACGGTGAATAATCTTTTTAATGTACTATTGGATTTGATTTGGTAGTATCTTATTGAGAATGTTTGCATCAATGTCTGTCAGGTATATTAGCTTGTAATTCTCCTTTTTGTGGGGTCTTTGTCTTGTTTTGGAATCAAGGTAATGGTGGCCACATTGAACAAGTTTGGAAGTTTTCCTTCTATTTCTATTTTTTGGAACAGTTGAGAAGAACAATATTAACTTTTCTTTAAATGTCTGGTAGAATTCCCCTGCAAAGCCATAAGGCTCTGGACTTTTGTTTGTTGGGAGATTTTTTATTTCATTTCTTTGCTGGTTACAAATATGTTCAAATTTTCTATTTCTTCCTGTTTCCGTTTTGGTAGTTCTTATGTTTCTAGTAATTTATTTCAGATTGCCCAATTTGCTGGCAAATACTTTTTCATAATATTCTCTTATAATTGTATTTCTGTAGTGTTGGCTGTGAACTATGAGAGAGAGAGAGACATACATAATATATAATATATAATATATATGTTAGATTTGCCAACATATAGTATAACATCTGGTGCTCATACCGTCAAGTGCCCCTCTCAGTGCCCATTACTCAGTCACCCCATCCTCCCACCCACCTCCCGTTCCACTACCCCTTGTTCATTTCCCAGATTTAGGAGTCTCTTATGTTTTGCCACCCTCTCTGATTTTTCCCACTCATTTTCTCTCCTTTCCTCTATAATCCCTTTCACTTTTTTTTATATCACCCAGATGAGTGAAACCATATAATGATTGTCCTTCTCTGATTGACTTACTTCACTCAGCATAAGACCCTCCAGTTCCATCCATATCGAAGCAAATGGTGGGTATTTGTCATTTCTAATGGCTGAGTAATATTCCATTGTATATATATATACCACATCTTTATCCATTCATCTTTCAATGGACACCAAGGCTCCTTACACAGTTTGGCTATTGTGGACATTGCTGCTATAAACATTGGGGTGCAGGTGTCTCAGCTTTTCACTGCATCTATATCTTTGAGGTAAATCCCCAGCAGTGCAATTGCTGGGTTCCTATAGGGTAGCTCTATTTTTAACTCTTTGAGGAAACTCCACAGTTTTCCAGAGTGGTTGTACCAGTTCACATTCCCACCAACAGTGCAAGAGGGTTGCCCTTTCTCCACATTCTCTCCAACATCCGTTGTTTCCTGTGTTGTCAATTTTCACCATTCTCACTGGTGTGAGGTGGTATCTCATTGTGCTTCTGATTTGTATTTCCCTGATGGCCAGTGATGCAGAGCATTTTCTCATGTGTTTGTTGGCCATGTGTATGTCTTCTTTGGTGAAATTTCTGTTCCTGTCTCTTTCATAATTCTAATTACGTGATTCCTTTCTCTTTTATTTTTTGATAAGTCTGGCTAGGGGCTTATCAATTTTATCAGTTCTTTCAAAGATCAGCTCCTTGTTTCACTGATCTTTTTTTTATTTCTATATCATTGATTTCTGCTCTAATCTTTATTATTTCCTTTCTTCTGCTGGCTTTAGGTTTTATTTGTTCTTCCTCTTGTAGCTCTTTTAGGTGTAAATTTAGGTTGTAAATTTGAGATTTTTCTTGCTTCTCGAGTTAAGCCTGTATTGCTATATACTTTTCTCTTATGAATGTTATTATTGCATCCCAAAGGTTTTGGACTGTTTTGTTTTCATTTTCATTTGTTTCCACGTAGTTTTTCATTTCTTCTTTAATTTCCTGGTTAACCCATTTATTCCTTAGTAGGAATAACCTCTATGTATTTGAGGTCTTTCCAAATTTCTTCTTGTGGTTGACTTCAAGTGTCATAGTATCGTGGTCTGAAAATATAAATGTTATGATCTCAGACTTCCTTTACTCGTTGAGGGCTAATGTGTGACCCAGTATGCAAGCTATTCTGGAGATTGTTCCATAGGCACTTGAAAAGAATGTGTATTCTGCTGCTTTAGGATGAAATGCTCTGAATATATCTGTTAAGTCCATCTGGTCTGATATGTTATTCAAAGCCATTGTTTCTTGGTTGATTTTCTGCTTTGATGATCTTTCCATTAATGTAAGTGGGGTGTGAATGTCTGCCACAATTATTGTACTATTGTCAATGAGTTCCTTTCTGTTATTAATTGATTTATATATTTGCTCCCAATTTGAAGGCATAAATATTTGCAATTGTTAGATCTCCTTGTTGAATAAACTCCTTAATTATGATATATTGCCCTTCTTCATCTCTTTTTACAGTCTTTGGTATAAAATACAGTTTATCTGATATAAGTATGGCTACTCTGGCTTTCTTTTTATGTCCATTTGCATGATCAATGGTTCTCCATACCTTCACTTTCAGTCTGTAGGTGTTTTTAGGTCTAAGGGGAGTCTCTTGTAGGCAGTGTGTAGATGAGTCTTATTCTTGTTGTTTTAATCCATTCTGATACCCTGTGTCTTTTGATGAGCATTTACTCCATTTATATTCAGAGCAATTATTGATTGATATGAACTTAGTGCTATTGTGTTCATTGTAAAGTTGTTTCTGGAGAATTTCTGTGCTCCTTTCTAGTCTTTGTTGGTTTTGGTCTTACTTTCCCACTCAAAGAGTACCCTTTAATATTTCTTGCAGGGCTGCTTTAGTGGTCACAGACTCCCTTTTTGTTTGTTTGGAAAACTCTATCATTCCTCCAATTATGACTGGATAATAGGGTAAAGTATTCTAGGCTGCATATTTTTTCCCATTCAGCACATTGAATACATCTTGGCACTCCCTTTTGGCCTGCCAAGTTTCTGTGAAGAGGTTTCCTGCTAACCTTATTTGTCTTCCCTAGTAAGTTAATGACTTTTTTTTTCACTTGCTGCTTTTAGGATTTTTTTCTTATCCCTGAATATTGCAAATTTATTTACATGTTTTGGTGTTGGCTTCCTTTGGCTTATTTTTATGGGTGTTCTCTGTACATCCTGGATTTGGATGTCTATTTCCTTCTCGAGATTAGGGAAGTTTTCAGGTATTATTTGCTCAAATAAACCTTCTGTCCTCTTTTCTGTCCCTTCTTCTGGGTCTCATATGATATGAATGTTATTATACTTTATGGATTAACTGAGTACCCTAATTCTACATTCGTGATCCAAAAATTTTCTTTCCTTATTTTTTCAACTTTATTTTTCCCCTAATTTTATCTTCTTTGTCACTTATTCATTCCTCTACTTCTTCAATCCTTGTGATCATTGCATTCAGTCTATTTCATATCTTGGTTATAGAAATTTTTCTTTTAGCTTGACTAGTTTTTAGATTTTTTTATGTCCTTGGTAAGGTCTCCATAGTGTCTTCTATGCTTTTCTCAAGCCCAGTCAATATCCTTATCATTATTACTTTAAATTCTAAATCAGGCATGTTATATCTATTTCAATTAGATATCTGGTTGTAACTTTCCTTTTTATTTCTTTTTTAAAAGGTTTTATTCTTGAGAGACAAACACAGAGATATAGAAACATAGGCAGAGGGAGAAGCAGGACTTGATACCAGGACCCCAGGATCACCCCCTAAGCCGAAGGCAGATGCTCAACCACTGAGCCACCCAGGTGTCCCACCTTTCTTTTTTTTTTTTTTTTTTTTTTTTTTTTTTTTTTTTTTTTTTTTTTTTTTTTTTTTTTATTGGTGTTCAATTTACTAACATACAGAATAACACCCAGTGCCCGTCACCCATTCACTCCCACCCCCCGCCCTCCTCCCCTTCTACCACCCCTAGTTCGTTTCCCAGAGTTAGCAGTCTTTACGTTCTGTCTCCCTTTCTGATATTTCCCACACATTTCTTCTCCCTTCCCTTATTTTCCCTTTCACTATTATTTATATTCCCCAAATGAATGAGAACATATAATGTTTGTCCTTCTCCGACTGACTTACTTCACTCAGCATAATACCCTCCAGTTCCATCCACGTTGAAGCAAATGGTGGGTATTTGTCATTTCTAATAGCTGAGTAATATTCCATTGTATACATAAACCACATCTTCTTTATCCATTCATCTTTCGTTGGACACCGAGGCTCCTTCCACAGTTTGGCTATCGTGGCCATTGCTGTAATAGAAAAAATGCCAAACTGGAAGATCTCAAAATCCCTAACCATCAGTGATTCTAAGTAGCTTAAACTTTCTAAGGTTCAGGTCTCCCAGTTGAACAAAAAAGATCAGAAAAACTGCTTTATTCGTGGTTGTGAGGTTGACATGAAATTAGATAATGAATATGAAAATGCTAAAAAAAAGTGAAAGTATTGTTATGGCAATTTTACAATTCCAGAAAACATATTCATGAGATGACAGAAAGGTGAAGAAGCATTTTTATAAAGCCAGATCGCTTTATAAAGCCTCACTGTCCATCGAAAGATGAATGGAAAAAGAAAATGTGGAATATGTATACGATGGAATATTACTCTGCCATTAGAAATGACAAATACGCACCATTTGCTTCGACATGGATGGAACTGGTGGGTATTATGTTGAGTGAAATAAGTCAATCGGAAAAGGACAAACATTATATGGTCTCATTCATTTGGGGAATATAAAAATTAGTGAAAGAGAATAAAGGGAAAGGAGAGAAAATGAGTGAAAATATCACTGAGCGTGACAAAACATGAGAGACACCTAACTCTGGGAAATGAACAAGGGGTGGTGGAAGGGGAGGTGTATGTGGGGTTGGTGTGACTGGGTAATGGGCACTGAGGGGGGCACTTGGCGGGATGAGCACTGGGTGTTATGCTATATGTTGGCAAATTGAACTCCAATAAAAACATTTTTTTAAGTGAAAAAGTATAGCAGAATTAAAATAAAATTTAAAATATCAATATTATACATAGTATTTGTTATGCCTGGAAGGGTAAATACCAAAATGTTAGCAATGGTATTTGTAGTAATATGAAATATATTACTTTTATTTTTTTTATTTTTTTATTTTTTAAAACTTTTTTTTTTTAATTTTTATTTATTTATGATAGTCACACAGAGATAGAGAGAGAGAGAGGCAGAGACATAGGCAGAGGGAGAAGCAGGCTCCATGCACCGGGAGCCCGATATGGGATTCGATCCCGGGTCTCCAGGATCGCGCCCTGGGCCAAAGGCAGGCGCCAAACCGCTGCGCCACCCAGGGATCCCGAAATATATTACTTTTAAAACAAAAATATTAAAACCTAAAATAAAAAACAAACAAAAAAAAGAAACCAATGTCACCAAGACCCAAACCAATGAAAATCAAATACATCAAAGAAAGACCCCACTGAATAAGTCACTCTTTTAAGACAAGTAGCTTGCTCAGTGATCTCATGCAATTGAGTATCCATTTCCCTGAAATTGTTAATCCAGGTGCAGCAAAGGGTGTTGGCTATAGTAGATACCTCTTTGATTAGCTAAAAGATAATCAAGGGCTATACTATTATCAAGAATAACTGGCCAGAGTCTGAGAATTTCAGGGAGTAGCTATTGCTTTAACAGCAGATTTTGAAACAATTCTAAGAATTAAGGTAAATTTCTAGGGCACCTGGCTGGCACAGTTGGTTGTGTCTGACTCTTGGTTTCAGCTCAGGTCATGATCTCAAGGTCTTGAGTTCAAGCCCCACACTGGGCTCCACACTCAGCATGGAGTCTGCTTGGGTTTCTCTCTCCCTCTCCCTCTACTTCTCCCCACCCCGCACTCTCTCTCTCTTTCAAATAAATAAATAAATAAATAAATAAATAAATAAATAAATAAATAAATATTTTTTAAAAAAGAATTAAGGTAAATTTCTTGATCATGGGATCATTTGCATTTCTCCCTACCCAGGCAAATAGGGACCTGCCAAAAGGAGTGAATCATCAGTCATGAAAGCCTTCTGAGAGTTCCTTTCTAACTCTGCAATGCCAGTTTAGGAAATTTGACAAATGAGATTACTTATTTTGCTTATAAAAAATTAGGAACACAGATTTTTCTTTTAGCCTGAAACAAAAAGTCACTAATTTCCAAAGGTTACTCTCCTTAGCCATGGTCCAGTAAATTTTAAAGATGAAGGCATTACTTTTCTAGGCCAATGCCAGAGTAAAGGAAAGGAAAAGAAGGAGAAATGGGTTTCATGTTGATTTGAAGTATGAAATCTTGATCCATTGTCTTGGGTGGAAGCAGTCTACCTTGACACCAGCTACTTCTTTCTTGTCAACTTCATTCAGAGGTTTCCAGCATCTACACAGGAGCAGGTGTTAGGTAGAGCCTTTTTATTTTTATTATTGCTTATTTATTTTTTGGTGTGTGATGTATACACAAGGCTCAATAATTTTTAATTTGTAGCAGTGTTAGTCATCATGAGCACCTGGTAAGGTTCCTTCCAATGGGGCTTTGAGGATTGTCCTCCACTGATAAAATTTCCAGAATACCTAATCACAAAGCTCTAAACTGTGACCAACAGGGTCCTATGAATTGAGATCTAGTAAGGCTTCTTTAACCTTTGTTGATAGGCTTGAGTATAGTAGATAGTCATAATAGTCTGAGACAACAAAGGATCAAACAGAAGGTTGTACAGTGATAGAATTTCAAGAGGTCTGTATGGTTTTCATTAAGGCTTGTTGGTTTTTCCAGGGAAGTGGGTGCCTCAATCACCAGAGATTATCGAAGGTGTATTTCAAGTGGAAAAATATATTTTAACAGTTTTTTTCCTATTGTGAGGGCATCAGCCTTATGGCAGGGAAAGGCTTCAACTCACCTGGAAAACATACAACCAAAAACATGAACATATTGGTAACCCTTACTACATGGCAATCAAAGGATGTCCAGCTACAGGTGTTTAAGTGTCCAGAGAGAGGAAACCTGAGGCCTCTGGGAACAAAAGCAGTTTCTCCAAGATTACGAACCTAACAAGCCAGACATTGTTAGTAGACTGTTTTTTTGCAATACTACAGAAGTCTCTGTACCCATGTGTATTTATAATTTGAGTCATCTTAAAAGCTATACAGTGGGTAAAGAAATGTAAAAGACCCAAAATGAATTTTATCAGAAAGCTGAGAAGAAACAATTAGTTGTCTTGGGCTTCCCATAGCCCAGACTGTCCACTGAATTTGCAACCATTATATACCTATCTTAATTTCTTTGATTCAGGAGCAGACTACTGCCATGTTACAACGACAATAGGATGGCAAAAGTTAGGCCATCAGAGGACATTTTTTGTTGGAGAATGGATTTTATTCACATGTGCTGCAATCTTACGAAGAAAACATAAAATTTAGGATTACTTCTTGTATGACAATACTTCCCATGTAATTTAACATATTAAATAAATCTAATTACTTTAGCAAATCCTTTGGAATGTTCCAGGTTAAAAAAGACTTAAGCAGATCAAAACTCTAGAAAAACTTTTTTTTCTTGTTAACATTGAGAAAAGCAAATTCTAATTTTGTGCTAGGTTACTTTTGATATTAACATTTATTGTATCTCAATCTGAGTCCTGACCACACATAATCTTTCTTTTTAATTTTTAATTTTAATTTTTAAAGATTTTATTCATTTATTCATGAGTGGGGGGCAGGGACACAGGCAGAGGGAGAAGCAGGCTCCATGCAAGGAGCCTGATGTGGAACTCATCCCGGGACCCCAGGTTCATGCCCCCAGCTGAGGCAGGCGCCAAACCGCTGAGCCACCCAGAGGGTCCCAACATTTATTTTTAAATATTTTTTTTCACAAAACTTTTACAACCTTTTTATACATTCAGATTTTATCCTGAGTATTCCCTCTTTAAAGAA
Source organism: Canis lupus familiaris (assembly GCF_011100685.1). Lineage (NCBI taxonomy): Eukaryota > Metazoa > Chordata > Mammalia > Carnivora > Canidae > Canis > Canis lupus. The sequence goes on along the minus strand of NC_049260.1, from coordinate 50,406,080 downwards.
CCAGCCTTATTTTAGGATAAGATAACTTTTTTTCCACTCAACAAAGATGTATTTTCATTACTCATACTTTTTTTAAACCAAAAACACACATCTTACTTTCTTTTTATTTTTTTATTTTTTAAAGATTTTATTTATTTATTCATGACAGAGAGAGAGAGAGAGAGAGAGAGAGAGAGAGAGGCAGATACACAGGCAGAGGGAGAAGCAGGCTCCTTCCAGGGAGCCCAATGCGGGACTCGATCCCGGGTCTCCAGGATCACACCCCGCTGAAGGCAGCGCTAAACCGCTGGGCCAACAGGGCTGACCTTACTTTCTTTTTATAGAAAGTTGTTTCCCTTATTAGAATTTCTTAACTCTTAGGAACTTTAATTTATAGTGAAAGCTAATACTTAAGCAATTGTGAACTGTCTGTTGCACCAGTATTCCTTAGTGTGGAAAATGATGAATACATTTTATAACTTTGAGAAATGCACTTTTTCAAAGTACATCTTTTAATAAAGCACAAAATTGATTTACTAAGAGACCCAAATTTACCTTGAGTTTATCAGTAATAAAAAAGCCAAAAGTAGATAAATCTATGTTCAGTAGTTATTGCTTCATTATTTTATCTTATTGGGAAATGATCTAGATATTTAATGAATTTAACTTGATTTGTCATTTAACCTAGCTCAGCAAAATTTTAAGATTTCAGGTTATCAAAAATATTTGGGAGGCTATCTAAAAAATATTTACACCTATTTAATTTGCTTGTTTTAAACAAGTACGCTTAAATTACCCCCAAAAAATCTTCATGAGACACCAAACTCAGTCATTTTTCTGAGCCAGATTTTTAAAAAAATCATTTTGTAGCAGAGATTACATCAACTTACCTGACTTACCTTACTAAAGTATACCCAGGCATAATAAAAGTTTTAATTTTAATGCTCTAAAGCTAGCTTTAGATAGCTCTAAAGACATGTCTATTTTAAATAAACCAATAAAAATTTCCCCTTAGTACCTGAACTTGAAAAAAATTGAGTTAACTTTTATCTAAGAGTTTTAGAGTGCCCAATCTTTATAAGTGCTTGCCTTTAAACCAACTAAATAGAATTCTTTGACAAATTAATTTTAGCAGTATCATCCAGAGGTAAAAAAAAAATTACCTCACATTTACCATATATATATTATATATATATATATTTTCCATATATATATATATATATAGTAAATATACATATACACACACAAAAAGACAGAGGTAAAGACCTTATATTTTGTAATATTTTTAAAGATTTTTAAGATTTGTATTTGTCCCTGGAATTTGTCTTAGGAGACTAATTGTTAGATTTGGGCAAAAGAGCCCTTTTAGCAGTTTGCATTTTAAAAAGGACTCTTTCCCTTTTTTCCCCCTTTAGTTTCAAGTGATTGTGGTTGTGATTGTGGGTTGTGTTTACATTGTGTTTACATTTCAAAGACAAAGTAACATATAAATTTAATGGACACAATGAATGCAAGTCTTTCCAAGAAAGATTTTGGATTCTTGAAGCCAATTACTAACAAGCCATTTAAGAAAAAATAGAGGAAGTTAAGGGATTCATAAAAGAATGAGTGAACTTTGAATTATCATTAGAGCTGCATCTCTGGTTCTGTAAAGATTTGGAAGATAAAGAGAGTTGCATACATCTCCTCAATGAATTGGGTTGTAACTTAAATGGCATCATAGATTGATCCAACAATTCAGCTATATTATCCACAATTTACTTTTTACCCTCTGGCTACCTAGTTCTAATTTTAAATATTTCTGGCAGTATTGAATAACCACTCTTTGGTGTAAGAGGTGTTCTCAAAGAGGGTACAGAAGATATTACCTCCCTCAAACCTGGAGTCACTCTCAATGATAGCCAAATGAAAGAATTAACAACCTGCATATTCTAGGCAGGCAGAAAGCCACATTGCACAAATGAGACAAGCAAGAAAATAACTATCTCTGGGAGAGGATCAATAATACATGGGTTTGTATTTGAAAAGGAAGGGACAATGTGAAATTGTATTTTCCTCTCTCAGCTAGATGCTACAGTGCTACAGAGATTTGGTAGAACGGATTCTGTTAAGAATTTACACCAGTTTGCTGTCTTCTGCCAATTTTTCTAAAATCCTCTTTGCAGGCTCTGGTACTTTTCAGTTTCCCCTTGGGTGTTTAAGAAGATAACATAGCACTTAACCAGAAAATCCCTCAGTTTTGACAACCATTGGAATTGCCCATATGGGGGCCCTCTTTTGAAAGTAGACATGGAAACATCTATAAGGCAAGTAACTTGATAGTTTTTTGTTTACAGTGTGCAGCCATTTTATGGTGAAGAAAAATTAGAGGATCAGTGGATGAGTACTCAAAGGATAGAGGGGAACAGTAGGAGTTTTGTCATTCTTAGAGTCTTTTGGCTTAGGTGCTTCTTACATCCTTAATTTTTCATTAGCTTTTTGTAATGAATCATGTAATGAAACTACTTTGAAATTTTGAAAACTTTTGGAGGCTTCTGCTTACCAATTAAAACAGGTATTCCATTCTGTTTAGTTTGGGGATCCTTGTTTTTAACTGCACTTCTTAGTGATCTTATCTAATTGGAATGTTCCAAATAATGGTCATTATATTTCTAGGTTGTAATTCACCTGAGGGTTGGAAACACTTTGGTAGGATGATGGCCACAAATTAAGTTAACTCACATTTTTTATTCAAGTATAATTAACATATAGTGTTATATTAGTTTCAGGTATACAATATAATGATTCAACAATTCTATACATTATTCAATGCTCATCACCATAAGTGCTTTCTTAGTACCATTCACCTATTTTACCCACACCCACCATCCTGCCATCTGGCAACTACCACTTTGTTCTCTATATTTAAGATTCATTTTTGTTTGTCTTTTTTTCCTTTGTTTTGTTTCTTAAATTCTACATATGAGTAAAATTGTTTGGTATCGGTCTTTTTTCTGACCTATTTCCCTTAGCATTATACCCACAAGATCCATCCACCTTGTTGCAAATGGCAACATTTTGTTCTTTTTATGGATGAGTAATATTCTATTGCATATATACATACCAATTTTCTTTGTCCATTCATCAGTGGATGGACACTTGGGTTGCTTCCATATCCTAGCTAGTGTAAATAATGCTGCAATAAACATAGGAGTGTAAATTTCTTTTTCAAATAAGTGTTTTCATTTGTTGGGGGTAAATACACAGTAGTAGAATTATTGGATCATGTGGCAATCCTATTTTTAATTTTTTGAGGAACTTTCATACTATTTTCCAGAGTGGCTGCATCTGCTTTAATTCCCAACAGTGCACAAGGATTTCTTTTATCCACATTCTCATCAACACTTGTTATTCTTGACTTTTTAAATTTTACTTATTTTGACAGGTGTGAGGTAATATATAATTATTTTTGATTTATGATGATTAGTGATGTTGAGCATCTTTCTATTTGTATGTTGGTCATCTATATGTCCTTTTTGAAAGAAAAAATCTATTCATGTCCTCTGCCCATTTTTTAATTTGCTTGATTTTTTTGCATTGAGTACTATAAATTCTTTATATATCTTGGACATAAACCCCTTATCAGATAAATTATTTGCAGATATCTTATTACATTTAAGGTTGCCTTTTGTCATGCAAAAGCTTTTCATTTTTGTATAGACCAAGCACTTTAATTTTGCTTTTGTTTACCATGCCAGAGGAGACATGTATAGAAAAATGTTTATATGGTTCATGTCAAAGAGATTGCCAGTAGTCTATTGTTTTCTTCTAGGAAATTAATGGTTTCAGGTCTCACATTTAGGTCTTTAATCCATTTTGAGTTTCTTTTTGTGTATGGCATAAAAAATTGGTACAATTTCATTACTTTGCATAGAGCTGTTCATTTTTCCCAACATCATTTGTTGAAGAGATTTTCCTTTCCTACTGTACATCTTGCCTCCTTTGTTGCAGATTAATTGGCCATATACTCATGGGTTTATTTCTGGATTTTGGATTATGTTACATTGATCTATGCATCTATTTTATGTTTTCTTTCTTTTTTGAAATATTTTATTTATTTATGTGAGACAGTGAGAAGGAGAGAGTGTGAATGCAAGCTGTGGGAGGGGCAGAGGCAGAGGGAGAAGCAGACTCCCTGCTGAGCAGGAAGCCCAAGGTGGGGCTTGATCCCAGGACCCTGAGATCATGACCTTTGACTCATCAAAGGCAGATACTTAACCAACTGAACCACCCTGGCGCCCCAGCACAATATTGGTTTCATTACTAAAACTTTGTAGTACATCTTGAAATTTGGTATTGTGATTTCTCCAGTTTTGTTTTTCTTTTATAAGATTTCTTTGGCTATTTAAACTCTTTTGAGAGTCCATACAAATTTTATGACTATTTGTTCTAGTTCTGTGACAAATGCTGCTGGTATTTTGACAGGGATTGCATTTAATCTGTAGATTGCTTTGGATAGTATAGACATTGTGAAAATACTGGTTTTCACAGTGTGCAAACATACAACATTTTCCCATTTGTTTGTTTCATCTTCAATTTCTTTCATTAAGGTTTTATAGTTTTTGGAGTACAGGTCTTTCACTTCCTTGAGTAAGTTTATTCCTAATTATTTTATTCTTTTTGTTGCGATTGCAAATGGGATTGTTTTCTTAGTTTCTATTTTGGCTACTTCATTATTAGTGTATAGAAATGCAACAGATTTCTGTATGTGAATTGTGTATTGAATTTCAGTTTCAGTAGTTTTTTGGTGAAGACTTTAGGATTTTCTATATTTAGTATCATGTGGTTTATAAATAGTGAAAATATTACTTCTTCCTTATCAATTGGGATGCCTTTTCTTTTCCTTCTCTGATAGCTGTAGTTAGAACTTCCAGTGCTGTGTTAAATAAAAGTGGAGAGAGTAGACATCCTTGTCTTCTTACTGATCTTAGAGGAAAAGCTCTTGGTTTTACAGCACTGAATATGATGTTAGCTGTGGATTTTTCATATATTGCCTTTATGTTAGAGTATGTTCCCTGTAAGTTAAATTTGTTGAGAGTTTTTATAAGTGGATGCTGTGTTTTTTTTTCAAATGGTTTTCAAGCATCTATAAAAGGATCATATGTTTTATTTTTCTTTTCTTTTTAATGTGATGTATTATGTTACTTGATTTGCAAATATTGATCCACACTGTACCTCTGGAATAAATTCCACTTGATTATGGTGAATGATTTTTTTAAATGTATTGTTAAATTAGGTTTCCTAATATTTTGTTGAGGATTTTTATATGTATGTTCATTAGAGATATTGGCCTGTAGTTTTTTTTCTTTTGTAAAGTATTTATCTGATTTTGGTATCAAGGTAAAGCTGGCCTCATAGAGTAAATTTAGAAGCTTTCTTTCCTCTGTTTTTTGGAGTCATTTGAGGATAATAGTTATTATTTTTCTTCAAATGTTTGGTAGAGTTTACTTATGAAGCCATCTGGTGATGCACTATAATTGCTTGGAATTTTTTGATAATTGCTACTCATTAATATGTTCAAATTTTCAATTTCTTTCCCTATAATCCAATTTCTTTCTGGTTCAGTTTTGGAAGGTTATATGTTCCTAGGAATTTATTCATTTTGTCTAGATTGCCCGATTACTTTGCATATAATTTTAAAAAGTCTTTGTATTTCCATGCCAAATAGTTGGCATATAATTTTCATAATCTTTGTATTTCCATGATTCTTGTTGTTCTTTCTCCTCTTTCATATCTGGTTTTATTGAGTCAACTCCTCCACCCCTCCTTTTTTTTGATGAGTCTGCAAAACGCTTGTAAATTTTCTTGATGTTTTCAAGGAATCAGCTTCTGGTTTCATTGTTCTGTTCTATTGTATTTTTAGCCTCTATTTCATTTTCTGCTCTCTTTTTTTTAAGAATTTATTTTATTTTTATTTATTTATTCATGAGACACACAAAGGAAGGCAGAGACATAGGCAGAGGGTGAAGCAGGCTCCCTGCAGGGAGCCTGATGTGGGACTTGATCCCAGGACCCTGGGATCACAACATGAGCCAAAGACAGGTGCTCAACCACTGAGCCACCCAGGCTCCCCTCTGCTCTAATTTTTATTATTTCCCTCCTCCTTCTGGCTTTGAGCTTTGTGTCTTTTTCTTTTTCTAGCTCCATTACCTGTAAAGTTAGGTTGACATTTCTCTTGCTTCTCAAGGTAGGATCATATTGCTATCATCTTTCCTTAGAATAGATTTTCTTTCAACCCTAACGTTTTGAATGATTATGATGTGATTTTCATTTGTCTCCATGTAATTTTTATTTCTTTTTTGATTTCTTCGTGACCCATTCATTTGTAGCATGCAATTTAACCTCCATGTATTTGTATTCTTTCCAGATTTTTTCTTGTACTTGAATTTTAGTTTCATAATTTTGTGGTTGGAAAGAATGCATGATATGATTTTAATTTTTTGTATTTGTTGAGATTTGTTTTGTGGCACAACATGTGATCTATACTGGAAGCTGCTCCATGTGCACTTGAAAATAATGTGTATTCTGATGTTTTGAGATGAAATTTTCTGAATATATCTGTTAAATCTGTTTGGTCCAGTGTGTCATCCAAAGCCACTGTATCGCGCGGAGGAGGGGCAAGATGGCGGAAGAGTAGGGTCCCCAAATCACCTGTCCCCAACAAATTACCTAGATAACCTTCAAATCATCCTGAAAAATCTACGAATTCAGCCTGAGGTTTAAAGAGAGAACAGCTGAAACGCTACAGTGAGAAGAGTTCGTGCTTCTATCAAGGTAGGAAGACGAGGGAAAAAGAAATAAAGAAACAAAAGGCATCCAAGGGGGAGGGGCCCCGCGGGGAGCCAGGCTAAGGCCGCGGCGAGTGTCCCCAGGACAGGAGAGCCCCGTCTCGGAGGAGCAGGAGCTGCACCAATCTTCCCGGAGGAAAAGCACCCGCAGGGAGTTAGAGCAGGACCCCAGGAGGGCGGGGATGCCCTCAGGCTCCCTGGGACACTAACAGACACCTGCGCACCCAGGAGAGTGCGCCGACCTCCCTAAGGGCTGCAGCGCGCACACATTTACCGGGGAGCAGCTCGGAGGGGCTCTGGTGGCGGCTCCGCAGAGAGGCGGCTACACGACCAGGAGCGTGAATCCAACAGTGCAGGACCCGGAGCACAGGACGCTGGGACACAGGCCAGGATCTGGCCTCCCCCCGGGACAGGCAGAGGCCGGGAGGGCCCAGGACAGCAAGGACGCTCCTGCCCCAAGCTGAGCAGATAAGCGGCCCCGCCCTGGAACCTCCAGGCCCTGCAGACAGAGAGCTCTGTAGTTACTGTGGGAGCTGAATCCAAGTTTCCAGAGCTGCCGCAGCCACTGGGGTTGTTCCTTTGAGGCCTCATGGGGGTAAACAAACCCCACTGAGCCCTGCACCAGGCAGGGGGCAGAGCAGCACCCCCAAGTGCTAACACCTGAAAATCAGCACAACAGGCCGCTCCCCCAGTAGACCAGCTAGACGGGCCAGTTCCAGGGGAAGTCAAGGGACTTAAAGTATACAGAAACGGAAGATACTCCCCCGTGTTTTCTCTTTTTTTTTGTTTTTGTTTTTTGTTTTTGTTACTGTTTTTATTTCTGATTGCTTCCCCTACCCCTTTTTTCCCTTTCTTTCTTTTTCTTTCTCTTTTTCTTCTGTTTTCCTTTTTTCTTCCTTTTTTCTTTTTTCTTTTTCTCTTTTCTTTCCTTCTTTCTCTCCTCTCTTTTGCTCCTTTTCCCAATACAACTTGTTTTTGGCCACTCTGCACTGAGCAAACTGACTAGAAGGAAAACCTCACCTCAAAAGAAAGAATCAGAAATAGTCCTCTCTCCTACAGAGTTACAAAATCTGGATTACAATTCAATGTCAGAAAGCCAATTCAGAAGCACTATTATACAGCTACTGGTGGCTCTAGAGAAAAGCATAAAGGACTCAAGAGACTTCATGACTGCAGAATTTAGGTCCAATCAGGCAGAAATTAAAAATCAACTGAATGAGATGCAATCCAAACTAGAAGTCCTAACGACCAGGGTTAACGAGGTGGAAGAACCAGTGAGTGACATAGAAGGCAAGTTGATGGCAAAGAGGGAAACTGAGGAAAAAAGAGACAATTAAAAGACCATGAAGACAGATTAAGGGAAATAAATGACAGCCTGAGGAAGAAAAACCTACGTTTAATTGGGGTTCCTGAGGGTGCCGAAAGGGACAGAGGTCCAGAATATGTATTTGAACAAATCCTAGCTGAAAACTTTCCTAATCTGGGAAGGGAAACAGGCATTCAGATCCAGGAAATAGAGAGATCCCCCCCCAAAAAAATCAATAAAAACCGTTCAACACCTGGACATTTAATAGTTAAGCTTGCAAATTCCAAAGATAAAGAGAAGATCCTTAAAGCAGCAAGAGACAAGAAATCCCTGACTTTTGTGGGGAGAAATATTAGAATAACAGCAGATCTCTCCACAGAGACCTGGTAGGCCAGAAAGGGCTGGCAGGACATATTCAGGGTCCTAAATGAGAAGAACATGCAACCAAGAATACTTTATCCACCAAGGCTCTCATTCAAAATGGAAAGAGAGATAAAGAGCTTCCAAGACAGGCAGGAACTGAAAGAATATGTGACCTCCAAACCAGCTCTGCAAGAATTTTAAGGGGGACTCTTAAAATTCCCCTTTAAGAAGAAGTTCAATGGAACAATCCAAACAAACAAGGACTGAATAGATATCATGATGACACTAAACTCATATCTCTCAATAGTAACATTGAACATCAACGGGCTTGATGACCCCATCAAAAGGCACAGGGTTTCAGACTGGATAAAAAAACAAGACCCATCTATTTGGTATCTATAAGAGACTCATTTTAGACAGAAGGACACCTCCAGCCTGAAAATAAAAGGTTGGAGAACCATTTACCATTCAAATGGTCCTCAAAAGAAAGCAGGTATAGCCATCCTTATATCAGATTAACCAAAATTTACCCCAAAGACTGTAGTGAGAGACGAAGAGGGATACTATCTCATACCTAAGGGATCTATCCAACAAGAGGACTTAACAATCCTCAATATATATGCCCCGAATGTGGGAGCTGCCAAATATTTAAACCAATTAATAACCAAAGCGAAGAAATACTTAGATAATAATACACTTATACTTGGTGACTTCAATCTAGCTCTTTCTACCCTCGATAGGTCTTCTAAGCACAACATCTCCAAAGAAACGAGAGCTTTAAATGATACACTGCACCAGATGGATTTCACAGATATCTACAGAACTTTACATCCAAACTCAACTGAATACACATTCTTCTCAAGTGCACATGGAACTTTCCCCAGAATAGACCACATACTGGGTCACAAATCGGGTCTGAACCGAAACCAAAAGATTGGGATCGTCCCCTGCATATTCTCAGACCATAATGCCTTGAAACTAGAACTAAATCACAACAAGAAGTTTGGAAGGACCTCAAACACGTGGAGGTTAAAGACCATCCTGCTACAAGATGAAAGGGTCAACCAGGATATTAAGGAAGAATTAAAAAGATTAATGGAAACTAATGAGAATGAAGATACAACCATTCAAAATATTTGGGATGCAGCAAAAGCAGTCCTGAGGGGGGAATACATCACAATACAAGCATCCATTCAAAAACTGGAAAGAACTCAAATACAAAAGCTAACCTTACACCTAAAGGAGCTAGAGAAAAAACAGCATATAGATCCTACACCCAGCAGAAGAAAAGAGTTAATTAAAATTCGAGCAGAACTCAACGAAATCCAGACCAGAAGAACTATGGAAAAGATCAACAGAACCAGGAGTTGGTTCTTTGAAATAATTAATAAGGTAGATAAACCATTAGCCAGCCTTATTAAAAAGAAGAGAGAGAAGACTCAAATTAATAAAATCATGAATGAGAAAGGAGAAATCACTACCAACACCAAGGAAATACAAACAATTTTAAAAACATATTATGAACAGCTATACGCCAATAAATTAGGCAATCTAGAAGAAATGGACGCATTCCTGGAAAGCCACAAACTACCAAAACTGGAACAGGAAGAAATAGAAAACCTGAACAGGCCAATAACCAGGGAGGAAATTGAAGCAGTCATCAAAAACCTCCCAAGACACAAGAGTCCAGGGCCAGATGGCTTCCCAGGGGAATTTTATCAAACGTTTAAAGAAGAAACCATACCTATTCTCCTAAAGCTGTTTGGAAAGATAGAAAGAGATGGAGTACTTCCAAATTCGTTCTATGAAGCCAGCATCACCTTAATTCCAAAGCCAGACAAAGACCCCACCAAAAAGGAGAATTACAGACCAATATCCCTGATGAACATGGATGCAAAAATTCTCAACAAGATACTGGCCAATAGGATCCAACAGTACATTAAGAAAATTATTCACCATGACCAAGTAGGATTTATCCCTGGGACACAAGGCTGGTTCAACACCCGTAAAACAATCAATGTGATTCATCATATCAGCAAGAGAAAAACCAAGAACCATATGATCCTCTCATTGGATACAGAGAAAGCATTTGACAAAATACAGCATCCATTCCTGATCAAAACTCTTCAGAGTGTAGGGATAGAGGGAACATTCCTCGACATCTTAAAAGCCATCTATGAAAAGCCCACAGCAAATATCATTCTCAATGGGGAAGCACTAGGAGCCTTTCCCCTAAGATCAGGAACAAGACAGGGATGTCCACTCTCACCACTGCTGTTCAACATAGTACTGGAAGTCCTAGCCTCAGCAATCAGACAACAAAAAGACATTAAAGGCATTCAAATTGGCAAAGAAGAAGTCAAACTCTCCCTCTTCGCCGATGACATGATACTCTACATAGAAAACCCAAAAGTCTCCACCCCAAGATTGCTAGAACTCATACAGCAATTCGGTAGCGTGGCAGGATACAAAATCAATGCCCAGAAGTCAGTGGCATTTCTATACACTAACAATGAGACTGAAGAAAGAGAAATTAAGGAGTCAATCCCATTTACAATTGCACCCAAAAGCATAAGATACCTAGGAATAAACCTAACCAAAGATGTAAAGGATCTATACCCTGAAAACTATAGAACACTTCTGAAAGAAATTGAGGAAGACACAAAGAGATGGAAAAATATTCCATGCTCATGGATTGGCAGAATTAATATTGTGAAAATGTCAATGTTACCCAGGGCAATATACACGTTTAATGCAATCCCTATCGAAATACCATGGACTTTCTTCAGAGAGTTAGAACAAATTATTTTAAGGTTTGTGTGGAATGAGAAAAGACCCCGAAGAGCCAGGGGAATTTTAAAAAAGAAAACCATAGCTGGGGGCATCACAATGCCAGATTTCAGGTTGTACTACAAAGCTGTGGTCATCAAGACAGGGTGGTACTGGCACAAAAACAGACACATTGATCAATGGAACAGAATAGAGAATCCAGAAGTGGACCCTCAACTTTATGGTCAACTAATATTCGATAAAGGAGGAAAGACTATCCATTGGAAGAAAGACAGTCTCTTCAATAAATGGTGCTGGGAAAATTGGACATCCACATTCAGAAGAATGAAACTAGACCACTCTCTTTCACCATACACAAAGAAAGACTCAAAATGGATGAAAGATCTCAATGTGAGACAAGATTCCATCAAAATCCTAGAGGAGAACACAGGCAACACCCTTTTTGAACTTGGCCACAATAACTTCTTGCAAGATACATTCACGAAGGCAAAAGAAACAAAAGCAAAATTGAACTATTGGGACTTCATCAAGATAAGAAGCTTTTGCACAGCAAAGGATACAGTCAACAAAACTCAAAGACAACCTACAGAATGGGAGAAGATATTTGCAAATGACATATCAGATAAAGGGCTAGTTTCCAAGATCTATAAAGAACTTCTTAAACTCAACACGAAAGAAACAAACAATCCAATCATGAAATGGGCAAAAGACATGAACAGAAATCTCACAGAGGAAGACATAGACATGGCCAACACGGACATGAGAAAATGCTCTGCATCACTTGCTATCAGGGAAATACAAGTCAAAACCACAATGAGATACCACCTCACACCAGTGAGAATGGGGAAAATTACAAGGCAGGAAACAACAAATGTTGGAGAGGATGCGGAGAAAAGGGAACCCTCTTACACTGTTGGTGGGAATGTGAACTGGTGTAGACACTCTGGAAAACTGTGTGGAGGTTCCTCAAAGAATTAAAAATACACCTGTCCTACGACCCAGCAATTGCACTGTTGGGGATTTACCCCAAAGATTTAGATGCAATGAAACGCCGGGACACCTGCACCCCGATGTTTCTGGCAGCAATGTCCACAATAGCCAAACTGTGGAAGGAGCCTCGGTGTCCATCGAAAGATGAATGGATAAAGAAGATGTGGTTTGTCGGGCTCCTGGTGCATGGAGCCTGCTTCTCCCTCTGCCTGTGTCTCTGCCTCTCTCTCTCTCTCTCTCTCTCTGTGACTATCATAAATAAATAAAAATTAAAAAATTAAAAAAAAAAAAAAAGAAGATGTGGTTTATGTATACAATGGAATATTACTCAGCTATTAGAAACGACAAATACCCACCATTTGCTTCAACCTGGATGGAACTGGAGGGTATTATGCTGAGTGAAGTAAGTCAATCGGAGGACAGTGTATGTTCTCATTCATTTGGGGAATATAAATAATAGTGAAAGGGAATATAAGGGAAGGGAGAAGAAAAAGACTCCTAACTCGGGGAAACGAACTAGGGGTGGTGGAAGGGGAGGAGGGCGGGGGGTGGGGGTGAATGGGTGACTGGCACTGAGGGGGGGCACTTGACAGGATGAGCACTGGGTGTTATTCTGTATCTTGGTAAATTGAACACCAATAAAAAATTAATTTATTTAAAAAAAAAGACAAAGCCACTGTTTCTTTGTTGATTTTCTGCCTGGATGATCATGGGATGTTAAAATCTGCTAGTATTATTGTATTACTACCGATTTCTTCCTTTATGGCTATTAGCAATTGCTTTATGTGTTTGGGTGCTCCTATGTTTGGTGCATAAATACTTTCAATTGTTATATCTTCATTCATGAATTGTACCTTTTATGATTACATAGTATCCTTCTTTGTATTTTATCTTAGTTTTCGCTTTGTCTGCTACAAGTACTGTATTGGATTGTATTACTCCGACTTTATTTCACTTATTTCACTTCCATTTGCATGATAAATGTTTTTCCATCCCTTCATTTTTAATCTGCATGTGTCTTTCAGCTTCCAAGGATTCTCTTGCAGGCACCATATAGATGGATCTTATTTTTTATCCACTTAGTCACCCAATGTCTTTTGATTGGATCATGTAATTTACATTCAAAATAATTATTGGTAGGTATATATTTGTTGCCATATTAATACTTGTTTTACAGTTGTTTTGTAGTTATTCTCTGTTCCTTTTCCCTTGCTCTTGTTTGATGGCTTTCTTTAGTGATATTTTTGGATTCCTTTCTCTTTATTTTTTTAATACCTTTGCAGGTTTTTGATTTATGGTTACCGTTAGGCTAACATATAACATTTTATTCATGTAGAAATCCATATTAAGTTGATGGTCTTATGGTTAAACCCATTCTAAAGCACTAAATTTTATCTCTTTTCCCATATTTTATGTATATGATTTCATAATTTACCACTTTTAATTTTGAAAACACATGGACTGTTATTTATAGATAAAATGGATTTTACTTCTTTTGTGCTTTAATCCTCAAAATGAGGGATCCCTGGGTGGCTCAGCGGTTTAGTGCCTGCCTTCAGCCTGGGATCAAATTCAACATTGGATTCCTTGCATGGAGCCTGGCTGTGTCTCTGCTTCTCTCTGTTTCTCTCATGAATAAATAATAATCCTCATAATGATGTCATTAATCTACTACTTTTATTATATTAGTATGCAATCATGAAGATTTTTCCTTTTCTAATTTTTGCTCTTGATTGTAACATTTTCTTTCAACTCAGAGAATATCCTTTAATATTTCTTGTAAGGCTGGTTTAGTGGTGATAAAACCCTTTCCCTTTTGTTTATCTAGGAATCTCTTTATTTCTCCTCTTCTGAATGATATCCTTGCTGAATAGAGTATTCTTGGTTGCATATTTTACTTTCAGCACTTTGGATATATCATGCCTTCTTCTGGTCTGAAGGTTTCTGTTGAACGATCAGCTGATTTCCTTATGGGGTTTCCCTTGTATGTAATTTTGTCCTTTTCTCTGTCTGGCTTTAACATTCTTACTTTGTCACTACTTTTTGCAAGTTTATTTATTATGTACCTTGGTGTGGACGTCCTGAATTGATTTGGTTGGAGGCTTTCTGTGAATCCTGGATGTGAATATCTGTTTCCTTCCCATATTCCTCAGATTATGGAAGTTTCAATTATTATTTCTTCAAAAAGTTTTCTGCTACGTTTTCTCTCTTTTCTCCTTCTGGGATACTTACAATGCAAATGTTATTATACTTGATGATATTGCTGATTTCCCCTAAACTATTCTCAGTGTTTCTTCTTCTTCTTTTATTTTTGCTGTTCAGCTGGATTGTTTCTCATTATTCTGTCTTCCATATTGCTGATCTGTTTTACTTGCTCCAGTATACTATTTATTCCATCTACTGTATTTTTAATTTCAGTATTCAGTTCTTCATCTCTGATTGGTTATTTACATTTTCTATCTTTTTGTTGAAGGTCTCACTGAGATTCTCTACTTTTTCTCAAAGCTAGTAAATTTGTTTAAGAGCATTACTTTGAATTTTCTATCAGGCACATTTCTTCATTTCCCTTAGCTCTTTTGCTGTGGTTTTGTCCTGCTCTCATTTGGGACATATTTCTCTGTCTCATTTTTTCTAACTTTCTGTGTTTCCTTTTATGTATTAGGAAAGTCAAATATGTCTCCTGCTTTTTAAAACAGTGGCCTTATGAAGATGAGGTCCTGTAGTGCCCTGTAGCATAGTGTCACCTGTTCACCAGAACCAAGCACTTCAGTTTTTTTCTATGTGTGTTGTATGCACCATACTGTTGTGGTCGAGCCACATTTTTCCTTCAGTGCAGTTGGCGGCAATGATTCTTTTCATCTATTTTGGGAAGGTTTTGGTACCTGTGCTGTTTAAGGGCCAATCTAGGGCCTTCATGGACTTAAGTTGTGTCAGATAAGATGCCTTCCCTCAGCGCATTTGCCAGAAGTGCAGTCACACCAATACTACACACTGTTTTCCCATGAGATGCTTTCTTTGGTGGGTGGGATCTGTAGTCAGATCAGATGTCTGTCCCCTGTTTGTTGGTATTGCAGTGACTTCAAATTACAGGGTTCTCTCTTTATGATGCCTCTGTGATATGTTTTTTGGTGGGTAGGGTTGACTGTCAGTTCATATGTGTCCCCCCAGCTTATATTGGTCAGTCAAACAGGTATTTGTGCCTATCTTCCTTTTTCCCCAGGGCGAGTCACTTTGGAGTGGTCCTGCTGGGCATGTGATATTAGCAAGTTATGTGGTAAATCTTCATGCTGATTCTCACAAGTGTCCTGGTATCTTGTCTGGGGAGATGTAAGACGAATAGGAATGGTGCTTGCCAACTCTTTTGTTCTTGAGAAAGTCTCCTAAATATTCATACCCCTTCAGCACAAGTTCTGAGATTAGTAAATAAAACTTCTTCCCATATACCCAGGCACTCTTCAAACTGCTGCTTCTATGATGTTTCTCCGGTGGGTTGTTTGTTGTGCTGTATCTTTCAGGGTGGTGACTTAGTTTCTTATCACCTTCTAGTTCTCCCAGAGCCAAGCTCACTAATTTTTATAGTACCATTTAAGCTTCATAGATTGTAAAAATTCATGAAATTAAGCCCCACTGGTTTTCAAAGCCAAATGTTATGGGGCCTTGTCTTCCCAGTGTGGGTCCTCCATATCTGAGGTGCCTAGTGTGGGGTTTATTCCTCTTTCTCCTGCGGTGTCCCTCCCATTTGTGACAGTCTCATCAGAAGTTTTGCTGCTGAGTTTCTGCCCACCCCACCCTTTTTAATGTGACCTCCTCTCTATGATTAACTGTGGAGAGTCTGTTCTATCAGTCTTCAAACCATTTTCTGAGTTAGTTGTACTGGTGTGACTGTTTTACAGTATATTTGGGAAAATGTGAGCTTAGAACCAGCCTATTCCACAATCTTCAAAGTTAATGCACACATTTGTTCAGCCGTATCTAGCCGCAAATGGAGTGCAACTCACATTTATGTATGGACTTATGTTGGGTCTCCTCAACCTATAATAACTTAAACCAATTCCTTCAGGACACAAAACAAACTTAGTAAAATATTACCAGTCCTGTTAAATATCTACAACTTCTGAGACACAGTTATTAGACATAGAATAAGCAAGTGTGCTGGAAGGTGGCATGCTTAATCTAGAATTTAAGGATCTTATTAACTTGACCTTTGGATTTCTTGGATATAAACTAATACCTAAAGGGATGCTTCAGGGTTGGGGACTGTGTATGTTTTACAGTGTACCTTATTGTTTGGAAGTTTTCTTGAGGTTGGCAGGTGTAGTGACCTACTGTTGTTCTTACTCATTCCATGACCAATTTATCATATCATGGAAGTTGTATTGAGGTGGTAAGACTCTAACAGCCTTTAAATGCTTGACATGTGCCCACCAATTTTTGTGGCTTTTTGTCCTCCAATCAAGATCCCCACTAGCAACATCCTTTACACTAAACAAGACAAACCAACATGAGCACCATAATATATCAGCAAGTAACCAAAAGATGTTACTGTGCACTGGCCACAGGAAGGACCTGTGTGCCCCACCATTAATTCCTGTAGAAACTTGCTGAGGTTTCCCACCTGGGGAATTGTAGTTTGAAAGACTAAGGGCTTAGATCCTGGCAGATTCTTCTTCTGCCACACAGTTGAGCTCCAGGAAAAAAAAAAAACCTGTCAGCACAACTGGGCTCCAGGCAAATATGTCAGGTTAGTTGGCTCTGGGCATAATCATTTGTCAGTTCAAGCTGATCCACCTTCTAAAGGAAAACCAACTGTATCAGAAACTCAAACACAAAATAGTGCAGAGCCAAAAACTGAGAGGAACTTACCTACAGCCCTCAGAAATAGAAAGATGGTGTACATAAAAAGTTTGTGGGTACCACAACTATTTTTCTCATTGCCCCCAAATGCTGCTGGAAGTTGGCTGCAGATCCCGCCACTGCCACCAAATCTATTGAATAACAAAAATTCAACCAAGTACATTTAAAAATTCTAATTGTCTTTAATAATCAGTTCATGAATTGGGCAGTATCTCT
This sequence comes from Canis lupus familiaris, assembly GCF_011100685.1. Taxonomy (NCBI): domain Eukaryota; kingdom Metazoa; phylum Chordata; class Mammalia; order Carnivora; family Canidae; genus Canis; species Canis lupus. Next base: position 50,388,755 of record NC_049260.1, on the reverse strand, counting down.
TCAAGCAAGTAGAGGGGAACTCCAAAGTGCTACAGAAAAGGAAAGGTGTTCAAAAGCAGAAAGGGATTGTAAAAAAGTAAACTGTTAGCAAAGAATCCATTGTTTTAAGGCAAGGTCACCCTCCTAAAGAGCACATAAAGGAGCTGTCAGTAAATTACATAGTGCTGACCAGGAAATTCCCATGTTGACTGGTTAAAGGTTGAATTTCTGGGGGGTTGAAACTGCAATTAGATATTAAGTGTTAAAAAAAAAAAAAGATATTAAGTGTTGGTTTACTGATTTGGTGCCTTAACCTAAGTGATGCCATTTGGGGCCTCTGTTTTGTTTTGTTTTGTAATTCGAATTAGTTAACATAGAATGTTAGTTTCTGGTGTACAATATAGTAATTCAACAGTTCCATAGATTACCATGTGCTCATCTTGACAAGTGCACTCTTTAATCTCCATCATCTAATTCACCCATCCCCCACCCCTTCCCCTCTGATAGCCATCAGATTGTTCTCTATAATGAGTCTGTTTCTTGCTTTGTGGTTTTCTTTTTAACACAACTGTTGACTTAAGTTCCCTGAGAGACCTCTAATGTTAGTATATTAATTGTGGGGAATTTATACAACTAAAAATTACCATTTTAATATTTTTTAACTGTTCAATTTTACAGTTCAGTTGATGTTCCCCTTATTTTGCAACCATCATCAATATCCATTTCCAGAACTTTTTTTTATAATTCCAAATTGAAACACTGTATCCATTACAGTATCCATACTGTATCCACTGTATCCATAATAACTCTCCATTCCATTCCATCTTCCTCAAACCTTGGTAACCACTGTTCTACTTTCTGTCTTTATGAATTTGGCTACTCCAGGTACCTCATATAATTGGAAGCATGCAGTATCTGTCCTCTTTGGTCTGGCTTATTTCACTTAGCATACTTTCTTTGAAGTTCATTCATGTTGTAATATGTATCAGGATTTCATTCTCCTTTTAAGATGTTTATTTTAAATAAAAATTGCATATATTTAAGATACACAACATGATTATTTGATATACATATCATCTCACAGTTACCACTTTTCGTGATGAACCTGGAGTTCATGCTCATGGTGTATTGCCATCATGCAGTATAGTATTATTATGTATAGTCATCATTCCCACACATTAATTCACTAAACTTGTTGATCCTACATAACTACAATTTCAACCTATGACAACATATCTCCTTTATCTCCTTACTTAGTCTCTGGTAACCACCATTCTAATCTGCTTCTGAGTTCAACTATTAAAAATGTTTTATAGATTATACATATGAAATCATATAGTACCTGACTTTCTCTGTCTTATTTTACTTAGAATAATGTCCTCAAGGTTCATCCATGTTGTCACAAACAGTAGGATTAACTTCATTCTAATGGCTAAATTTTATAGCCTTGTTAAACATAGTCTTGTTTAGCTATTCATCTGTTGACAGACACTTGAGTTATTTTCATATCTTGACTATTGTGAATAACCTGCAATGACCCCGGGAGGGCAGATATCTGTGAAATACTAATTTGACTTAATTTTTGTATATACCCAGAAGTGAGATTGCTGAATCATATGGTAATTCTATTACTAAATTTTTATAGTAATTTTTTATTGAGATATAATTGATGTACAACCCTGTGTAAGTTTCAGGTGGAAACATAAAAACTTGACTTACATATGTTTTGAAATGATTACCACAGTAAGTTAACATCCATCACCACAATAGTTATTTTTTCCCCTGTGATGAAAACTTTTAAGATTTATTCTCTTATTCTCTTCAAATATATCATATAGCAGTGATAACTATAGTGATCATGTTGTTTTTGTTCTGAATTGTTTTAACTTTTTTGGTCTTTTGTGGTTCCATTTGAATTTCTAGATTTAAAAATAAATATTTGTTAAAAAATGCCATTGGAATTTAGTAGAGATTGCATTGATCTGTATATTGCTTTGGGAGGTATGGATATTTTAACAATTCTAATTCTTATTCATGAACACAAGTTTAGTTTGTCTTACTCAATTTCTCTCTTCAATGTTTTATGACTTTCAGGGTACATATCTCTTATTTTCTTGGTTAAATTGATAGAAATCTATTGTTTTCATGCAGTTGTAATAATTTCTTTTTCAGATATTTTGTGGTTACTCTATACGAATAAAATTGAGTTTTTAATTTTTTTAAAGATTTTATTTATTTATTCATGAGAGACACAGAGAGAGGCAGAGACACAGGCAGAGGGAAAAGCAGGCTCCATGCAGGGAGCCCGACGTGAGACTCGATCTCGGGTCTCCAGGATCACACCTCGGGCTGCAGGTGGCGCTAAACCACTGCGCCACCAGGGCTGCCCTAAAATTGAGTTTTTATGATGATTTTGTATCTGCAAAATTACTGAATTTGTTTTTTAGTTACAACGGGATTGATATCTATGAAATCACATCATCTATAAAAAAATTTCCACCTCTTTCTTTTGGATTTCAATGATTTTAAAATTTCTTTTTCATGCCTAATTACTCTGGATAAGACTTATAGTACTATAGTGAATAGAAGGGATGAGAGTGGGGATTCATGTCTTTTTCCTTGTCATTGACAGAAAAGCTTTTAGTTTTATACCACTAAGTATGATGTTAGCTGTGGACTTGTCATATATGGCCTTTATTATTTTGAGGTATATTCCCTTCATACTCACCTTGTTGAGAGGTTTTTTTTTAATGAAAAATGATGTTAAATTTTCTCAAATGATTTTTCTGCATCTACTGAAATGATCATATGACTCTTATTCTTCATTCTTTTCTTTTCTTTTAAGATTCTATGTATTTATTCATGAGAGACAGAGAGAGAGAGAGAGGCAGAGACACAGGCAGAGGGAGAAGCAGGCTCCATGCAGGGAGCCCAATGTGGGACTCAATCCCAGGACCCCAGGACCACATCCTGGGCCCAAGGCAGGAGCTAAACCACTGAGCCACCCAGGGATGCCTCTTCATTCTTTTCATATTGGTGCAACACACTTACAGATTTGTGTATGTTGAAGCACACTACCATCTCTGAGATAAATCCCACCATTGATCATAGTGTTTGACACTTTTAACATGTTATTGCATTTGGTTTGCTAGTGTTTCATTGAGGATTTTGACATCTATGTTTATTAGAGTTCTCAGTCTGTAATTTCTTTTCTTGTACTGTCCTGGTCTGGCTGTGACAAAATGATACTGGCCTTGTGAAGTTTGTAGGTGTTTGTAGGTGTTCTTTCCTCTTGAATTTTTTGAAATAGAAGGATTTTTTATTGGCATTAATTTTTCTTTAAATGTTTGATAGAATTCATCACTGAAGCCTTAAAACTGCTAGGCTTTTATTTACTGGGAGAGTTTTTATTACTGATCCATTCTCCGTACTCTTTATTGATTTGTTAACAGCTTCTATGTCTTTAGAATTCTGTCTCAATAGGTTTTTTATTTCTGGGAAAATATCAATTTTTTTCTATGTTATCAAATTTATTGGCATATTAACATATGGTAGTTTCAAATGATCCTTTGTATTTCTGTGGTATCAGATGCAATGTCTGTTCTTTCATTTCTAATTTTATTTTTTGGAGTCCCCTTTTTTGCCTTAGTCTAGCTAAAGATTTGTTAATTTTGTTTATCTTCTCAAAAAAACAAATTTTTATTAATTTTTCTAGTCTCTCTGCTCTGATCTCCTTTATTGCCTTTTTGTTAAATTTAGGTTTACATTTTTCTTTTCTAATTATTTCCATAAAGTTTAAAGGTTGGTTGTTTATATAAGATGTTTCTTTTTTCTTTTTTTATTTTTTCTTAATGTAGGCATTATTGCTCTAAACTTACTCCTATACTATAATGATTCAACAGTTTCAAGACAAATTTTTATTTTCCTTTTGATTTTTTCTCTGATTCATTTTTTTCAGCAGTGTTTTGTTTAATTTGTATATTTTTTTCAGTTTTCCTTTTGTTACTGATTTCTAGTTTCATACTGTTATGGTCAGAAAACATACTTGATATGATTTCAGTCTTAAATTTCCTAAGATGCATTTTTGGCCCAGTGTAAGATCTATTTTGTGGTATTGATCCATGTGCACTTGAAGAAAAGTGTATTTTACTGTTGTTGGATGGACTACTCTGTATATTTTTTGTGTGTCTGTTTGGTCTATAGAATTGTTCTGCTATTTGCATATTGATTTTTTCTGATTAGATGAGCAATCCATTGTTGAAAGTGAAATCCTTTACTATTATTGTATTGCTGTCTATTTCTCCATTCAGTTCTGGTAATATTTTCTGAAAATATTTAGGAGCCCCAATTTGGAGATAGATAGATAGATAGATAGATAGATAGATAGATAGATAGATAGATGATAGATAGATAGATAGATATAGATATAGATGATATAGATATAGATATAGATATAGATATAGATATAGATAGAATTGATTATGAATTGACCCTTTTATCACTATATAATAGACCTTATTTGTCTCTTTTGATAGGTTTTTACTTAAAACTTATTTTGTCTGATATAAATATAACCACACATGCTCTCTTTTGGTCATCATTTCCATAGGATATCTTTTTCCATCCCTTCACTTTCTGCCTATCTGTGTGCTTAAAATTAGAGTAGCTACACTTCTGGTGAGCATAGCATAACATATAGGAAAGTTGAGTGTATGTGGTACACCTAAAACTAATGTAAATTGTGTTTTAAATAGACTCAAATGAAAAATAAAAAAGTATACTACTGATAAATTTAAATAAACTCTAATGTCAACAATTTTAATAATAAAGTGAGTCTCTTGTGGGCAGCATATTAATGAATCATTTTTTATCCATTCAACCACCCTGTATATTCTGAAGAATTTAATCCACTTGAACTTAAAGTAATTATTAATAAGTAATGATTTATTGCTTCTATTTTGTTCATTGTTTTCTGATTGTCTTCTGGTTACTTTATTTTCCCCCCTCTGGCTATCTTTGAGATTTAATGTTTCAGGTTCTTTCTTTCTTTATTTCTGTAGTGGTATTCTTTGAGACATTTATCTTTATGTTATTTATCTATTCCAGATTTTTTATTTTGGGTTAAAATGAAGCTTACATAAAACACCTTTTACTAATAGCCAACTACTTTAAAATAATAACAAGTTAAAATCAACAACATACAAAAACTCTACACTTGAAATCCTCCCCTCACATTTTATATATTGATGTCATAATTTATATTTTTATATATGTGTATACATTAAAATATTGTAGCTGTAGTTATTTTTATAGTTTTGTTTTAACTTTTATAGGAGAATATATTATTTACTCACCATCATTACAATATTAGAATATCATGAATTTGACAATATTCATACCTCTATAGTGAGTTTTATACCTTGAAATTTTTTCATGTTAACATCTTTTTATTTCATCTTGAAGAATTCCTTTTAGCATGTCTTGTAAGACATGTCTGATGATGATAGTCTCCAACACTTTTGTTTGAGAGAGTGATGATCTCTCCTTCATTTTCAAAAAAAGCCTTGGCAGCTATAGTTTTCTTGATTGGTAGGGTTTCTTGTCAGCACTTTGATTATTACTCCACTCTTTGCTTGTCTGCAAGAATTATGTTGAGAAATCCACTGACAATTTTATGGGGGGTTATCCCTTGTATGTGACAAGTTGCTTTTCTTTTGCTACATTCAAAATTCCCCTTTTGTTTTTGCCTATTGGTAATTTGATTACGTTTCTTAGCAAATATCTCTTTATGTATATTTAGGATTCTTGGAAATTCATGGATCTGGATTATCATTTCCCTTTCCAGAGTAGGGGAATTTTCTGTCTTTATATTTTTTAAGATTTTATATATTTATTCATGAGAGACACACACACACACACACACACAGAGAGAGAGAGAGAGAGAGAGAGGGGCAGAGACACAGGCAGAGGGAGAAGCAGGCTCCATGCAGGGAGCCAGATGTGGGACTTGATCCCGAGTCCCCAGGAGCACACCCTGGGCTAAAGGCAGCACTAAACCGCTGAGCCACCCAGGCTGCCCAAGTCATTATTTATTTAAATAAGCTTTCTCTCCACTTTCTTTTTTCTCTGTGACTAGAGAGAATCCCATAATTCACACATTTTTTCTTTTTTTATATTATCTTATAAGATACATAGTCTTTCTTTATTCTTCTTTATTGTTATTTTTTTTTCTTTTTGTTCTTACTGTGTAATTTAAAAATACCTGTCCTCAATCCCACTGGTCCTGTTTTCTGCTTGGTTAAATCTTTTCTTTTTTTAAAAAAAGATTTTATTTATTTATTCATGAGAGACAGAGAGAGAAAGGCAGAGACATAGTGTGCATCCATTTCTGGGTTTTCTATTCTGTTCCATTGATCTATGTGTCTGCTTTCATGCCAGTACCATACTGTTCTGATCGCTGCAGGTTTCTAACATAGCTTGAAGTCCAGAATCTTTATGCCTTCAGTTCCGTTTTTCTTTTTCAGAATTGCTTTGGCTACTCAGGGTCTTTTGTGGTTCTACACAAGTTTTAGGATTGTTCGTTCTTGCTCTGTGAAAAATGCCGGTGGTATTTTGACAGGGATTCCATTAAATGTGTAGATTTCTTTGAATGGTATGGACATTTTTAACAATGTTCTTCTAATCCATGAGCATGTAATTTATGCTTGTTTCCTTGTGTCCTCTTCAATTTCTTTCAGAAATGTTCTGTAGTTTGCAGAGTACATATCTTTTACCTCTTTAATTAGGTTTATTCCTAAGTAATTTAATGGTATAGATTCCTTGATTTATTTTTCTGCTGCTTCAATATTGGTGTATAAATTTTGTTTGTTTGTTTCTGTATTGTCTATTTCTCCAATCTTTATAATTTCCCCTCTTCTGTTGGCTTTAGCCTTTGTTTGTGACTCCTTTTCTAGCTACTTTAGGTGTAAGGTTAGCTTGTGTATTTGAGACTTTTCTTGCTTCTTCGGGTAGACCTGTATTGCAATATCCCAAAGGACTGCCGTTGTTGTATCCCAAAAGTTTTGAGTTTTGGATTGTCATGTTTTCATTTTCATTTCCTTCCATATCTTTTTAAAACTGCTTCCTTAATTTCCTTATTCACTCATTCATTCTTTAATAGGGTGTTTTTTAAATCCATGTATTTGAGGGTTTTTTAAAATTTTTATTTATTTATGATAGTCACACAGGGAGAAAGAGAGAGAGGCAGAGACACAGGCAGAGGGAGAAGCAGGCTCCATGCACCGGGAGCCCAACGTGGGATTTGATCCCAGGTCTCCAGGATCGCGCCCTGGGCCAAAGGCAGGTGCCAAACCGCTGCACCACCCAGGGATCCCCATGTATTTGAGGTTTTTCCAAAATTTTTCTTGTAGTTGACTTCAAGTTCCATAGTGCTGTGGTCTGAGGCTACTTTCAGGATTTTTCCTTGTCTGTGTATTTTATAAATTCGACTATGTTATGTCTTGGTGTGGGATTGCTGTTGTTGATTTTGATGGGAGTTCTCTGAAATTTGAAATTTTGATGTATTTTCCTTCCCCAGGTTAGGGATGTTTTCAGCTATAATATGCTCAAATATAACTTCTGCCTCCTCTTCCCTCCTTTCTTCATCTGGGACTCCTATGTTACAAATATTATTACACCTTAAGGAGTTGCTGAGTTCCCTAATTCTACTTCTGTGATCCAATAGTTTTCTTTCCTTCTTCTTTACAGCTTCATTATTTTCCATAATTTTATCTTTGATATAATTGATTTGTTCCTCTCTTTCATCCATTCTCATTGCATCCAGTTGGGTTTGCATCTCAGTTATAGAATTTTTTATTTTGTCCTGGCTAGTTTTAAATTCTTTTATATCTGCAGTAAGGGATTCTCTAGTGTCTTCTATGCTTTTTGTCAAGTCCAGCTTATGTCCTTATGATTGTTGTTTTAAATTCTGGCTAAGGCATCTTACTTATATCACCCAGTGTTCATCATGACATATGCACTCTTTAATCCCCATCACCTATTTAACCTATACCCTGACCAACCTCCTTTCTGGTAACTATCAATTTGTTCTTCATAATTAAAAATCTGTTTTTAGTTTGTCTTCCTCTCTCATTTTCATATTTCCTCATTTGTTCTGCTTAATTCCACTTTTGAAATCGTAAGGTATTTGTCTTTCTCTGACTTATTTTTCTTAGTGTAATACTCTCTAGCTTCATCCATGTCATTGCAAATGACAAGGTTTCATTCTTATAGATTAAAAATATTCCATCATGTGTACATATGATCACATCTTCCTAATCAATTCATTAATCACCCTTAGGCTGCTTCTACATTTTGCTTATTTTAAATAATGTTGCTATAATAATTGGGATACATATATACCTTTGGATTTGTATTTTTGTATTATTCGGGTAAATACCCATTAATGTGATTACTGGGTCATAGGATAGTTCTATTTTAAATTTTTTCAGGAAACTACATACAGTTTTCAACAGTGGCTATACTAGCCTGTATTCCCACCAAAAGTGAAAGAGTGTTCCCTTTTACCACATCCTTGCCAACACCTGTTGTTTCTTGTGTTTTTGTTTTAATCATTCTGACAGGTAGAAGGTGTAGTTTTGACTTGCATTTCCCTAATGATGAGTCATGATATGCATCTTTTTATGTATCTGCTGGCCATCTGGATGTTTTTCATGGGAGAAATATATGTTCATGTTCTTTATTTTTAAATTGAATTATTTTGTGTTTTTTTGGTTGAGTTTATAAGTTCCTTTGGATACTAACCCTTTAACAGATATATCATTTGCAAATATTATCTCCCATTAATTAGATTACCTTCTACATTTGTCAATTGTTTCTTTTGCTGTACAGAATTTTAAAATTTTGATGTAGTATCAATAGTTTATATTCCCTTTTCCTTGCTTTAGGAAACCTATTTAGAAAATGGGTACTACATCCTATGTTGAAGAAGTTACTGCCTGTGTGCTCTTCTAGAATTTTTATGGTTTCAGGTCTCACATTTAGGTCTTTAATCTATCTGGAACTTAATTTTCATATGTTGAAAGAAAGTGGTCCAGGAGGAATCAAGATGGCAGAGGAGAAGGGGACCCTAATTTCTTCTAGTCCCTGGAATCCACTTAGATAGTTATCAAATCATTCTGAACACCTGTGATCAACTGGAGATATGTGAAAGAATTGCTGTAATTCTAGAATAAAAAGTGACCACTTTTTGCAAGGGAGGAAGTGTGGAGACTGAATCTGAGGTGATATATCAAAAGATAAACGGCAGGAGGAGGGAGTTTCCTTAAGCCACCCATCAGAAAGTGTTATAAGCAAGAGAGTACACAATCTGAACTTTTAGAAGTCTGCTCTGGTGGAGGATGGTCCCTGCCTTAAAGGTGCTCAGGTGGCAAAGCAGGGCAGTATGCCAGGTGGGAGAGCATAGTCTCAGGATCCCCAGGGTCCGTGAGTGCAGCAGAGTTCCCAAGCATCAGAGCAGGGAAGCCAGTTGCAAAAAGCGAGTCTAAGCACCAGCTTTCTGCTCAGTGTTGCCATAAACTGCAAACCACTGCAAGTTTGGTGACTGCTCTCCAATCAGGAGCCCAGCAAAAAGCAGAAGTATGATGAGACCCCCTCCCTCCCCTGGGAGGAGTGGCATGGATCTGCACCACAGGAGTTCATAAAATTTGGGATATCAAAAAAAAATTTTGGGATATCATAATAGGGTCACATGCCTAAGATAAAAATGTTCAGTCACAGGCTCAGTGAAAACAGTTCAGACAGAAACCAAGGAGACAAAAATGATTGACTGCTTTTCTGTGAGGGCCCACTGAAGAGCTGAGGGATCGACTTTCAGCTCTAGGCTAGAGATCAAGGCTTCACCATTTTCATACCCCCATTAATCAATGCTGAAAATTTTCAGGGAGTACGACAGTGCTACATAGTGCAATCCACTTACACTGAGATTGCCTCCCTGGTAAGAGGAGTACAATTCCACTCAGGCAAAGACATCTGAGATTCAGCACAAAAGGCCCTTCCCCCAGGACTCCAGCAGGAACATCTGGCTAATATCAAGTTTACCAACCATAGAGAACTGCAAAACTTAGTTCTTGGGGTAAACAGAATATAGCATTCATGGTTGTTTTTGTTTTTTAATTCCCCTAGTCTTTCAGTTTTATTTTATTTTTCCTTTTCAGCTATTTTCTTATTTTATCATTTCTTTTTAAAGTGCTTTTAATTTGTATTTTTACTATATATATGTGTATATATTCATTTTTAGTTTCCTTTCATTGTATTCAATTTTATTTTTATACCTATATAGGTTTTCCTTTCTTTCCTATTTTGGGATCTAGTTTCTTCTAACAAAAAGATCAAAATACACCCAAGATCTAGTCTATTTTTGTGTTCTCTTTTACTTTTTTGGTGGATTTCTCTCTCTCCTCTCCCTCTTTCTCTGTCTCTCTCTGTCTCTTTCTATATATTTTTATGTGTTCTTTCATTTTGTTTGTATTTTCTGGCATTGTTGTTGCTATATTTATAGTTTATCTCTCTTTCATCTATTCTTTTCTGAAAATAAGGAAAAGACAGAGAAACTCACCCAAAAGAAAGAACAGAAAGAAGTACTCACTGCCAGGTATTTAATCAATATGGCTATAAATAAGATGTTATTACTACCATTCAAAACCATGATTATAAAGATATTAGCTGGGCATAAAAAACCATAGAAGACACTACAGAATCCCTTGGTGGAGAAATAAAAGAACTAAAATCTAATCAGACCAAAATCAAAGAGGTTATTATTGAGATGCAGTAAAAAAAAATGGAGTCTCTGAAGATAAATGAGGCAATAGAGAAAGTCAGTGATATAAGAAAAAATAATAGAAATTAAGGAAGTGAGAAAAAGAGAGAGAAACAACCACTGGGTCATAAAGGGAGACTTTGATAAATCAGCAATAACATAAAACAAAATAATATTAAAATATTAGAGATCCCAGAAGGGGGGGAGAAGTTTATTTGAAAAATTATAGCTGAAAATTTCCCTAATCTGGAGAAGGAAACAAACACTCACATCTGAAAGGCACAGAGGACCCCCCCAAAATATTCAATAAAATATGTCAACACCTTGACATGTAACAATGAAGCTTGCAAATATCAGAGATAAAGAGAAAATCCTGAAAGCAGCTCGGGACAAGAGTTTCCTAACCTACAAGGGTAGATTACATAAGCCTGGCAGCAGGCAGGTCCATAGAGACCTGTCAGTCCAGAAAGGACTAGCATGATATATTGAAGGTTATAAATGGTAAAAATATGCAGCCAAGAATATTTTATCTGGCAATCCTGTCATTCAGAATAGGAGAGATAAAGAGTTCCCAAGACAAAGAGAAAGTAAAAATTTAATCACTAAACCAGCCCTGCAAGAAATATTGAAGGGGGTCCATTGAGTGAAGAGACAGCCCAAATGTAACAAAGACCGGAGAAGAACAGACAATCTATAGAAACAGGGACTTTACAGGTAATACAATGGCACTAAATTCATTGGGACTTCATCAAGATAAGAAGCTTTTGCACAGCAAAGGATACAGTCAACAAAACTCAAAGACAACCTACAGAATGGGAGAAGATATTTGCAAATGACATATCAGATAAAGGGCTAGTTTCCAAGATCTATAAAGAACTTATTAAACTCAACACCAAAGAAACAAACAATCCAATCATGAAATGGGCAAAAGACATGAACAGAAATCTCACAGAGGAAGACATAGACATGGCCAACACGCACATGAGAAAATGTTCTGCATCACTTGCCATCAGGGAAATACAAATCAAAACCACAATGAGATACCACCTCACACCAGTGAGAATGGGGAAAATTAACAAGGCAGGAAACAACAAATGTTGGAGAGGATGCGGAGAAAAGGGAACCCTCTTACACTGTTGGTGGGAATGTGAACTGGTGCAGCCACTCTGGAAAACTGTGTGGAGGTTCCTCAAACAGTTAAAAATATACCTGCCCTACGACCCAGCAATTGCACTGTTGGGGATTTACCCCAAAGATACAAATGCAATGAAACGCCGGGACACCTGCACCCCGATGTTTATAGCAGCAATGGCCACGATAGCCAAACTGTGGAAGGAGCCTCGGTGTCCAACGAAAGATGAATGGATAAAGAAGATGTGGTTTATGTATACAATGGAATATTACTCAGCTATTAGAAATGACAAATACCCACCATTTGCTTCAACGTGGATGGAACTGGAGGGTATTACGCTGAGTGAAGTAAGTCAGTCGGAGAAGGACAAAGATTATATGTTCTCATTCATTTGGGGAATATAAATAATAGTGAAAGGGAATATAAGGGAAGGGAGAAGAAATGTGTGGGAAGTATCAGAAAGGGAGACAGAACGTAAAGACTGCTAACTCTGGGAAACGAACTAGGGGTGGTAGAAGGGGAGGAGGGCGGGGGGTGGGAGTGAATGGGTGACGGGCACTGGGTGTTATTCTGTATGTTAGTAAATTGAACACCAATAAAACATATCTTTCAATAGTTACTTTTAATGTAAATGGGCTAAGTGCTTCAATCAAAAGATGTAGTGTATCAGACTGGATAAAAAAATAAAACCCATCAATATGCTGTCAACAAGAGACTCATTTTAGACCCGAAGACACCTCCAGATTTCAAGTGAGAGGGTGGAGAACAACTTATCATGCTAACAAACATCCAAAGAAAGCTGGGGTAGTTGGGACGCCTCGGTGGCTCAGCAGTTGAGCATTTGCCTTTGACTCAGATTGTGATCCCGGGGTCTGGGATCCAGTCCCACATCAGCTCCTGCAGAGAGCCTCTTTCTCCCTCTGCCTATGTCTCTGTCTCTCTCTGTGTGTCTCTCATGAATAAATAAATAAAATCTTTAAAAGAAAAAGAAAGCTTGGGTAGCAAACCCTATATGAGACAAACTAGATTCAAACCAAAGATCGTCATAAAAGGTGAAGAGAACACTATATCATAATAAAAGGGTCAATACAACAAGATCTAACAATTGCAAATATTTATGCCACTAATATGGGAGTGATCAATTATATAAATGAATTAATAACAAAATTAAAGAAACACTTTGATAGTAATACAATAATAATAAGGGACTTTAACACCCCACTCACAGCAATTGATAGATAATCTAAGCAGAAGATCAGTAAGGAAACAAAGCCTTTGAATGACACACTGGACCAGATGGACTTCACAAATATATTCAGAGTATTTCATCCTAAAGCTTTAATTCATTCTCCTGAAATGCACATGGAACATTCTCCAGAATAGATCACAACTGGGTCACAAATAAGTTCTACACTGGGTACCAAAAGATTGGGATTACTTCAGACCACATTGCTTTAAAACTTGAACTCAGGGGTGGCCCAGGTGGCTCAGTGGTTTAGCGCCGCCTTCAGCCCAGGGTGTGATCCTGGAGACCCAGGATCAAGTCCCATGTTGGGCTCCCTGCATGGAGCCTGCTTCTCCCTCTGCCTGTGTCTGTGCCTCTCTCTGTGTGTGTCTCTCATGAATAATAATAATAATAAACTTGAACTCAATCACAAGAGAAAACTTTGAAGGAATAAAAATACATGGATCTTAAAGATATCATACTAAAGAACAAATGGGTCAATTAGGAAACTAAAGAGGTTTTTTTCTAATTTTATTTATTTAATCATGAGAAACAGAGAGAGAGAGAGAGAGAGAAAGAGAGAGAGAGGCAGAGGCACAGGTAGGCTCATGCAGGGAGCCCGACGTGGGACTCGATCCCAGGTCTCCAGGATCACGCCCTGGGCTGAAAGGTGGCGCTAAACAGCTGAGCCACCCGGGCTGCCCGAAATTAAAGAGGTATTAAAAAATTCATAGAAACAAGTGAAAATAAAAACACAACAGTTAAGAAACTTTGGGATTCAAGAAAGGAGATCCTAAAATGGAAGTATATAGCAATACAGACCTTTCTCAAGAAACAAGAAAAATCTCAAATATACAACCTAACTCTACACCTGAAGGAGCTGGAAAAAAGTAAATAAGGTCTAAGCCTAGCAGGAGAAGAGAAATAATACAGAATAGAGCAGAAATTGGGCAGCCCCGGTGGCTCAGTGCTTTAGTGCCGCTTTCAGCTCTGGGTGTGATCCTGGAGACCCGGGATCAAGTCCACATCAGGCTCCCTGCATGGAGCCTGCTTCTCCCTCTGCCCGTGTCTCTGCCTCTCTCTCTCTCTCTCTCTCTCTCTCTCTCTCTCTCTCTCTCTGTCTCTAATAAATAAATAAATAAATAAATAAATAAATAAATAAAAATAATCTTTTTTAAAAAAAGAATAGAGCAGAAATCAATGAAATAGAAGTCAAAAGAAGATTATAACAGATCAATAAAACTAGGAGCTGGTTCCTTAAAAGAATTAATAACATCAATAAACTCTGAGCCAGACTTTAAAATAGAAAAGAAATTGGACCTAAGTAAGTAAAATCATAAATGAAAGAGGAGACTTCACAACCAACAAAAAAGTAATACAAAAAATTATAGAAGCATATTTTGAGCAACTATAAGCCAAAATATAGGCAATCTGGGAGAAATAGATGCATTCCTAGAAACAGAAATAGAAAACCTGAACAGACCCATAACCAGTAAAAAATTGAATCAGTTATCAAAAATTTCCAACAAACAAGAGTCCAGCTGTAATCATCAAGGCACTGTGGTATTGGCACAAAGACAGATCAATGGAACAAGATAAGGAACCCAGAAAAAAAGGATAAGAAGCCCAGAAATGGACCCTCAACTCCGTGGTCAACTAACCTTTGACAATAGCAGGAAAAAATATCCAATGGAAAAAAGTCTGCTCAACAAACTGTTTTGGGAAAATTGGACACCCACATACGATGAATGAAACTGGACCATTTTCTTACAACATACACAAAGATAAACTAAAAATGGATGAATGATCTAAACATGAGACAGGAATTCATCAAAATTCTAGAGAACACAGGCAGCAACCTCTTCGACCTTGGCCACAGAAACTTATTGCTAGATTTGTCTTCAAAGGCAAAGGAAATAAAAGTAAAAATGATCTATTGGGACTTCATCAAGATAAAAAGCTTTTGCACATCAAAGGAAACAGTTGACAAAACTAAAAGACAACCTACAGAATGGGAGCAGATAAAGAGCTAGTATCGGGGGGAGGAGCAAGATGGCGGAAGAGTAGGGTCTCCAAATCACCTGTCTCCACCAAACTACCTAGAAAACCTTCAAATTATCCTGAAAATCTATGAATTCGGCCTGAGATTTAAAGAGAGACCAGCTGGAATGCTACAGTGAGAAGAGTTCGCGCTTCTATCAAGGTAGGAAGACGGGGGAAAAAGAAATAAAGAAACAAAGGCCTCCAAGGGGGAGGGGCCCGCGAGGAGCCGGGCTGAGGCCGGGCCGAGTGTCCCCAGGACAGGAGAGCCCCGTCCCGGAGGAGCAGGAGCTGCACCGACCTTCCCGGGCGGAAAGGGGCTCGCGGGGAGTTGGAGCAGGACTCAGGAGAGCGGGGATGCCCTCGGGCTCCCGGGGACAGTAACAGCAACTGCGCGCCCAGGAGAGTGCGCCGAGCTCCCTAAGGGCTGCAGCGCGCACGGCGGGACCCGGCGGGACCCGGAGCAGCTGAAGGGGCTCGGGCGGCGGCTCCGCGGAGGGGGCTGCGCGGCCCCGGGAGCAGCTCGGAGGGGCTCGGGCAGAGGAAGAGGCTCCGTGCAGAGGGGCCTGCGCGGTTCCAGGAGCAGCTCGGAGGGGCTCGGGCGGCGGCTCCGCGGAGGGGGTTGCGCGGCCGGGGAGCGCGAATCCAACAGCGCAGGCTCCGGAGCACAGGGCGCCGGGACACAGCCCAGGATCCCGCCTCCCCCGGGACAGGCAGAGGCCGGGAGGGCCCAGGACAGCAAGGACGCTCCTGCCCCGAGCTGAGCAGATCAGCGGCCCCGCCCCGGAGCCTCCAGGCCCTGCAGACGGAGTTCCTGCCGGAGCTGAATCCAGGTTTCCAGAGCTGCCCCGCCACTGGGGCTGTTCCTCCTGCGGCCTCACGGGGTAAACACCCCCCACTGAGCCCTGCACCAGGCAGGGGCACAGCAGCTCCCCCAACTGCTAACACCTGAAAACCAGCACAACAGGCCCCTCCCCCAGAAGACCAGCTGGACGGACAACTTCCAGAGGAAGCCAAGGGACTTAAAGTACACAGAATCAGAAGATACTGCCCCGTGGTTCTTTTTTTGTTTGTTTGTTTTTGTTTTTGTTTTTATTTTGTTTTGCTTTTTGATTTGTTTCCTTCCCCCACCCCCTTTTTTTTCTCCTTTCTTTTTCTTTCTCTTTTTCTTTTTTTTTTTTTCTTTTTTCTTTTTCTTCCCTTTTTTTTTTCTCTTTCTCTTTTCTTTCCTTCTTTCTCTCCTCTCTTTTTCTCTTTTTCCCAATACAACTTGCTTTTGGCCACTCTGCACTGAGCAAAATGACTAGAAGGAAAACCTCACCTCAAAAGAAAGAATCAGAAACAGTCCTCTCTCCCACAGAGTTACAAAATCTGGATTACAATTCAATGTCAGAAAGCCAATTCAGAAGCACTATTATACAGCTACTGGTGGCTCTAGAAAAAAGTATAAAGGACTCAAGAGACTTCATGACTGCAGAATTTAGAGCTAATCAGGCAGAAATTAAAAATCAATTGAATGAGATGCAATCCAAACTAGAAGTCCTAACGACGAGGGTTAACGAGGTGGAAGAACGAGTGAGTGACCTAGAAGACAAGTTGATAGCAAAGAGGGAAACTGAGGAAAAAAGAGACAAACAATTAAAAGACCATGAAGATAGATTAAGGGAAATAAACGACAGCCTGAGGAAGAAAAACCTACGTTTAATTGGGGTTCCCGAGGGCGCCGAAAGGGACAGAGGGCCAGAATATGTATTTGAACAAATTCTAGCTGAAAACTTTCCTAATCTGGGAAGGGAAACAGGCATTCAGATCCAGGAAATAGAGAGATCCCCCCCCAAAATCAATAAAAACCGTTCAACACCTCGACATTTAATTGTGAAGCTTGCAAATTCCAAAGATAAAGAGAAGATCCTTAAAGCAGCAAGAGACAAGAAATCCCTGACTTTTATGGGGAGGAGTATTAGGGTAACAGCAGACCTCTCCACAGAGACCTGGCAGGCCAGAAAGGGCTGGCAGGATATATTCAGGGTCCTAAATGAGAAGAACATGCAACCAAGAATACTTTATCCAGCAAGGCTCTCATTCAAAATGGAAGGAGAGATAAAGAGCTTCCAAGACAGGCAGCAACTAAAAGAATATGTGACCTCCAAACCAGCTCTGCAAGAAATTTTAAGGGGGACTCTTAAAATTCCCCTTTAAGAAGAAGTTCAGTGGAACAGTCCACAAAAACAAAGACTGAATAGATATCATGATGACACTAAACTCATATCTCTCAATAGTAACTCTGAATGTGAACGGGCTTAATGACCCCATCAAAAGGCGCAGGGTTTCAGACTGGATAAAAAAGCAGGACCCATCTATTTGCTGTCTACAAGAGACTCATTTTAGACAGAAGGACACCTACAGCCTGAAAATAAAAGGTTGGAGAACCATTTACCATTCGAATGGTCCTCAAAAGAAAGCAGGGGTAGCCATCCTTATATCAGATAAACTAAAATTTACCCCAAAGACTGTAGTGAGAGATGAAGAGGGACACTATATCATACTTAAAGGATCTATTCAACAAGAGGACTTAACAATCCTCAATATATATGCTCCGAATGTGGGAGCTGCCAAATATATAAATCAATTATTAACCAAAGTGAAGAAATACTTAGATAATAATACACTTATACTTGGTGACTTCAATCTAGCTCTTTCTATACTCGATAGGTCTTCTAAGCAAAACATCTCCAAAGAAACGAGAGCTTTAAATGATACACTGGACCAGATGGATTTCACAGATATCTACAGAACTTTACATCCAAACTCAACTGAATACACATTCTTCTCAAGCGCACATGGAACTTTCTCCAGAATAGACCACATATTGGGTCACAAATCGGGTCTGAACCGATACCAAAAGATTGGGATTGTCCCCTGCATATTCTCGGACCATAATGCCTTGAAATTAGAACTAAATCACAACAAGAAGTTTGGAAGGACCTCAAACACATGGAGGTTAAGGACCATCCTGCTAAAAGATAAAAGGGTCAACCAGGAAATTAAGGAAGAATTAAAAAGATTCATGGAAACTAATGAGAATGAAGATACAACCGTTCAAAATCTTTGGGATGCAGCAAAAGCAGTCCTAAGGGGGAAATACATCGCAATACAAGCATCCATTCAAAAACTGGAAAGAACTCAAATACAAAAGCTAACCTTACACATAAAGGAGCTAGAGAAAAAACAGCAAATAGATCCTACACCCAAGAGAAGAAGGGAGTTAATAAAGATTCGAGCAGAACTTAACGAAATCGAGACCAGAAGAACTGTGGAACAGATCAACAGAACCAGGAGTTGGTTCTTTGAAAGAATTAATAAGATAGATAAACCATTAGCCAGCCTTATTAAAAAGAAGAGAGAGAAGACTCAAATTAATAAAATCATGAATGAGAAAGGAGAGATCACTACCAACACCAAGGAAATACAAACGATTTTAAAAACATATTATGAACAGCTATACGCCAATAAATTAGGCAATCTAGAAGAAATGGACGCATTCCTGGAAAGCCACAAACTACCAAAACTGGAACAGGAAGAAATAGAAAACCTGAACAGGCCAATAACCAGGGAGGAAATTGAAGCAGTCATCAAAAACCTCCCAAGACACAAGAGTCCAGGGCCAGATGGCTTCCCAGGAGAATTTTATCAAACGTTTAAAGAAGAAATCATACCTATTCTCCTAAAGCTGTTTGGAAAGATAGAAAGAGATGGAGTACTTCCAAATTCGTTCTATGAAGCCAGCATCACCTTAATTCCAAAGCCAGACAAAGACCCCGCCAAAAAGGAGAATTACAGACCAATATCCCTGATGAACATGGATGCAAAAATTCTCAACAAGATACTGGCCAATAGGATCCAACAGTACATTAAGAAAATTATTCACCATGACCAAGTAGGATTTATCCCTGGGACACAAGGCTGGTTCAACACCCGTAAAACAATCAATGTGATTCATCATATCAGCAGGAGAAAAACCAAGAACCATATGATCCTCTCATTGGATGCAGAGAAAGCATTTGACAAAATACAGCATCCATTCCTGATTAAAACTCTTCAGAGTGTAGGGATAGAGGGAATATTCCTCGACATCTTAAAAGCCATCTATGAAAAGCCCACAGCAAATATCATTCTCAATGGGGAAGCACTGGGAGCCTTTCCCCTAAGATCAGGAACAAGACAGGGATGTCCACTCTCACCACTGCTATTCAACATAGTACTGGAAGTCCTAGCCTCAGCAATCAGACAACAAAAAGACATTAAAGGCATTCAAATTGGCAAAGAAGAAGTCAAACTCTCTCTCTTCGCCGATGACATGATACTCTACATAGAAAACCCAAAAGTCTCCACCCCAAGATTGCTAGAACTCATACAGCAATTCGGTAGCGTGGCAGGATACAAAATCAATGCCCAGAAGTCAGTGGCATTTCTATACACTAACAATGAGACTGAAGAAAGAGAAATTAAGGAGTCAATCCCATTTACAATTGCACCCAAAAGCATAAGATACCTAGGAATAAACCTCACCAAAGATGTAAAGGATCTATACCCTCAAAACTATAGAACACTTCTGAAAGAAATTGAGGAAGACACAAAGAGATGGAAAAATATTCCATGCTCATGGATTGGCAGAATTAATATTGTGAAAATGTCAATGTTACCCAGGGCAATATACACGTTTAATGCAATCCCTATCAAAATACCATGGACTTTCTTCAGAGAGTTAGAACAAATTATTTTAAGATTTGTGTGGAATCAGAAAAGACCCCGAATAGCCAGGGGAATTTTAAAAAAGAAAACCATATCTGGGGGCATCACAATGCCAGATTTCAGGTTGTACTACAAAGCTGTGGTCATCAAGACAGTGTGGTACTGGCACAAAAACAGACACATAGATCAGTGGAACAGAATAGAGAATCCAGAAGTGGACCCTGAACTTTATGGGCAACTAATATTCGATAAAGGAGGAAAGACTATCCATTGGAAGAAAGACAGTCTCTTCAATAAATGGTGCTGGGAAAATTGGACATCCACATGCAGAAGAATGAAACTAGACCACGCTCTTTCACCATACACAAAGATAAACTCAAAATGGATGAAAGATCTAAATGTGAGACAAGATTCCATCAAAATCCTAGAGAAGAACACAGGCAACACCCTTTTTGAACTCGGCCATAGTAACTTCTTGCAAGATACATCCACAAAGGCAAAAGAAACAAAAGCAAAAATGAACTATTGGGACTTCATCAAGATAAGAAGCTTTTGCACAGCAAAGGATACAGTCAACAAAACTCAAAGACAACCTACAGAATGGGAGAAGATATTTGCAAATGACATATCAGATAAAGGGCTAGTTTCCAAGATCTATAAAGAACTTATTAAACTCAACACCAAAGAAACAAACAATCCAATCATGAAATGGGCAAAAGACATGAACAGAAATCTCACAGAGGAAGACATAGACATGGCCAACATGCATATGAGAAAATGCTCTGCATCACTTGCCATCAGGTAAATACAAATCAAAACTACAATGAGATACCACCTCACACCAGTGAGAATGGGGAAAATTAACAAGGCAGGAAACAACAAATGTTGGAGAGGATGCGGAGAAAAGGGAACCCTCCTACACTGTTGGTGGGAATGTGAACTGGTGCAGCCACTCTGGAAAACTGTGTGGAGGTTCCTCAAACAGTTAAAAATAGACCTGCCCTACGACCCAGCAATTGCACTGTTGGGGATTTACCCCAAAGATACAAATGCAATGAAACGCCGGGACACCTGCACCCCGATGTTTCTAGCAGCAATGGCCACTATAGCCAAACTGTGGAAGGAGCCTCGGTGTCCAACGAAAGATGAATGGATAAAGAAGATGTGGTTTATGTATACAATGGAATATTACTCAGCTATTAGAAATGACAAATACCCACCATTTGCTTCAACGTGGATGGAACTGGAGGGTATTATGCTGAGTGAAGTAAGTCAGTCGGAGAAGGACAAACATTATATGTTCTCATTCATTTGGGGAATATAAATAATAGTGAAAGGGAAAATAAGGGAAGGGAGAAGAAATGTGTGGGAAATATCAGAAAGGGAGACAGAACGTAAAGACTGCTAACTCTGGGAAACGAACTAGGGGTGGTAGAAGGGGAGGAGGGTGGGGGGTGGGAGTGAATGGGTGACGGGCACTGGGTGTTATTCTGTATGTTAGTAAATTGAACACCAATAAAAAAAAAAAAACAAAAAAAAAAACAAAAAAAAACAAAAACAAAAGAAAAAAATAAATAAATAAATAAAACTAGTGCAAAAAAAAAATAAAACAGGTAATACAATGCCTTTAAAAAAAAAAAAAGAGCTAGTATCTAAAATCTATAAAGAAATTATCAAACTGAACACCCAAAAAAAACAAACAATTCAGTCAAGAAATGGAAAGAAGACATGAGCAGGCATTTTTCTAAAGAAGTCATACAAGTGGCCCACAGACACATGAAAATATGTTCAATATCACTAGTTTTCAGAGAAATACAAATCAAAATCACAATGAGATAACACTTTACATCAGTTAGAATGGCAAAAATTAACGAGACAGGGAACAACAAATGTTGACAAGGATGTGGAGAAAGGGGAATGCTCTTACACTGTTGGTGGGAATGCAAGCTGGTATAGCCACTCTGGAAAATAGTATGCAGGTTCTTCAAAAAGTTAAAAATACAGATATAGTGAAACAAAGGGGAACTTGCACCCCTATGTTAATAGCAACAATGTCCACAAAGCCAAACTGGAAGGAGCTGACATGTCCTTCAACAGGTAAATGGATATAGAAGATATGGTATATATTTGCATATATATACATTTGCTTATATATACATTAGCATATATATTGGTGTATATATTTCCTTATATATACATATATATGCTTATATATGCTTATATATTTGCATATATACATTTGCTTTATATACATTTGCATATATAAATAATGAAATATTACTCATCCATTGGAAGTGATGAATACCCACCATTTATATCAATGTGGATGGCACTGGAGGGTATTATACTAAGTGAAATAAGTTAATCAGAGAGACAATTATATGATTTCATTCATATGCAGAATAGAAGAAATACTGCAAAGGACCTTAAGGGAAGGGAGGGAGACAAACCACAAGAGACTCTACACTCTGGAAAATAAAGTGAGGGTTGCTGAAGGGGAGATGGGTGGGGGGTTGGGGTAACTGGGTAATGGGCATTAAGAAAGGCACAGGATATTATGATCACTGGTGTTATATGCAAGTAATGAATTATTGAAATGAATTATTAAAAACTATATCTGAAACTAAGTATGTACTATATGTTGGCTAATTGAATTTAAATTAAAAAAGAACTATTGTTCAGCCATCAATACAATACAACTATTGCTCAGCCATACAATACAATACAATACAATACAATACAATACAATACAATACAATACAGCCATCAATACAATACAATACATCAATACAATACATCTTAGTATTTGGTAAGATGTGGATGGAACTAGAATGTATTATACTAAGTGAAATTAGTTAATCAGAGAAAGACAATTATCATATGAGTTCGCTCTTAGGTGGAATTACAGAAACAAAGCAGATGCACATAGGGGAAGAAAGGGAAAAGTAAAATAATATGAAATCAGAGAGGGAGACAGACTCATAAGATATTTCTTATTTCTGAAACTAATACACTATATGTTAATTAATTGATTTTAAATTTAAAAAGTGGTGCAGTTTCATTCTTTTGCATGTTGCTGATCAGTTTTACCAAAACCATTTGTTGATACATATTGTTGATATATATGTTTTATAATATTCAGAACATAGTTCTTTCAACTCTGCTTTGGTTTATTCCTAGGTATCTTATTATTTTTAGTGCAATTATAAATGGGATTGTTTTCTTACTTTCTCTTTCTGCAGCTTTATTATTGTTATGACCATGCCACAGATTTCTGTACAGTCATTTTTTATCTTGTGACTTTGCTGAATTCATTTATCAGTTCCAGCACTTGATTGGTAGTCTTTCAGGTTTTGTATGAATTATATCATGTAATCTGCAAATAATGAAAATATTACTTATTTCTTATGAATTGGGATGTGTTTTATTTCTTTTTGTTGTCTGATTGCTGTGGCTAGGACTTCCAGCACCATGCTGAATAAAAGTGGCAAGAGTGAACATCCTTGTCTTGATCCTGACCTTAGAGGAAAAGCTTTCAATTTTTGCCTATTAAGTATGGTGTTAGCTGCATGTTGTTCATATGTCAACTTTAGTATTTTGAGGTATGTTCTCTCTAAACCTACTTTGTTGGAGGTTTTTATCATGAATGAATGTTGTAGTTTGTCACATGCTTTTTCTGCGTGTATTGAAGTAATCATTTGTTTACTAACCTTTCTTTTATTAATGGTATTATCATATTGATTTGTGTATATTGAGTCACTCATGCAGCTCACTTGATCATGGTGAATGATTTTTTAAAATGTATTCTTGGATTTGATTTGCTCATATTTTGTTGAGGAGTTTTGCACCTATTTTCATAAGAGGTATTGGCCTGTAGTTGTCTTTTATTTGTTGTATCTTTATCTGGATTTGGTATCAGGGCAATGCTGACCTTATGGAATCCATTTGGAAGTTTTCCTTCCTTTTCTATTTCTTAGGATAGTTTGAGAATAAATGGAATTAATTCTTTAAATGTTTGGGATTTGCCTGTGAAGCCATCTGGGACTTTTGTTTGTGGAAGGTTTTGTTTTGTTTTGTTTTGTTTTTCATTACTGACTAAAATTCTTGGTGGTTACTGGTCTGTTCAAATTTTCTATTTCTTCCTATTTCAGTTTTGGTAGTTTATATGTTTCTAGAAATTTATCAATTTCTTCTAGCTTGTCCAATTTGTTGGTATATAGTTTTGATAATATTATTTTTAAATTATATTTCTGTTGAGTTGGTTATTTCTCTTTTATCATTTGTAGGTTTATTTATTTGAGTCCTTTTTTTCGTGATAAGTCTGGTTAACTGGTAATTTTAAACAGTGTTTCCTTAAAATCCAGGTTTGCTTGTTCATTCCTTCACATTCTCCATTGCCACCCCATACTTCTTCTTGGCCCAACCTAAGTCACATGGTCAATATTAAACCAATCACTGTGGCCAGGGGAATGGTGTACTCTGACCAGTGCATCATATATCCATTCATCTAATAGAGGAGAAAGTGGGATGAGCTCTATTACAACCATACAGAAAATCTAAATTCTCTATGGTATGTTACGCTACCAAAGCTATAGTTTCTTATGAAAAATAAAGACCTAAATTAGTTACAATAGGTAAAGCTTAATTTAATTTAGGTATGTAAAGCATAATGCTTAATAAAAGTCCAAATTATCAGGTTATTCATTAGGATGCTTCAAGTGCCCAGCATAAAATATTGCACTATTCAGTTATTTTTTTTTAATTTATTTTTTATTGGTGTTCAATTTACTAACATACAGAATAACCACCAGTGCCCGTCACCCATTCACTCCCACCCCCCGCCCTCCTCCCCTTCTACCACCCCTAGTTCGTTTCCCAGAGTTAGCAGTCTTTACGTTCTGTCTCCCTTTCTGATATTTCCCACACATTTCTTCTCCCTTCCCTTATATTCCCTTTCACTATTCAGTTATTTATTGAACTAATAGTTATTGAGGACTTACACTATGTAAAGAAATGCTGTAATTGCTATGGAGAAATAAAAAGTAAATAAATAAGACAAGCCATTCTCTCACACAATTTACAATTAGCTGAAGGAGAAACATATATATTTCTATAATAAGAAATTATGAGGACTGATGGAATTAATCATATGATACCATAATACAGATTCTATACAGATTTATCATACTTTGCACATTAGTTATTTTCTTGGGTCATTGCATATAAAACAACATTTACATATTGATTCTTACTGTTAGTGAACTTCTATTAGGACTTCAGGGTTGTATATTTACAGGAAATATTTTGGCTTCAGGGTGTGCATGCACACACATACACACAAACAAACACACATGTATCAGAGGAATTTAGAGATCATGAACCACAGTGGTGGTCCATTTTGCCTGCACATTATTGCCTGCTATTAGAGGCACCAGGGGTGCATTTAAGAAAATATCAAATGTTTGGAGTCCATCCTCAGAGATTCTGACTTAATTAGTGAGGGATGGTGTTGGATATTTTTTTAATGTTCTCCCAAGTGATTCTAATGTGTAGAAAGTACTTATCTAGTCTAGCCATTTCATGTTGCAATTGAAGAAAGTGAGACTCAGAGAAAATATGTAATTTGCACAAGATAATATTAGATAGAGTCCTGCTTGCCTGCTTCCTAATCTACATATTTTGAAGATAATTTTATCTTTGTTTTTCAATCTCTGTACATTAAATTCTCTGACATTATCTTTTATAAGAAATGTAAGTAAAAGTTGGGGAGGGGACTTTCTTATACCACAGACAAAAATAAATTCAAAATGGACTAAAGATCTAAATGTGAGACCTGAAACACCATAAATATCCTAGAGGAGAACACAGGCAGTAACCTCTTTGATATAGGCCGTAGCAAATTCTTTCTGGATATGTCTCCAAAGGCAAGGGAAACAAAAGCAAAAATAACTATTGGAACCACATAAAAATAAAAGGCTTCTGCACACAAATCAACAAAAATAAAAGGCAACTGTGGCACCTGGGTAGTAAGGTTTGTTAAGCATCTGACTCTTGGCTTTGGCTCAGGTTGTTATCTCAAGGTCATGAGATTGAGCCCCATGTTGGGCTACATACTCAGCATAGAGTCTAAGTTTCTCCCTTTCCCTTTGCCCCTCCCCCCTGATTGCTCTCTCCCCCTCTCCCTCAAGTTATTTACTTTAAAAAAGTTTTAAAGTAAAAGGCAACCTATGGAATGGGAGAAGATATTTACAAATGACATATCTGATAAAGGGCTAGTATCCAAAATATATAAAGGAATTTTAAAACTCAACACCCAAAAAAACAAATAATTCAGTCCAAAAAATGGGCAGAAAACATGAAGAGATATTTTTCTAAAGATGACATACAAATGGTCAATAGCCAAATAAAAAGAAGCTCAACATTACTCACCATCAGAGAAATATAAATCAAAACTATAATGAGATATCACTTCAACCTTCAGAATAGTGAAAATCAACAACATAAGAAAGAACAGGTGTTGGCAAGGATGTAGAGAAAACAGGACCCTCTTACATTGCTAGTAAGAATGCAAACTGGTGCAGCCACTCTAAAAAACAGGATGAAGCTTCCACAAAAAGTGAAAAATAGAACTACCATATGATCCAGCAATTGCACTACTAGGTATTTACCCCAATAACACAAAAATACTAATTCAAAGGCATACATGCACCATGTTTATAGCAGCATTATCTACAACTGTCAAATTATGGAAAGAGCTCAAATGTCCATCAACTGGTGAATGGATAAAGAAAATATCAGCCATAAAAAAAGAATGACATGGATGGAGATAGAGAGTATTATGCTAAGCAAGATAAGTCAGTCAGAGAAAGAAAAATACCATATGATTTCACTCATATATAGAATTTAAAGGGGAGCCTGGATGGCTCAGCAGTTTAGTGTCACCTTCAGCCCAGGGCATGATCCTGGAGACCTGGGATCAAGTCCCACATCGGGCTCCTGCATGGGGCCTGCTTCTCCCTCTGCCTGTGTCTCTGCCTCTCTTTCTCTGTGTGTATCATGAATAAATAAATAAAAATTTTAAAAAGAATTTTAAAACTAAATAAATGAGCAAAGGAGAACGAGAGAGAAAGAAAGAGAGAGAGAAAGGCAAACCAAGAAACAGAGTCTTAACTATAGAGAGCAAACAGATAGTTACCAGAGGGGAGGCAGGTGGAGGTATGGGTTCAATAGTTGATGGGGATTAAGGAGTGTACTTGTGATGAGCACCAGGTATTGTATGGAAGTGCTGATAACCATAATTCTGAAACTAATGTTACACTGAATGTTAATTAACCAGAATTTAAATAAAAACTTCAAAAAATTTTGGGCAAGGAACAAAGTGGATCATTATATATTACTGTGTTCCCCAATCACCCATCCTTAAAGAAGAGTACACTGCAATTTAATAACTGAAAATAGAGTTTTTGAAGAAGAAAATGTGTGTTCCAGAGGGTCTGTCTTCTGCTTTCTTCTCTCAATACACTCTAAGTGGTCCATCTTCTCCCATGGCTTCAATTATGTCATACATCCCAATGAAACCCAAATTTCCAGCTCTGACTACTCCTCTCACATATATTCAGATACATACAACCATTTGTAATACACACACACACACACATATATATATATATATATATATATATATATATATATATAATCAGTGGTACTCACTGAGGGGTAATTTTGCCCCCACAAAGGACATTTAGAGATGTCTGGAGTTATTTCTGTATCATGACTTGGGGAGGTTTTATTGACACGTAATGGGTAGAAACCAAAGATGCTGCAAAACACTGTAAAATGTACAGAAAAGCCCCATACAATGAAGCATTATCTAGCCTGAAAAGATCAGTAATACTGAAGTTGAGAATCCCTGAGGTATACCAAGCTAGGATTCTCACAAACACATTAAAAGCAACATGCTCCAGTGTTATCTCGTATTCAAACAAAACCCATTTTGGAAATTGTTTTTCTTATTTTCATTTTTGGATTATCCATTGCTGTTGAAGCCTTCATATCCTTAGTATTTCTTAAACTCTTCTCCACTCCCACCTCTAATGGCTGCATTTGCCAAGGTTCTTCATACCTTATATGAACTATTAGTCTACTAGTGGGTATGGAGAACAGCACTTCATATTCTGACCTTGGATATCTTTGCATCCTCATCTCCTGTGACCAAAGCCATTACTCTGTGCTTCAGGAATCCAAATCACATATAATTCTCTCAAGGTTTCACTCTATTTCTTGACTCCTAACTTTGTACAATTCTTTTTTCTGCCTGAATTGTTCATTTCCTCCTTGCTCCCACACTCCCACTTCACCTACTTATTAAGACCAAGTTCAATGTTGTTTCTGGAAAAATGTCCATATTGCCCTACATCTGCAAAGATTTAACTACCTTCTTCTCGGATTCCCCATGATATAACCTCTTGGCCTCAACTATATTATTTAATATTCTGCTCTTAGTTGTTTACATATCTGATTTCCTCATGATATTTGAGCACTATGATGTCTGTCTGTGTGTGCCAGGATGTATAATACATTTTATAAAAGACCTAGCACAATTTTGGTATTAAATAAATAAATAAATAAATAAATAAATAAATTAGATATGGGATATATATATGCCATATATATACATATATATATATTCGATTTGCCAACATATAGTATAACACCAAGTGCTCATCCTGTCAAGTGCCCCCCTCAGTGCCCATCACCAAGTCACCCCATCCCCCGCCCACCTCTCCCCTTCCACTACCTTTTGTTCCTTTCCCAGAGTTAGGAGTCCCTCATGTTTTGTCACCCTCTCTAATTTTTCCCACTCCTTTTCCCTCCATTCCCCTATAATCCCTTTCACTATTTTTTATATTCCCCATATGAATGAAACCATATAATGATTGTCCTTCTCCAATCGACTTACTTCACTCAGCATAATACCTAACAGTTCCATCCACGTCGAAGCAAATGGTGTGTATTTGTCATTTCTAATGACTGAGTAATATTCCATTGTGTGTGTGTGTGTGTGTGTGTGTGTACCACATCTTCTTTATCCATTCATCTTTCGATGGACATCGAGGCTCCTTCCACAGTTTGGCTATTGTGGACATTTCTGCTATAAACATGAAATTGAGAAAGACACAAAGAGATGAAAAAATATTCCATGCTCATGGATTGGAAGAATTAATATTGTGAAAATGTCTATGCTACCCAGGGCAATTTACGCGTTTAATGCAATCTCTATAAAAATACCAGACTTTCTTGAGAGAGTTGAAACAAATAGTCTTAAGATTTGTGTGGAATCAGGAGATGAAGACAGAACCGAAGCTGGGCACAGGCAGTGGACACGGTCCCGCTGAGAGCCAAAGATGGCAGTGAAGGTATACTCAATGTCCGTCACCAGTGATAACCTAAGTTGACATGATATGCTGGCCTGGATCAATGAGTCTCTGCAGCTGAATCTGACAAAGATTGAACAGTTGTGCTCAGGGGCTGCCTATTGTCAGTTTATGGACATGCTATTCCCTGGCTCCACTGCCTTGAAGAAAGTGAAATTCCAGGCTAAACTAGTTCATGAATACATCCAGAACTTCAAAATACTACAAGCAGGTTTTAAGAGAATGGGTGTTGACAAAATAATTCCTGTGGACAAATTAGTAAAAGGAAAGTTTCAGGACAATTTTGAATTTGTTCAGTGGTTCAAGAAGTTTTTTGATGCAAACTATGATGGAAAAGACTATGACCCTGTAGCTGCCAGACAAAGTCAAGAAACTGCAGTGGCTCCCTCCCTCGTTGCTCCAGCTCTGAACAAACCAAAGAAACCTCTCAGCTCTAGCAGTGAAGCTCCACAGAGGCCCATTGCAACACACAGAACTACTGCAACCCCTAAGGCTGGCCGGGGTGTGGTGCGAAAGAATCCTGGTGTGGACAACGGGGATGATGAAGCAGCTGAATTGATGCAGCAGGTCAATGTATTGAAACTTACCATCGAAGACTTGGAGAAAGAGAGAGATTTCTACTTTGGAAAGCTAAGGAACATTGAATTGATTTGCCAGGAGAACGAAGGGGAAAACAGCCCTGTGTTGCAGAGGATCCTGGACGTTCTCTATGCGACAGATGAAGGCTTTGTGATACCTGATGAAGGGGGCCCACAGGAGGAACAAGAAGAGTATTAACAGCCTGGACCAGCAGAGCAACATCTGAATTCTTCACTCCAAATCATGTGCTTAACTGTAAAATACCCCCTTTTATTATTCTTAGAGAACTCACTGGTTTCTTTTCATGAGCAAACAGTACCTCTTCTTAAAGTGCACTTTGCAGAAGTTTCACCCCTTTTCCAATGAGTTTGAGTTAGGAGCTTTTACCCTGTAGCAGAGCAGTATTAACATCTAGTTGGGTCACCTGGGGAACAGAGAGGCTGACCATGGGGCTCACTGTGTGGATGCTGGTAACACTCGCTGCTGGAGAAGGTGCTTTTATGTCATACACTGAGGTGGAGTCCTCAGTAGAGAAATGTAAAGACTGATTTGAATTTTAAGCTAATGTGAAATCTTGGCAGAGAACGTTTTAATAAATAAATGCCTTAAGAGTAAAAAAAAAAAGATTTATGTGGAATCAGAAAAGACCCCGAATAGCCAGGGGAATATTGAAAAAGAAAACCAGAGCCAGGGGCATCACAATGCTGGATTTCAAGTTGTACTATAAAGCTGTGATCATCAAGAAAGTGTGGTCCTGGCACAAAAACAGACACATAGATCAATGGAACAGAATAGAGAACCCAGAAATGGCCCCTCAACTCTATGATCAACTAATATTCCACAAAGCAGGAAAGACTATCCACTGGAAAAAGGACAGTCTCTTCAATAAATCGTGCTGGGAAAATTGGACAGCCACGTGCAGAAGAAAAAAAACTAGACCATTCTCTTATACCATACCCAAAGATAAACTCAAAGTGGATGAAAGATCTAAATGTGAGACAAGAATCCATCAAAACCCCAGAGGAGAACACAGGCAACACCCTTTTTGAACTTGGCCACAGCAACTTTTTGCAAGATCCATCTATGAAGGCAAGGGAAACAAAAGCAAAAATGAACTATTGGGACTTAATCAGAATAAAAAGCTTCTGCACAGCAAAAGAAACTAAAAGACAACCTACAGAATGGGAGAAGATATTTGCAAATGACTTATCAGATAAAGGGCTAGTATGCAAGATCTTTAAATAAGTATTAAACTCAACAGCAAAGAAATAAACAATCCAATTATGAAATGGGCAAAAGACATGAACAGAAATTTCACCAAAGAAGACATAGACATGGCCAACAAGCACATGAGAAAATGCACTTTGAATGTAAAGCATTAAAAGTCTGCTGAATCAGCACTGGATAAGACTGAAGGGTGAGTGATGTGATACCTTGGTCACCATCCTTAAAGAGGCAGCCGCCTAAGCAGAAAGGCAAAATAGAAATAACATTTTGCAAAATGCTTGGTGGCAAATGGGAAACAGATATATTCATACTGACTTCAGAACATGTTGGGGAACTTCTCTGAAAACAACGGATCTGGCAGGGGCCATTTTCTTCCCCTATATTCAGCATAAACACAGAGCCACCTGCAATAGGCAAGGCTGCACAGACACTTGCTACCTAACCTACTAGCAGTATGACAAGCCCATGAGTTCTCCTGAGGACTAGAAAACTCCAAGCCTGCTAGCCTAGGCCTTGGGCTCAGGGTAAATTTTGTTAAAGGTGCTCACCTGCTGTAGCTGCTGGGCAGATCTGCCATACAATATCCAGCTGTGCAACTATACCTACCTTTATGCCCTTTGCCCAGCTGCTGACCCAGCTGCCCTACTACACCATACCCATCCATGCACCCCCATGTAAATTTGCATCAACACTCCGCTGCATTTCCTCAGCCTTTGTCACACAATGCACCCAGTTCCCATGTGAACAAACACTGCTGTGAGGCACATAGCCAGCTGTTGCACATCACCCAGGTGCATTCCCATTCCCATTGTGGGCCCCAGCTGTTCCCAGCCATTGTTATGTGCCACACCTAGCCTCATGCCCCCAGCAGCATTGACACACAGCTTTGAGCTACTTCAGTGCTGAGGGGATCTAGCATAGGACTAGTGGTCCCATGAAATTTTGCAATAACTGCTTTCCTACTCCCAAGTTCCCCAGCAGGCATGTCCTATCAGGGATGGCCTGCCTGAGTCCCATTAACACTATAGAGAGAAATCACAGCCCACATCAGGCAGAGAATCAGTGCAGAGGGCTGCACTTATAGCAAGAATTGACTCAGATATAACAGCAGGGCATAAGAAGCACACAAAGAGTACCCTCCTGAAGTGCTAAGATCTGGTAAAGGGGGCACACGGCACTGCAGTTACACTCCAGGACTCTTCTTCATAAAGTCACTACTTTCAAGAGTAGAAGATATATCTGACTTTCTTAACACACAAGAAATAGACACAGAAAGAGATACAAAACGAGAAGAGAGAGAGAGAGAGAGAGATCTATCCTAAATGAAAGAACAGGACAAACTCATGGCCAAATATCTAAGCGAAACAGGCATAAGTAACATGTCTGATAGCTAATTTAAAGCAGTGATCATAAGGATACTCACTGGCCTTGAGAAAAGAGTGGAAGACTTGAGAGTGGCATTAACACGGAGATAAGGCATATCATACCAGAAATAAGGGTTCAATAAACAAAATGAGAAACACACTTGATAGAACTAACAGCAATATGGAAGAAGCAGAGGAATGAATTAGTGACCAAGACAGAGTAATGGAAAATAATCAAGCTGAACAGTAGACGGAGTAATTAATTATTCAAAATGAAAATAGACAGGGAACTCAGTGACTCTGACATAATAGCATTCATATTATAGGTGTCCCAGAAAAAAAGGAGAAAAGGGGGCAGAAAATGTATTGAAGAAATAATAGCTGAAAACATCCCTAATCTGGAGAAGGAAACAGACATCCATATCTTGGAATCATAGAGAACCCGCAACAAAATCAACAAAAGCAGATTCACACCAAGATATATTTTAATTAAATTGGCAAAATATCCTTATGAAGAAAAAAATCCTAAAAGCAGCAAGACAATAGAGGTCATTAAGTTATAAGGGAAAATCTTAAGGCTAAGAGGGGATTTTTCAACAGAACTTCTACAAGCCAGATGAAAGTGATTCAAAGTGCTGAATGGGAAAAAAAATGTATCTAGCAAGGCTATCATTCAGAATACAAGGAGAGACAAAGCGTTTCCAAGGGGAAAAAAAAACAAAATAAAAGAGTTGAATACCATTAAGCCAGCTCAATAATAAGTATTAAAAGGGACACATTGAATGGAGAGACCCAAAGTGATAGCATAGAGGTAGGAAACACAAAGGCATTAACAGTAAGTATTTGTATAAAAACTGAGTCAAGGAACTCACAAAAAAAGAATATAAAGTATAACAAATACCTAAAATATGGAGAGGGGAAAAGAATGGATTCAAATGTAAATGACCAAAAACTTAAGATAGACGGTTATATACACAATACGTTATATACAAACCTAATGTTTATATATTAAAAACACTAATAAATATGCAAAGGATAAAGAAAAATCCAAATATATCACTAAAGAAATCCAGCAAACCATGAAGGATAAGAAAATAAAGATCATAGAAAATCTTCAGAAACAACCATGAAACAAACAACAAAAAGGCAATAAATATATATTTATCAATAATTACTTTGAATGTAAATGGCCGAAATGCTAAAAAAAAAAAGGCATAGGGTGTCTGAATGGATAAAAACAAAACAAAACACGCTATAAGATACTAATTTTAGACATAAAGACACTCACAGATTGAAAGTGGGAGGATGGAGGGGCATCTGGGTGACTCAGCCAGTTAAACGTCTGACTCTTGGCTTTGGCTAAGGTCATGATCTTGTGGTTGTGGGATCAAGCCCTATGTCAGACTGTGAGCAGTATGGAGTTTGCTTCAAATTTTCTCTCCCTCTCCTTCTCATTCACACACTCTCTCTCTTTCTCTCTCTCAAATAAATAAAATTTAAAAAAAGAAAGCAAGAGATGTCATGTAAATGTATGTCAAAGAAGACCAGAGTAACAATACATATATAGAACAAAGTAGACTTTAAAGCAAAGACAGTAACAGAAGACAGAGAAGGACAGTATATAATAATAAAAAGAACAATTCCACAAGAAGATAATGACCATTGAAAATATTTATGCATCCAACATAGGAGAAACCAAATACATAAGAGTTAATAAACATAAAAGAAATAATTGATAATAGTATAATAGTAGAGGGCTTTAACACCCCACTTACATAAATGTACAGATCATCTAAACAGAAAATTAACAAGGAAACAATATCTTTGAATGACACACCAGAACAGAATGATATAAGGTAAATACATAACATTCTATCCAAAAAGAGTAGAATACACATTCTATTCAAGTGCACATGGAGCAATCACAAGAATAGATTACATACTACCCTCACAAAACAAATGTCAACAAATTCAAGATGGGAAACATATCATATGTATGTTCTGACCATAATGCTATGAAAGTACAAGTTAACAACAAAAAATCTGTATAGACCACAAATATATAGATGTTAAATAACATGCTACTATAAAAGGAAGGATCAATCAGTAAATAAAAGAAATATAGAGTCCATGGAAACAAATAAAAATGAAAACATAAGAGTAAAAAACCCGTGGCATGCAGCAAAAGCAGTTCTAAGAAGGAAGTCTATACCAATAGATACCTACCTCAAGAAGCAAGAAAAATTCAAATAAATAAACCTATCCCTTTGGAAGAATAAATAGTGTTAAAATGTCTATGCTACACAGAGAAATCTACACATTCAATGCAATCCTTATCAAGATACCATCAATATTATTCACAGAACTGGAACAAATAATCCTAAGATTCGTATGGCATGAGAAAGGACCTTGAACAGCCAGAGGAATGTTGCAAAAGAAAACCAAAGCTGGTGGCATCACAGTGTGGACTTCAAACTGTATTACAAAGCTGTAATTATCAAGACAGTATTATGCTGGCACAACAACAGGCACATTGATCAATGGAACAGAATAGAGGACCCAGAAAAGGACAGTCAACTCTATGGTCAATTAATCTTTGACAAGAACAAGAGAGATTTTCCAATGGAAAAAGCATAGTCTCTTCAATAAATTGTATTGGGAAATTTGTACAACCACATGCAGAAGAAAGGAACTGGACCATACACAACGATAAACTCAAAATGAATGAAAGACCTCAATGTGAGACAGGAATCCATGAAAATCCTAGGGGAGAACATAGGCAGCAACTTCTTCGACCTTGGCCACAGCAACTTGCCAGACACGTCTCCCAAGGCAAGGGAAAGAAAAGCAAAAATGAACTATTGAGACTGCTTCAAGATAAAAAGTTTTTGCACAGCAAAGGAAACAGTCAACCAACCTGAAAAGCAACCTATGCAATGGGAGAAGATATTTGCAAATGACATTTCAGATAAAGGACTAGTATCCAAGACCTCTAAAGAACATATCAAATTCAACCTCCAAACAAACAAACAAAAAAAAACAAATTCAACCTCCAGGTTCAGGGGGCCAGATGGCAGAAGAGTAGGATCCCCAAGTCACCTGTCCTCACCAACTTACCTAGATAACTTTCAAATCATCCTGAAAACCTACAAATTCGGCCTGAGACTTAAAGAGAGAACAGCTGGAATGCTACAGAGAGAAGAGTTCGCACTTCTATCAAGGTAGGAAGATGGAAATAAATAAATAAATAAAAAGCATCCAGTGGGGGAGGGGCCCCGTGAGGAGCCGGAGTAAGGCCGAGTGGCTAGTGCCTCCAGGACAGGAAAGCCCAGTTCCAGAGAAGCAGGAACTTTACCAATCTTCCCGGATGGAAAGGCGTTCGCAGGAAACTCGGGCAGGAAGCCAAGAGGGCCAATGGAGCCCCCAGGTTCCTGGGGTCACTAACAGAGGAAGTGCACCCCGAGGGAGAACGTGCCACACACCGCGGGCTGAGCTCCATAAAGGGCTGTAGCGTGGGCCTAGCGGGGCCCCGGAGCAGCCCAGGTGGCAGCTCCTTCCCAAGGCGGCTACCCGTGGAAGGGGCTGTGCAGACCTGAGAGAAGTACAGGCAGCAGCTCCACACAGAGGGGGCTGTGCGGTCCGGGAGCGTGATTTCAGTGGCACAGGCTGGGGCCCAAAGTGCTGGGGACACAGCCCAGGATCCAGCGCTCCCCATGGTACAGGCAGAGGCCTGGAGGACACAGGACAGCAAGGACTCTCCTGCTGCTGGGTGGCACCAAGCTGTGCAGATGAGCAAACCCCCCCCCCGCCATATCCAGGCCACTGCAACTGGGACACTGCGGGAGTTACTGCTGGAGCTGACTCCAGGACTGGAGAGCTGGCTGCCAGGACTATTATTGTTCCTCCTGGTGTCATCTTTTGCCTGAGACTGAGCAGGGCTGCCCGGAAGCAAGGGCCTCACAGGATAAACAGCTGCGACTGAGCCGTACTCCTGGCAGGATCAGGGCAGTTCCCCCAGGTACACACAACTGAGAATCAGCACAGCAGGCCCCTCCCCCAGAAGACCAGCTGGAAGAACAGGGGAAGAGGAAGTTCTTGACCAAGCAGCACTGGAAAGCTGCAGGGAGAAGTCGAGGGACTTACAATATATAGAATCAGGCAATACACTCCTTGTTTTCTTGTTTTTTGTTTGTTTCCCCCCCTTTTTTCCTCTTTTTCCTTCGTTTTCCAGGACAACTTGTTTTTAGCCACTCTGCACTGAGCAAAATGACTAGAAGGAAGAACTCACCACAAAAGAAAGAATCAGAAACAGTCCTCTCTCCCACAGAGTTACAGAATTTGGATAACAATTCAATGTCAGAAAGGCAATTCAGAAGCACAATTATAAGCCACTGGTGTCTCTGTAAAAAAGCATAAAAGATTCAAGAGACTTCATGACTTGCAGAATTTAGATTTAATCAGGCCGAAATTAAAAATCAAGTAAAAGACATGCAATCCAAACTGGAGGTCCTAATGATGAGGGTTAATGAGGTAGAAGAACGAGTGAGTGACATAGAAGACAAGTTAATGGCAAGGAAGGAAGCTCAGGAAAAAAGAGAAAAACAATTAAAAGATCATGAGGAAAGGTTAGGGGAAATAAATGACAGCCTCAGAAGGAAAAATCTACATTTAATAGGGGTTCCAGAGGGCGCCAAAAGGGACAGAGGAAGAGAAAACATATTTGAACAAATCATAGCTGAGAACTTCCCTAACTTGTGGAGGGAAACAGGAATTCAGATCCAGGAGATAGAGAGATCCCCCATAAAATCAATAAAAACTGTATAACACCCTGACATGTAATAGCAAAACTTGCAAATTCCAAAGATAAAAAGAAAATCCTTAAAGCAGCAAGAGACAAGAGATCCCTAAACCTAACAGGGAGAAGTATTAGGTTAAGAGCAGACTGCTCGACAGAGAACTGGCAGGCCAGAAAGAGCTGGCAGGATATATTCAGGGTCCTAAATTGAAAGAAACTGCAGCCAAGAATACTCTATCCAGCAAGGTTCTCATTCAGAAGAGGAGACATAAAGAGCTTCCAAGATAGGCAGAAACTGAAAGGATATGTGACCAAAAAACCAGCTCTGCAAGAAATATTAAGAGGGACTTTGTTAAAGGAATAGCAAGGCCAAGGGAAACAATCCACAAAAACAGGGACTAAATAGGTATTAAGATGACACTAAATTCATATCTTTCAAAAGTAACTGTTAAGTTTAATGGGCTAAATGATCCCATCAAAAGGCGCACGGTTTTAGAGTGGATAAAAAAGCAAGACCCATCTATTTGCTGTCTACAAGAGACACATTTTAGACCCAAAGACACCTCCAGCCTGAAAATAAAAGGTTGGAGAAACACTTACCATTCAAATGGTCCTCAGAAGAAAGTTGGGGTAGCCATCCTCAGATCAGATAAACTAAAGTTTATCCCAAACACTGTAGGAATTGAGATGAAAGGGGGAAACTATATCATACTACAAAGATCTATCCAACAGGAGGACCTAAGATTTCTGAATATTTATGCCCCAATGTGGGAGCTGCCAAGTATATCAATCAATTAATAACCAAAATAAAGACATACTTTGATAATAATACACTTTTACTGGAAGACTTGAACACAGAGCTTTCCGTAATTGACAGATCTAAGCACAACATCTCCAAAGAAATAAGAGCCTTAAATGATACCAGACGGATTTCACAGATATTTACAGAACTTTACATCCAAATGCAACTGAATACACATTCTTCTCAAGTGCACATGGAACTTTCTCCAGAATAGACAACATACAGGGACACAAATCAGGTCTTAACCAATACCAAAGGATTGGGAACATCCCCTGCATATTCTCAGACCATAATGCCTTGAAATTAGAACTAAATAACAACAAGAAGTTTGGAAGGACTTCAAACACATGGAAGTTAAGGACCATCATGCTAAAAGATGAAAGGGTCAACCAGGAAATTATGGAAGAATTAAAAAGATTCATGGAAACTAATGAGAATGAAAATACAACCATTCAAAATCTTTGGGATACAGCAAAAGCAGTCCTGAGGGGGAAATACATCGCAATACAAGCATCCATCCAAAAAGTGGAAAGAACTCAAATACAAAAGCTAACCTTACACCTAATGGAGCTAGAGATGAAACAGCAAATAGATCCTACACCCAGCAGAAGAAGAGAGTTAATAAAGATTCGAGCAGAACTCAAAGAAATTGAGACCAGAATAACTGTGGAATACATCAACAAAACCAGGAGTTGGTTCATTGAAAGAATTGATAAGATAGATAAACCATTAGCCAGCCCTATTAAAAAGGAGAGAGAAGGGATCCCTGGGTGGCGCAGCGGTTTGGCGCCTGCCTTTGGCCCAGGGCGCGATCCTGGAGACCCGGGATCGAATCCCACGTCGGGCTCCCGGTGCATGGAGCCTGCTTCTCCCTCTGCCTCTCTCTCTCTCTCTCTCTGTGACTATCATAAATAAATAAAAATTAAAAAAAAAAATAAAAATAAAAAGGAGAGAGAAGACTCAAATTAATAAAATCATGAATGAGAAAGGAGAGATCACTACCAACACCAAGGAAATACAAACGATTTTAAAAACATATTATGAACAGCTATACGCCAATAAATTCGGC
This sequence comes from Canis lupus familiaris, assembly GCF_011100685.1. Lineage (NCBI taxonomy): Eukaryota > Metazoa > Chordata > Mammalia > Carnivora > Canidae > Canis > Canis lupus. Next base: position 50,349,541 of record NC_049260.1, on the reverse strand, counting down.
AACCTAGAAGAAAGAGACGCATTCCTGGAAAGCCGCAAATTACCAACACTGGAACAGGAAGAAATAGAAAACCTGAACAGGCCAATAACCAGGGAGGAAATTGAGGCAGTCATCAAAAACCTCCCAAGACACAAAAGTCCAGGGCCAGATGGCTTCCCTGGGGAATTCTATCAAATGTTTAAAGAAGAAACCATACCTATTCTACTAAAGCTGTTTGGAAAGATAAAAAGAGATGAAGTACTTCCAAATTCGTTCTATGAGGCCAGCATCACCTTAATTCCAAAACCAAAGACCCCACCAAAAAGGAGAATTATAGACCAATATCCCTGATGAACATGTATGCAAAAATTCTCAACAAGATACAAGCCAATAGGATCCAACAATACATTAAGAAAATTATTCACCATGACCAAGTAGGATTTATCCCTGGGACAGAAGGCTGGTTCAGCAGTGGTAAAACAATCAATGTGATTCATCATAGCAGCAAGAGAAAAAACAAGAACCATATGATCCTCTCAATAGATGCAGAGAAAGCATTTGACAAAATACAGCATCCATTCCTGATCAAAACTCTTCAGAGTTTAGGGATAAAGGGAACATTCCTCAACATCTTAAAAGCCATCTACAAAAAGCCCACAGCAAATATCATTCTCAATGGGGAAGCACTGGGAGCCTTTCTCCTAAGATCAGGAACAATACAGGGATGTCCACTCTCACCACTGCTATTCAACACATAGTACTAGAAGTCCTAGTCTCAGCAATCAGACAACAAAAAGACATTAAAGGCATTCAAATTGGCAAAGAAGAAGTCAAAGTCTCCCTCTTCACAGATAACATGATACTCTACTTAGAAAACCCAAAAGACTCCAGCCCAACATTCCTAGAACTCATACAGCAATTCGGAAGTGTGGCAAGATACAAAATCAATGCCCCGAAGTCAGTGGCATTTGTATACACTAACAGTGAGACTGAAGAAAGCGAAATGAAGGAGTCAATCATATTTACAATTCCCCCCAAAGCCTAAGATACTTAGGAATAAAGCAAACCAAGAAAGTAAAGGATCTATACCCTAAAAACAACCGAACACTTCTGAAAGAAATTGAGGAAGACACAAAGAGATGGAAAAATATTCCATGCTCATGGATTGGAAGAATTAATATTGTGAAAATGTCAATGTTATGCAGGGCAACTTACACGTTTAATGCAATCCCTATCAAAATACCATGGAATTTCTTCAGAGAGTTAGAACAAAGTGCTTTTAGATTTGTGTGGAATCAGAAAACACCCCGAATAGCCAGGCGAATTTTATTATTATTATTATTATTTTTATTGGTGTTCAATTTACCAACATACAGAATAATCCCCAGTGTAGCCAGGGGAATTTTAAAAAAGAAAACCATATCTGGGGGCATCACAATGCCAGACTTCAGGTTGTACTACAAAGCTGTGGTCATCAAGAAAGTGTGTTACTGGCACAAAAACAGACACATAGATCAATGGAACAGAATAGAGAATCCAGAAGTGGACCCTCAACTTTAGGTCAACTAATATTCGATAAAGGAGGAAAGACTATCCACTGGAAGAAAGACAGTCTCTTCAATAAATGGTGCTGGGAAAATTGGACATCCCCATGCAGAAGAATGAAACTAGACCACTCTCTTTCAGCATACACAAAGATAAACTCAAAATGGATGAAAGATCTCAATGTGAGACAAGATTCCATCAAAATCCTAGAGGAGAACACAGGCAACACCCTTTTGAACTTGGCCACAGTAACTTCTTGTAAGATACATCCATGAAGGCAAGAGAAGCAAAAGCAGAAATGAATTTTTGGGACTTCATCAGGAGGAAAACTTCTGCACAACATAAAACAGTCACCAAAAGTAAAAGAAAACCTAGAGAATGGGAGAATATATTTGCAAATGACCTATCAGATAAAGGGCTAGTATCCAAGACCTATAAAGAACTTAGTAAAGTCAAAAGACAAGAAACAAACAATCCAATCATGAAATGGGGAGAAGACATGAACAGAAATTTCACCTAAGAAGAAATAGACATGGCCAAGAAGCACACGAAAAAATGCTCTGCATCCCCTGCCATCAGGGAAATACAAATCAAAACCACAATGAGATACCACCTCACACCAGTGAGAATGGGGAAAATTAACAAGGCAGGAAACCACAAATGTTGGAGGGGATGTGGAGAAAAGGGAACCCTCTTGCACTGTTGGTGGGACTGTGAACTGGTGCAGCCACTCTGGAAAACTGTGTGGAGCTTCCTCAAAGAGTTAAAAATAGACCTGCCCTACGACCCAGCAATTGCACTGCTGGGGATTTACCCCAAAGATGCAGATGCAATCTGCCTCCCGATGTTTCTAGCAGCAATGTCTACAATAGCCAATCTGTGGAAGGAGCCTCGGTGTCCATCGAAAGATGAATGGATAAAGAAGATGTGGTATATGTATACAATGGAATATTACTCAGCCATTTTAAATGACAAATACCCACCATTTGCTTCGATGTGGATGGAACTGGAGGGTATTATGATGAGTGAAATAAGTCAATCGGAAAAGGACAAACATTATATGGTCTCATTCATTTGGGGAATATAAATAATAGTGAAAGGAATAGAAGGGAAGGAGAAGAAATGGGTAGGAAGTATCAGAAAGGGAGACAGAACATGAAGACTCCTAACTCTGGGAAATGAACTAGGGGTGGTGAAAGGGGAGGAGGGCGGGGCGTGGGTGTGAATGCGTGATGGGCACTAGGTGGGACACTTGACGGGATATGCACTTGGTGTTATTCTGAATGTTGGCAAATTGAACACCAATAAAAGATAAATTTATTATTAATAAAAAAAAACAAATGCAACTGAATACACATTCTTTTCAAGGGCAGATGGAACTTTCTCTGGAATAGACCACATACTGTGTCACAAATCAGGTCTAACCGTTACCAAAAGATTGGGATTGTCCTCTGCATATTTTCAGACCATAATGCTTTGAACGTGAACTCAATCATGAGAAGAAATTTGGAAGAATCTCAAATACGTGGAGGTTAAAGACCATCCGCGTAAAAGATGAAAGGGTCAACTAGAAAATAAGAGAAGAATTAAAAAGATTCATGGGAACTAATGAGGATGAAGATACAACCATTCAAACTCTTTGGGATACAGAAAAAGCAGTCCTGAAGGAGAAGTACATCACAATACAAGCATCCATCAAAAACCTGGAAAGAACTCAAATACAAAAGCTAACCTTGCACCTAAAAGAGCTGGCAAAAGAACAGGAAATAGATCCTACACCCAGCAGAAGAAGGGAATTAATAAAGATTCGAGCAGAACTCAATGAAACAGAGACCAGAAGAACTGTGGAATAGATCAACAAAACCAGGAGTTGGTTTTTGAAAGAATTAATAAGATAGATAAACCATTAGCCAGCCTTATTAAAAAGAAGAGAGAAAAGACTCAATAAAATCAAGAATAAAAAAGAAGACATCGCCACCAATATCAAGGAAATGCAAACTATTTTTTAATAATAAATTTATTTTTTATTGGTGTTCAATTTTCCAACATACAGAATAACACCAGGTGCTCATCCTGTCAAGTGCCCACTTCAGTGCCTGCCACCCAGTCACCCCCACCCGCCACCCACCTCCACTTCCACCACCCCAAGTTCATTTCCCAGAGTTAGGAGTCTTCCATGTTCTGTCTCCCTTTCTGATAGGAAATGCAAACGATTTTAAAAACCTATTATGAGCAGCTATATTCCAATAAATTAGGCAATCTAGAAGAAATGGACACATTTCTGGAAAACCAAAAACTACCAAAACTGGAACAGGAAGAAATAGAAAACCTGAACAGGCCAATAACCAGGGAGCAAATTGAAGCAGTCATCAAAAACCTCCCAAGACACAAAAGTCCAGGGCCAGATCGATTCCCTGGGGAATTCTATCAAACGTTTAAAGAAGAAACCCCAGCAGAATCTGATTTTTCTTTTTTACCATACCTATTCTACTAAACCTGTTTGGAAAGATAGAAAGAGATGGAGTACTTCCAATCTCATTCTATGAGGCCTGCATCATTTTAATTCGAAAACCAGACAAGACCCCACCAAAAAGGAGAATTATAGACCAATATCCCTGATGAACACAGATGCAACCATTCTCAACAAGATACTAGCCAATAGAATCCAACAGTACATTAAGAAAATTATTCACCATGACCAAGTAGGATTTATCCCCGGGATGTAAGGCTGGTTCAACACTCATAAAACAATCAATGTGATAGATCATATCAACAAGAGAAAAAACAAGAATCCTATGATCCTCTCAATAGATACAGAGTAACCACTTGACAAAATACAGCATCCATTCCTGATCAAAACTCTTCAGAGTGTAGGGATACAGGGAAAATTCCTCAGAATCTTAAAAGCCATCTATAAAAAACCCACAGCAAATATCATTCTCAATGGGGAAACAGTGGGAGCCTTTCCCCTCAGATCAGGAACAAGACAGGGATGTCCACTCTCACCACTGCTATTCAACATAGTATTAGAAGTGCTAGCCTCAGCAATCAAGCAACAAAAAGAAATAAAAGGCATTCAAATTGGCAAAGAAGAAGTCAAACTCTCCCTCTTCGCAGATGACATGATAGTGTACATAGAAAACTCAGAAGACTGCACTGCTATATTGCTAGAACTCATACAGCAATTTGGCAATGTGGCAGGATAAAAAAATCAATGCCCAGAAATAAGTGGCATTTCTATACACTAACAATGAAACTGAATAAAGAGAAATTAAGGAGTCAATCCCATTTACAATTGCACCCCAAAGCATATCATGTCTAAGAATACACCTAACCAAAGAGGTAAAGAATCCATACCCTAAAAGCTACAGAAAACTTCTGAAAGAACTTGAGGAAGACAGAAAGAGATGGAAAAATATTCCATGCTCATGGATTGGCAGAATTAATATTGTGAAAATGTCAATTCTACCCAGGGCAATTTACACTTTTAATGCAATCCATATCAAAATACCATGGACTTTCTACAGAGAGTTGGAACAAATCATCTTAGGATTTGTGTGAAATCAGAAAAGATCACATATAGCCAGGGGAATATTAAAAAAGTAAACCATAGCTGGGGCATCACAATGCCAGATTTCAGGTTGTACTACAAAGCTGTGGTCAAGACAGGGTGGTCCTGGCACAAAAACAGACACATAGATCAACGTAACAGAATAGAGAATCCAGAAGTGGACCCTCAACTCTATGGTCAAGTAATATTCAACAAAGCCGGAAAAACTATCCACTGGAAAAAAAATCTCTTCAATAAATGGTGCTGGGAAAATTGGACAGACACATGCGGAAGAATGAAACTAGATCATTTTCTTACACCATACACAAAGATAAACTCAAAATGGATGAAAGATCTAAATGTGACACAATAATCCATCAGAATCCTAGAGGAGAACACAGGCAACACCCTTTTTTGTACCTGGCCACAGTATCCCTTTGGAAGATACATCCATAAAGGCAAGGGAAACAAAAGCAAAAATAGTTTTGGGGACTTAAACAAGATAAAAAGCTTCTGTACAGCAAAAAAAAAAAAAAAAAAAAAAAAAAAAAAACAGAAAGAAAAGAAAAGAAAAAGAAAGAAAGAAACAAACAAACAAAAAATACAGTCAACAAAACTAAAAGACAACCTACAGAATGGGAGAAGATATTTGCAAATGATGTATCAGATAAAGGGGGAGTATCCAAAATCTATATAAAACTTTTTAATCTCAACACCCAAGAAACAAAGAATCCAATCATGAAATGGGCAAAAGACATGAACAGACATTGCACATAGGAAGACATAGACATGGCCAACAAGCACATGAGAAAATGCTCCGCATCACTGGCCATCAGGGAAATACAAATCAAAACCACAATGAGATACCACCTCACACCAGTGAGAATGGGGAAAATTAACAAGGCAGGAAACAACAAATGTTGGAGAGGATGTGGAGAAAGGGGAAGGAACCCTCTTGCACTTTTGGTGGGAATGTGAACTGGTACAACCACTCTGGAAAACTGTGTGGAGCTTCCTCAAAGAGGTAAAATTTGAACTGCCCTACGACCCAGCAATTGCACTGCTGGGGATTTACCCCAAAGATACAGATGCAGTGAAACGCCAGAACACCTGCACCCCAATGTTTATAGCAGCAATGTCCACAATAGCCAAACTGTGGAAGGAGCCTCGGTGTCCATTGAAAGATGAATGGATAAAGAAGATGTGGTATATGTATACAATGGAATATTACTCAGCCATTAGAAACGACAAATACCCACCATTTGCTTTGACATGGATGGAATTGGAGGGTATTATGCTGAGTGAAGTAAGTCAGTCTGAGAAGGACAAACATTTTATGGTCTCATTCATTTAAGGAATATAAAAATTAGTTAAAGGTAATAAAGGGGAAAGGAGAGAAAATGAGTGAAAATATCAGTGAGGGTGACAAAACGTGATAGGCACCTAACTCTGGGAAACGAAGAAGTGGTAGTGGAAAGGGAGGTGGGCGGGGGGTTGGGGTGACTGGGTGATGGGCACTGAGAGGGGCATTTGGCGGGATGAGCCTGGGTGTTATATGTTGGCAAATTGAACTCCAATAAAAAATTAATTAAAAATTAATTTAAACAATTCAACCTCCAAAATACAAATAATCTAGTCATGAAATGAGCAGAAGACATGAAAAGACATTTCTCCAAAGAAGACATAAATTTGGCCAACAGACACATGAAAAAACATTCAACATCACCTGGCATCAGGGAAATTCAAATAAAAACCATAATGAGATACCACCTCACTCTAGTCATAATGACTAAAATTAAGAAGTTAGAAAACAACAAATGTTGAGTAGGATGCCGAGAAAGGCGTACCATTTTATGATAATGGTGGGAAAGCAAGCTGGCACTGTTACTCCGGAAATCATATGGAGCTTCCTCAAGAAGTTAAAAGTAGAGCTATCCTATGACACAACAACTGCACTACTAGGTATTTACCAGTAAGATACAAATGTTATCCAAAGGGAAACCTGCAACCCATTGTTTATTCCAGCAATGTCCACAATAGCCAAACTATGGAAAGAGCTAGGATGATATCCATCAATAGATGAATGGATGAAGAAGATGTGGATAAAAAAGATTATATATATATACGTATATATATATATGTGCATATATATATATAATGTTTATTTATATAATGGAATATTACTCAACCATCAGAAAGGATGAAATCTTACCATTTACACTGATGTTGATGGAACTGGAGGGTATTATGCTGAGCAAAATAAGTCAATCAGAGAAAGACAATCATTATATAGTTTCACTCATGTGGAATATAAGAATCAGTGAACAGGATTGTAGGAGAAGGAGGGAAAACATAATGGAAAGAAATCAGAGAGGGAGAGAAATCATGAGAGACTCAACTATAGGGAACAAACTTAGGATTGCTGGAAGGGAGGTAGCTGGGTTAAATGGGTGAGGAGCATTAAGGAGGATATGTGATGTAATGAGTACTAGGTGTTATATGCAACTGATGTATTATTGAACTCTACCTCTGAAACTAATGATGTTGGCAATTTAAATTTATTTTTTTTAATATTTTATTTATTTATTTATTCATGAGAGGCACACCGAGAGAGAGGCAGAGACACAGGCAGAGGGAGAAGCAGGCTCCACGCAAGGAGCCCGACATGGACTCCATCCTGGATCTCCAGGATCACACCCTGGTCTGAAGGCAGCGCTAAACCGCTGAGCCACCTGGGCTGCCCATATAGGTTGGCAATTTAAATTTAAAAAGGAAGAACAGACATTGTTAAATGTTTATACTGCCCAACAGTATCTACAGTTTTAATACAATCCCTATAGAAATGCAAACAGCATTTTTCACAAGCCTCAAACAAGCAATCCTAAAATTTGTATGGAGTCACAAAAGGCCCCAAATACCCAAAGCAATCTTCAAAAATAAAAGGAAAGCTGGAGGCATGATAATTCCGGACTTCAAGTTATATTACAAAGCTGTGGTAATGAAAACAATATGGTACCATCAAAAAAATATATAGATCAGTAGAACAGAACAGAAAACCCAGAAATAAACGCACAACAATATGGTCAATTAATCCCTGACAAAGCAGGAAAGAATATCCAATGTGATATAGACAGTCCCTTCAACAAATGGTGTTTGGAAACCTAGAGAGTAACATGTAAAAGAATGAACCTGGACCACTTTCACAAAAATAAATCCCAAATGTATTAAAGTTCTAAATATGAGACCTGAAACCATAAAAATCCTAGAAGAGGGCTCAGGCAGTAACCTCTTAGACATCAGCCATAGTAATTTCTCTAGATGTGTCTCCTGAGGAAAGGGAATCAAAAGAAAAATACACTTGTGTAACTTCATAAGACTAAAAAGCTTCTACCAAGAGAAGGAAACAAGCAACAAAACTAAAAGGCAAATATAAGGATTTAGAGAAGATATTTGCAATGACATATCTTATAAGGGTTAGTAACCAAAACATATACTTATTAAACGCAACACTCAGAAAAACAAATAATGCAATTAAAAATGAGCCAAAGACATGGACAGACATTTCTCCAAAGAAGACATACAGAAGACCAAGAGACATGAAAAAAGTTATCATCGCTTATCATTAGAAAAATCAAAATAAAAACTAAAATGAGTTTGTAGTACACATCACACCTGTCAGAATGGCTAAAATCAACAGCAGAAGAAACAACAGGTGCTGGTAAGGCTGTGGAAAGTAACACTCATGCATTGTTGGTGGGAATAGAAAGTGGTCAGCTACTGTGGAAAAGAGTAGGGAACTTCTTTAAAAAGTTAAAAATAGGGCAGCCCGGGTGGCTCAGCGGTTTAGCGCCACCTTAAGCCCAGGGCATGATCTTGGAGACCCAGGATCGAGTCCCACATCTGGCTCCTGCATGGAGCCTGCTTCTCCCTCTGCCTATGTTTCTGCCTCTCTCTCTTTCTCTATCTGTGTCTCTCATAAATAAATAAATAAATAAATAAATAAATAAATAAATAAATCTTTTTTAAAAAGTTAAAAATAGAACTATCTCATGGTCCAGCAATCACACTACAAGGTAATTAGAATACAAGAACACTAATTCAAAGGGATATGTACACCTTATGCTTATAGCAGCATTCTTTACAATACCCAAGAAATAGAAGCTGCCCCAATGTACACTAATTGATGAATGGATAAAAAATGTGGCACATATACAATGGAATATTATCCAGCCATAAAAAGAATGAAATCTTGCCATTTGTAATGACATGGATGGAGCTAGGGAGTATAATAATGCTATGTAAAACAAGTCAGTCAGAAAAAGACAAATGCCATGAGATTTCAATAATATGTGGAATTTAAGAAACAAAACAAACAAGCAAAGGGAAAATATGAGAGAGATAAATCAAGGAACAGATTATTTATTGAGAACAACCTGACAATTAGAGGAGGGGTGGGGGTTGGGGTGGATTAAACTGCTGATGCAGATTAAGGAATGCACTTATGATGAGCACAGGATGATGTGTTGAATTACCATATTGTACACCTGAAACTTATATAAAACTGTATGTGATTAAAATATAAACATAAAAAAATTAAAAAGAAAAAAGTAGAATGTATTTTCCAGGGACTGGGTAAAGAGGGGAATGCAAAGTGATTGTTTAAGAAGTATAGAGTTTCAGTTTCACAAGATAGAAAGAGCAAAGAAAGAGGATGGTGGTGATAGTTGCATAGCATTATGAATGTATTTAATATCACTGATTTGTACACGTAAATGGTCAAGATGATAATTTTTATGTTATGTGTATTGTACCACAATTAACAAATTGAAAACCCCCACAGAACAGCATATCTACTCTATTAGCAAAAATTTAAGTGTACGATATGGTATTTTTAATTCTAAGCACAATATGGATGCCTGAGTGGCTCAGCTGTTGAGCATCTGCCTTCAGCTCAGGGCGTGATCCCAGGATCTGGGATCGAGTCCCACATCAGGCTCCTTCCAGGAAGCCTGCTTCTCCCTCTACCTGTGTCTCTGCCTGTGTTTGTGTGTGTGTGATGAATAAATAAACAAAATCTTTTAAAAATTCTGAGTACAGTATTGTATAATAGATATCTGGAAATTTTTCATCTTACATAACAGAAATCCACTGAACAGCATCTCCCCATTACCCCCTCCACCCAGACCTTTCCACTTTCTGCTCTGGTGAATATGACTACTTTGGATACTTATACTAGTGGAATCATGCAGCATTTGTCTTTTTGTGACTGGCTTCTTCCACATAGGGCTATGTCCTTAAAGGTTACCCATGTTGTGGCATAATAGAGGATTTCTTTCTTTTTATGATTGAATAATTTCTTATTTATGATTGAATGATATAGTATATCACATTTTCTTTATCCATTTATGTGTCAATAAACATTTAGTTTATTTCCACCTCTTTTTATTGTTAATGAAATTACAATGAACACAAGAGTGAATACATCTCTTTAAAATTCTGACTTTAGGGGATCCCTGGGTGGCTCAGCGATTTAGTACCTGCCTTTGGCCCAGGGCATGATCTTAGAGTCCCTGGATCGATTCCCACATTGGGATCCCTGCATGGAGCCTCTGTCTGCCTCTCTCTCTGTGTCTATCATAAATAAATAAATAAATAAATAAATAAATAAATAAATAAATAAATAAATAAATAAATGTCTGACTTTAGGGGCACCTGAGTGGCTCAGTTGGTTAAGCATCTGCCTTCGGCTCATGTCATAATTTTAGCCAGAGTCCTGGGATTGAGCCTCACATCAGGATCCCTGCTCAGCAGGGAGCTCAGAGAGAGCCTGCTTCTCCCTCTCCCACTCTCCCAGCTTGTGCTTTCTCGCTCTCTCTCACTCACTCTCTCTCTTTCAAATAACTAAATACAATCTTTAACATCCTGACTTTTATTCTTTTGTACAAATAACCAGAAGTGAGATTGCTTCATAATATTGTAGTATTTTTATTCTGTAGTACTTTTATTGTAGTTCTTTATAGCAGATGCATCATTTTACCTTATCACTAGGAATGCACAAGGTTTCCAATTTCTCCATATCCTTACCAAAACTTGTTATTTTCCTTTTTCTGGTTTTGTTTTTTAAATAATGGTCATCTTGACAGATATGAGGTGATATCTCCTTATGGTTTTGATTTGCATTTCCCTTTTAATGATGTTCAACATCACTTTATATATCTGTGTTCCATTTGTATTATCTTCTTTGAGGAAAAATGTGTATTTAAGCTTTTTAGCTATATTTTAATGAGGTTATTGTTTTTTATATTGTTTAGGAATTCCATATGTATTTTGGATATTAACCTTTTTTTTCAGATCTATGATTTATAAATATTCTTTCACATATTATAAGTTGCCTTTGCACTCTAGATTGCATTCAATGTTGTGCAGATGCTTTTTAAGTTGACCCACTTGTATATTTTTACTTTTGTTACCTGTGCTTTTGCTGTAATATGTAAAAAATCATTGCCAAGATCAATGTTTTTATGGGTCAAAGGTTTGTTTTCTCCCCCAAATTCTCATGTTAAACTCTAAACCCCAATGGGATGGTATTTGGAAGTTGTTCCTTTGAGACATTACTAGGTTTAAATTAGGTCATAAAGGTAGGACTCTAATGATGGGATTAGTACCATTATAAGAAGAGGAACACAGAGGTATCAGATCTCTCTGTCTCTCCCCTTCCTCCCCACTCCTTTGTCTCTCCACACACAGGCACTGAGAATAAGCTATGTGAACACATAGTAAAAAGGCAGCCATCTGCAAACTAGGAAGAACTGAATCTGCCAGCACCTGGATTTTGGAGTTCCCAGCCTCTTAAACTGTGAAAAATTTTTTTGCTGCTGTTTAAGCCACTGGTCTGTGGTATTTTGTTATAGCAGCCCAAGCTAGGACAATAATTTGTACCAAGATGCGTTAACAAATACCTAAAAACTTGGAATTGGCAATGGAGCTGTGTAATGGGTAGAGGCTGGAAGAATTTGAATTGTATGCTAGACAAAAGCCAAGATAGCTGTGAAAGTAATGTTAAAGGAAATTCTGAGGGTTTAGAGAGAAAAGAGTTGAACTGATGAGAAAGCCTTCATCTTCCTACAGAAAATATATACATAATCTTAAACAGAATGTTAGTAGAAACATGGCTACTCTGATAATGTTTCAAGATAAAATGAGAAACAATAAATAAAAAACAATACTTGCTAAAAATTATCAAAGAAATTGGCTAAATTGTGTTCATGTTCTTGTGTATCTAGAAGGTAAAACTTATGAGCAATAAAATTGCATATTTAGCTGAAGAGATTTATATGCAAAGTATTGAAAAAACAGTTCCTCCTGACTGCTATGATAAGGTGAGATAAGGGGAATTAATCGAAGAAGAAAATGTTCAGCAAAAAATGACCAGAAGTAAAGATGTGGTATATTGTCAACCTGCCCCTATTGCAAAAATGAGAAAGATGTTTGGAAGAGAACACCAAGATTTTGGTTTGTCATTTGATTAATGTGGTTGAGAACCACAGACATAATAAGCAACATCAATAGAAACAAGGATTAGAGATGGGTTTATATCAGAAAAGTTATTGGCAGTTTGAAATAAAGGTGACAGAAAAAAAATAAAATGTAATTAAGGAAAACTATCAAACTCTCAGATCCTAAAAGACCAGGCCACGACCTATTAGACTGTAAATGTCTATTCAAAATAAGGGGAAAATGATTCCAATGGCAATTCAGAGATCATCAAGGATACTTCCTCAGCTTCAAAGTATGTATGTGTGTGCATGCATGTACAATTACCTTGGTTTCAACTGGGCAGGTGGGACCTTCCAAGAACCTCAGAATGTAGAGCCACCTGGCAGAGACAATGGGTATGGGATGCAAAACAAAACCTGGTGGGGTGTAAACCCCTCCCAGAAAGAAAAACATGGGGCAAAGGAACAATCTACAACCTAGTATGCCCAGAAGGCTAGGACAATACCCTCAGGAGTCTAGAAGGCAGAACATCAAACCAAAGACAGTAATTATATATGAGCCTGAAGATGTTATGAAATTTGGCTTCCTAAACCTTAGACTTACTTGTGACCCCTTTATTTCTTCTGTTTCCCCCCTTTTTGGAATGATAATGTCTATCTTTTTTTAAAGACGTATTTATTTATTTATTCATGAGGGACAGAGAGAGAGAGAGAGAGAGAGGCAGAGACACAGGCAGAGGGAGAAGCAGGCTCCATGAAGGGAACATGATGTGGGACTCGATCACGGGTCTCCAGGATCAGGCCCTGGGCCGAAGGCGATGCTAAATCACTGAGCCACCCGGGCTGCCCAAGAATGTCTATCTTATGACTACTCCATAATTGTATTTTGGAAGCACATTACTTTTTTTCATTTTTTAAATTTAAATTCAATTTGCCAACATATAGTATAACACCCAGTGCTCATCCCATCAAATGCCCTCCTCAGTGCCCATCACCCAGCTAACCTATCCCCCCACCCACCTTCCCTTCACCAACCCTTTATTTGTTTCTCAGAGTTAGGAGTCTCATGGTTTGTCTCCCTCTAATTTTTCCCACTCAGTTCCCCTTCTTTTCCTTATAATCATATTCCACGTATGAGTGAAACTTTATGATTTTCCTTCTCTGATTAACTTATTTCACTCAGCATAATACCCTCCAGTTCTATTTTATAGAGTAGCTCTATTTTTAACTTCTTGAGGAACCTCCATACTGTTTTCCAGAGTGGCTGTACCAGTTTGCATTCCGACCAACAGTGCAAGAGGGGTCTCCTTTCTCCACATCCTCTCCAACATTTGTTGTTTCCTGTCTTATTAATTTTCCCCATTCTCACTGTTGTGAGGTGGTATCTCATTGTGGTTTTGATTTATATTTCCCTGATGGCAAGTGATGCGGAGCATTTTCTCATGTGTGTGTTGGCTGTGTGTATGTCTTCTTTGGCAAAATTTCTGTTCATGTCTTCTGCCCATTTCATGATTTGATTGTTTCTTTGCTGTTGAGTCAGAAAAGACCCTGAATAGCAAGGGGAAGATTGCAAAAGAAAACCAATGCCAGGGACATCACAATGCCAGATTTCAAGTTGTCCTACAAAGCTGTGACCATCAAGACAGTGTGGTACTGGCAGAAAAACAGACACATAGATCAATGGAACAGAATAGAGAACCCAGAAATGGACCCTTGACTTTATGGTCAACTAATATTTGACAAAGCAGGAAAGACTATCCACTGTAAAAAGGATAGTCTTTTCAATAAATGGTGCTGGGAAAATTGGACAACCTGTGCAGAAGAATGAAACTAGACCATTCTCTTACACCATACACAAAGATAAACTCAAAATGGATGAAAGATCTAAATGTGAGACAGGAATCAAAATCCTAGAGAAGAACACAGGTAACACCCTTTTTGAACTTGGCCATAGCAACTTCTTGCAAGATACATCTATGAAGGCAAGGGAAACAAAAGCAAAAACGAACTCTTGGGACTTAAGATAAAAAACTTCTTCACAGCAAAAGAAATAGTCAACAAAACTAAAAGACAACCTACAGAATGGGAGAAGATATTTGCAAATGTCATATCAGATAAAGGGCTAGTATCCAAGATCTATTAAGAACTTATTAAACTCAACATCTAAGAATCAAGTTTTATATTTAAGTCTTCAATCTGTTTTGACTTGACTTTGTGTACAGTGTAAGATAAGGGCCAATTTTTTTCCTTTGCATGTGGCTATCTAGTTTTACTAACAAATTTGTTGAAGACAAAGTCTTTTCTTTATTTCATATTTTAATGCTCTTGTAGAATATGTGTTGAATCTATATGTATGAGTGCATTTTCTGGGCTCTCTATTATGTTCTATAGGTCTGTATATCTATCTTTAACCCCGTATCACAATGTTTGATACTGTAGTTATGTAAAACATTTTGAAAACAGATGTGTGAGGCCTTGAGGCTTATTGTTTCTTAATATTGTTTTCCTTCATGATTTCACACATATTTTAGTATTTTTTCTATTTCTGTAAAAAAAATGCCATTGAAATTTTAACACTGATGGAAATGAATCTCTATACCACTTTGGTATAAACATATTGGCATGGACATATTAAGAATATTAAGTCTTCCAATCTATTAACAGAGGTGTATTTCCATTTATTCATGTCTTCCTTACTTTAATTAGTGTTTTGTAGCTTTTAATACAAGTCTTTCACCTCCGTGGTTAAGTTTTTTTCCCCCTCTAAATCCATATTCTTCTTAAGGACTTAATTTTGGTAGAGCAGTTTTCAGTTCAGAGAAAAATTGAGGGGAAGGTACAGAAATTCCCATATAGCCCTTGCCCCGATTCATGCATAGTCTCCCTCATTATCAACATTACTCAAAGAAAATCCCTCAACAGAATGGTACATGTTTTACCAAGGTTGAACATACATTGAAACATCATAATCATGACATAGCATCTTATGACACAACACAATCAGTTTTCATTACAGTTCACTCTTGGTGTGGCACATTTTATGGGTTTTGACAAATATAAAATAGCATTATCCATCATTATAATATTATGCAGAGTATTTTCATTGACCTAAAAATTCTCTGTTCTCTTCTCATTTATCTCTTTTCCCTCACCAGCCACCACTGATCTTTTTATTTTCTCCATAGCCTGTTAGCCATCTGTAAGTCTTCTTTAGAAAAATGTCTATTAAGATCCTCTGATTCTTTTTAAATCAAATTTTTTGTTATTGAATTGTATGAGTTCTTTATATATTTTGTATATAAAAACCTTATTGGATAAATAATTTGCAAATATCTTCTCCATATCAGTAGGCTGCCATTCATTTTGTTGATGGTTTCCTTCACTATGTAGATTTTTAATTTGATGTAGTCTCATTTGCTTGCTTTTGCTTTTGCCTCATGATCCTTTGTATTTTTCTTGCATTAGTTGTAACTTCTCTTTCACTTGTAATTTTATTTATTTGAATCTCTTTTTTGTTAAGAATAGCTACACTTTTGCCAGTTTTGTTTATCTTTTCAAAAAATCAGCATTTATTTTCATTGATCATTTTCTATTTTTTTTTTAGTCTCTATTTCATTTATTTCCACCTGGTTTGAATTTTATTATTTTCTTCCTTCTACTGACTTTGGTTTATTTGTGTGGTCTTTATTGTTGTTCTTTTTCTACTTCCTTTAGGTATAAAGTTAAATTGTCTATTGAGATATCTCTTGTTTTTTGAGACAGGCCTACATAACTTTGAACTTCTATAGAACTGCTTTTGCTGTATTCCATAAACTTTGGTATGTCACATTTCTGTTTTAATTTTTCTATAGGTATTTTTAAATTTCTCCTTTGATTTCCTCTATGACCCAGAATTATTAGGTAACATGTTGTTTAATCTCCATATGATTGTAAATTTTTCAGACTTCTTGATTTCTAGCTACATACCATTTTATTTGTAAAAGCGCTTGAGGGGCAGCCTGGGTGGCTCAGCGGTTTAGTGCTGCCTTTGGCTCAGGGCCTGATCCTGGAGACCCTGGATTGAGTCCCACATCGGACTCCCTGAATGGAGCCTGTTTCTCCCTCTGCCTGTCTCTCTCTCTCTCTCTCTCTCTCTGTCTGTCTCTCTGTTTCTCTCTGTCTCTCATGAATAGATAAATAAAATCTTTTTAAAAAAGGAAAAGTGCTTGATATGATTTCAACACTCTTAAAATTTTTAGACTTGTTTTATGTCCTAACATGTAATCTGTCCTGGAGAATATTCTATGCACACTTGGAATTTTATCTATATGTCTATTGGATCCATATGATACAATGTGTCATTTAAGGCCAATGTTTTCTTACTAATTTTCAGTCTGGGTGATCTATCAATTAATGTGTGTGAGGGTATTAAAATTCCCTTCAATTATTGTATTACTTTCAATTTCTTCCTTTAGGTCTGTTAATAATTGTTTTATAGGTTTTGGTGCTCTGATGTTGGGTGCGTATATATTTACAAAATCTTATATATTTTTTATTGGTTGACCACTTTATTGTTATGTATTATGCCTCCTTGTCTTTTATTACAATCTAAAACAGATTTTATCTTGCCTAATATTACTATACACCAGCTTTCTTTCATTTATGTTTGCATGTAATATCTTTTTCCATCTTTTCATTTTCAGTCTATGTGTGTCCCTATTTCTGAAGTGATACTTTTGTGGGCACTATATAAACTTATCTTTCTAAAAATCCATTCAGCCATTCTGTCTTCTAATTTGAGATCTTAGTCCACTATATTTAAAGAAATTATTAAGTATCTACTAATTACCACTTTGTTAATGGTTTTCCAGCTGGTTTTATATTTCAGCTCTCGTCCTTTCTTCTTTTTCTCTCTTGCCTTGTGCTTCGATGACTATTTAGTGTTATGTTTAGATTTCATTCATATATTGTTTTGTGTGCTTACTATACATTTTTGTTCCATGGTTGCCATGAAATTCACATGTATTATCCCATGTATATAACAGACTATCTTAAGTTGATAAATTTGAACACATTCAAAATGTGTTACTCTCTCCCCACATTTTTGTGTTTTCGATGTCACTTTCTACATATTTTTATTTTATATATCCCTTAACTTATTATTGTAGTTTTAATTTTGTTACTTTTTTCTTTTAACCTTCTTACTAGTTTATAATTGATTAATCCACTACATTTAGTGTATATTTACCTTTTCCAGATTTTTACTTTTCTATAGTTTCTTGTTTCTTTTTCACTTTAAAAAGTTCCTTTAACACTTATTATTATTAATTATTATGTAGAGAGAAATCACACACGTGCAAGTGGGGGAGGGGAAAGAGCAGAAGGGGAGGGAGAGAGAAAATCTTAAGCAGGCTGCACTGTGCACCAAGTGTAGAGCCCAATGGGCCTGACATGGAGCTTCACATCACAATCCTGAAATCATGACCTGAACTGAAATCAAGAGTCAGATGCATAAACCAACTGAGGTACCAGGTACCCAAGTTCCTTTAATATTCCTTATAAGATCTGGTTTATCGCAGCCCTGGTGGCTCAGCGGTCTAGCGCCACCTTCAGCCTGGGGTGTAATCCTGGAGACCCCAGATCGAGTCCCACATCGGGCTCCCTGCATGGAGTCTGCTTCTCCTTCTGCCTGTCTCTGCCTCTCTCTCTCTCTCTCTCTCTCTCTTTGTGTGTGTGTGTGTGTGTGTGTGTGTGTCTCATGAATAAATAAAAATCTTTTAAGGAAACGATCTGGTTTAGTAGTGATGAATTCCTTTAGCTTTTGCTTATAAGGAAAACTCTTTATCCTTCAAGCTTGAATAATAACTTTGCCAAGTATATGGTATTCTTGGTAGTAAACTTTTTTCTTTTAGCACTTTGAATAGGTCATGACACTTTCTTCTCTCTTGTAAATTTTCTGCTAATAAATCTATGGTTTCCCTTGTATGTAAGAGTTTGTTTTTGCCATTATTTCTTCAACTAGATTTTCTGCCCCTTTGTCTCTCTTCTTGGGGAACACTACAATGTGAATGTTATTCTACTTGATGTCCCATAAGCCCCTTAAGCTATCTTCACTTTTTAAATTTATTTATTTTCTTTTTGGTTCCCAAAATGGGTGAGTTCCTTTGCCTATCTTCCAGCTCACTGATCCATTCTACTTCATCCAGTCTAGTGTTGAGTCCCTCTGATGTATTTTTCAGTTCAGTTATTGTATACGCTCTGACTTTCTTTTCATACTTTCTTAGGTTTTCCTTCACTTTGTTGAAGTTCTCATTTTATTTATCCATTCTCCTGAGTTTGGTGAGCATCTTTATCACCATTACCTTGAATTCTTTATCAGGTAGATTTTTATCTTCATATCATTAAGGTATCTTCTACGGTTTTATCTTATTTTTTCCATTTGGAACTTATCATTTCCTCATTTTGTTTGACTCTCTTTTGTTTCCTTCTATGTATCACATGAAATAGTTACTCCTTTAAACTTAAAGGAATGTCTTTGTTTAAGTGAAGAACCTTCTCCTTTAACTTTCCCTAGATCTTGGTTATCTTTTGGACATTTGTGATTGTCCAAATTGTTCAATTCATTGTTGATATATCCCTGTTGCTGAAAGTGTGTCAAGACCTGTCAGTGATATAAGGAGAAAGATATTACTATTACTACATAATTTCAGGCTGACTTAAAGGCAGACCTAGTGCTACAGCTTATAAAGTGTACAGACATATGCAGTCCTATGAAACATCATAATCCCTCCTGGCCTCCTAACCAGATCTGGAGGTGTCTTTAAGTGACAGTTGCAAAAAGACTATACATTTATCTCAGGTTAAATGTATAGTCTTTCTGAGAAGTCTTGTTGGACTATCAAGGGTTACAGAAGGATAGTGTATCCCTGCTTATGTTCACTGGCATTGCCTACTTAATGTCTACATGTGAATCATGTCTTTGGTGTTGCATATCAAAGGTCATCACCATGTGTAAGGTAATCAGGTTTTATTCAGTATGATCTTCTAGAATTTCTATTGCTTTTTATCTTACATTTAGGTTGATAATACATTTGTAGATAACTTTCTGTGAAGAGTGTAAGATAGGTTTCCAGTTTCCAGATTCATCTTCTTTCTTTCTTTCTTTCTTTCTTTCTTTCTTTCTTTCTTTCTTTCTTTCTTTCTTTCTTCTTTCTTTTTTCTTTTGCATGTGGATGTCCAGTCATTCCAGAACCATTTATTGAAGAATCTATTTTGGTCAACACTATTGACTTTCCTTGTTTGTCAAAGATCACCTGACTATGTTTATAGTTGTCTATTTCTTGGTTCTCTATTTTGTTTCATTGATCTTTGTGTATTCTTTCACAATACACTATTTTGATTACTGTAACTTTATAGTAAGTCTTGAAGTTAAATACCATCAGTCCTCTACCTTTGCTCTGTGTTCAGTATTATGCATTTCTTTTTTTAATAATATTTTATTTATTCATGAGAGATACAGAGAGAGAGAGGCAGACACATAGGCAGAGGGAGAAGCAGGCTCCCTGCAGGGAGCACGATGTGGGACTTGATCCCAGGGTCCTGGGATCCTGAGCCAAAGGCAGACGCTCAACCACTGAGCCACTCAAGTGCCCTTATGCATTTCTTTCTAGGTCTTTTGCCTCTCTGTATAAAATTTAGAATCAGTTTGTTGTTTAAAAATGCAGGTGGTGAGAGGGGAGGGGCAAGATTGTAGAAGAGTAGGGTCCCCAAGTCACCTGTCCCCACCAAATTACCCAGATAACCTTCAAATCATCCTGAAAATCTATGAATTCGGCGTGAGATTTAAAGAGAGAATAGCTGGAATGCTACAGTGAGAAGAGTTCACGCTTCTATCAAGGTAGGAAGACGGGGGGGGGGGGGGGGAAGAAATAAACAAAAGGCATCCAAGGGGGAGGGGCCCCTCGAGGAGCCCGGCTAAGGCTGGGGCGAGTGCCCCCAGGACAAGAAAGTACTGTCTTGGAGAAGCAGGAGCAGTGCCAATCTTCCTAGGTGGAAAGGCGCTCACAGGGATTTAGACCAGGACCCCAGGAGGGGCAAGGATGCCCTCAGGCTCCCTGGGACACTAACAGACACCTCCTCCCGGGGAAAGTGCACCGAGCTCCCTAAGGGGCTGCAGCGGCGTGCACCACTGGACATGAGAGCAACTTCGAGGTGGCTCCAGCAGAGGAAGAGGCTCCGCCCGGAGCAGGCTTCACGGCCCAGGGAGCAGCTCGGAGGGGCTCAGGCAACGGCTCTGCGGAGAGGGAGCTGCCCGGCCAGGAGCACGAATCCAACAGCACAGGCCCGGGAGCACAGGGCGCCGGGGACACAATCCAGGATCCGGCCTCCCACGGGGAGGGCACAGGCCAGGAGGGCACAAAACAGCAAGGACGCTCCTGCCTCAGGCTGAGCAGATCAGCGGCCCCACCCCCGGAGCATCCAGGCCCCTGCAGACTGAGAGCTCCCTGGTTACTGCGGGAGCTGAATTCAAGGCTCCAGAGCTGGCCATCGCCAGTGTGGCTGGTCCCCCTGGGGACTCACAGGGTAAACAACCCCCACTGAGCCTCACAATGGCCTCACCAGATAAACAGGATAAACATCACTGACTGAGCCCTGCACCAGGCAGGGGGCAGAGCAGCTCCCCCAAGTGCTAAC
Source organism: Canis lupus familiaris (assembly GCF_011100685.1). Lineage (NCBI taxonomy): Eukaryota > Metazoa > Chordata > Mammalia > Carnivora > Canidae > Canis > Canis lupus. The sequence continues at coordinate 50,328,298 of NC_049260.1, read as the reverse complement.
ACCTGAAAATCATCACAACAGGCACCTCCCCCAGGAGACAAGCTAGACGGACAGGGGAAAAACAAATTATTGACAAAGCAGCACTGGAAAGTTCCAGGGGAAGTCAAGGGACTTACAGTATACAGAATCAGAGGATACACCCCTTGTTTTTTGTTTTTGGTGTTTCTTTGTTTGCTTGTTTTTTTCTTTTTGATTTCTGTTTGCTTCCCCCAACCCTTTTTTGTCCTTTCTCTTTTTTTCTCTTTCTTTTCTTTTTTTCTTTTTTTCTTTCTTTTTTCTTTTTTTCTTTTCTTTCCTTCTTTCTCTTCTCTCTTTTTCACCTTTTTCCAATACAACTTGTTTTTGGCCACTCTGCACTGAGTAAAATGACTACAAGGAAAAACTCACCTCAAAAGAAAGAATCAGAAACAGTCATCGCTCCCACAGAGTTACAAAATTTGGATTACAATTCAATGTCAGAAAGCCAATTCAGAAGCACTATTATAAAGCTACTGGTGGCTCTAGAAAAAAGAATACAGGACTCAAGAGACTTCATGACTGCAGAATTTAGATCCAATCAGGCAAAAATTAAAAATCAATTGAATGAGATGCAATACAAACTAGAAGTCCTAACGACGAGGGTTAACGATATGGAAGAACGAGTGAGTGACATAGAAGACAAGTTGATGGCAAAGAAGGAAACTGAGGGAAAAAAAGACAAAGAATTAAAAGACCATGAGGATAGATTAAGGGAAATAAATGACAGCCTGAGGAAGAAAAACCTACGTTTAATTGGGGCGCTGAAAGGGACATAGGGCCATAATATGTATTTGAACAAATCATAGCTGAAAACTTTCCTAATCGGGAAAGGGAAACAGGCATTCAGATCCAGGAAATAGAGAGATCCCCCCCTAAAATCAATAACAAACCATTCAACACCTCGACATTTAATAGTTAAGCTTGCAAATTCCAAAGATAAACAGAAGATCCTTAAAGCAGCAAGAGAGAAGAAATCCCTGACTTTTATGGGGAGAAGTATTAGGGTAACAGCAGACCTCTCCACAGAGACCTGGCAGGCCAGAAAGGGCTGGCAGGATATATTTAGGGTCCTAAATGAGAAGAACATGCAACCAAGAATACTTTATCGAGCAAGGCTCTCATTCAAAATGGAAGGAGAGATAAAGAGCTTCCAAGACAGGCAGGAACTGAAAGAATATGTGACCTCCAAACCAGCTCTGCAAGAAATTTTAAGGGGGACTCTTAAAATTCACCTTTAAGAAGAAGTCCAATGGAACAATCCACAAAAATAGGGACCGAATAGATATCATGATGACACTAAACTCATATCTTTCAATAGTAACCCTGAACGTGAAAGGGCTTAATGACCCCATCAAAAGGCACAGGGTGTCAGACTGGATAAAAAAGCAGAACCCATCTATTTGCTGTCTACAAGAGACCCATTTTAGACAGAAGGACACCTACAGCCTGCAAATAAAAGGTTGGAGGTTTACCATTCAAATGATCCTCAAAAGAAAGCAGGGGTATCAATCCTTATATCAGATAAACTTAAATTTACCCCAAAGATTGTAGTAAGAGATGAAGAGGGAAACTATATCATACTTAAAGTATCTACCCAACAAGAGGACTTAATAATCCTCAATATATATGCCCCGAATGTGGGAGCTGCCAAATATATCAATCAATTAATAACTAAAATTAAGACATACTTAGATAATAATACACTTATACTTGGTGACTTCAATCTAGCGATATCTACACTGGTTTAGGTCTTCTCAACAAAACATCTCCAAAGAAATGAGAGCTTTAAATGATGCACTGGACCAGATATCTACAGAACTTTACATCCAAACTCAACTGTATACACATTCTTCTCAAGTGCACATGGGACTTTATCCAGAATTGACCACATACTGGGTCACAAATCAGTACTTAACTGATACCAAAAGATTGGGATCGTCCCCTGCATATTCTCAGAACATAATGCCTTGAAATTAGAACTAAATCACAACAAGAAGTTTGGAAGGACTTCAAACACATAGAGGTTAAGGACCATCTTGCTAAAAGATGAAAGGGTCAACCAGGAAATTAAGGAAGAATTAAAAAGATTCAGGGAAACTAATCAGAATGAAGATACAACCATTCAAAATCTTTGGGATACAACAAAAGCAGTCCTGAGGGGTTAATACATTGCAATACAAGCATCCATTCAAAAAGTGGAAAGAAAAATACAAGAGCTAACCTTTCACCTAAAGAAGCTAGAGAAAAAACAGCAAATAGATCCTTCACCCAGCAGAAGAGGAGAGTTAATAAAGTTTCGAGCAGATCTCAAAGAAATTGAGACCAGAAGAACTGTGGAAGAGATCAACAAAACCAGGAGTTGGTTCTTTGAAAGAATTAATAAGATAGATCAACCATTAGCCAGCCTTATTATAAAGAAGAGAGAGAAGACTCAAATTAATGAAATCGTGAATGGGAAAGAAGAGATCACTACCAACACCAAGGAATTATAAATGATTTTAAAAACATATTAGGAGCAGCTATATGCCAATAAATTAGGCAATCTAGAAGAAATGGATGCCTTTCTGGAAAAACACAAACTACCAAAACTGGAACAGGAAGAAATAGAAAATCTGAACAGGCCGAAAACCACGGAGGAAATTGAAGCAGTCATCAAAAACCTCCCAAGACACAAGAGTCCAGGGCCAGATGGCTTCCCTGGGGAATTCTATCAAACGTTTGAAGTTTGAAGAAGAAACCACACCTATTCTACTAAAGCTGCTTGGAAACACAGAGATGGAGTACTTCCAAATTCTTTCTATGAGGCCAGCATCACCTTAATTCCAAAACCAGACAAAGACCCCACTAAAAGGAGAATTATAGACCAATATCCCTGATGAACATGGATGCAAAAATTCTCAAAAAGATACTAGCCAATAGGATCCAACAGTACATTAAGAAAATTATTCACAATGACCAAGTAGGATTTATCCCCGGGACATAAGGCTGGTTCAACACTCATAAAACAATCAATGTGATTCATCATATCAGCAAGAGAAAAACCAAGAACCATATGATCCTCTCAATAGATGCAGAGAAAGCATTTGAAAAAATACAGCATCCATTCCTGATCAAAACTCTTGAGAGTGTAGGGATAGAGGGAACATTCCTCAACATCTAAAAAGCCATCTACGAAAAACCCACAGCAAATATCATTCTCAATGGGGAAGCACTGGGAGCCTTTCCCCTAAGATCAGGACCACGACAGCGATGTCCACTCTCACCACTGCTATTGAACATAGTACTAGAAGTCCTAGCCTCAGCAATCAGGCAACAAAAAGAAATAAAAGGCATTCAAATTGGCAAAGAAGAATTCAAACTCTCCCTCTTCGCCGATGACATGAAACTCCACATAGAAAACCCAAAAGCCTCCACCCCAAGATTGCTAGAACTCATAGAGCAATTTGGCAGTGTGGCAGGATACAAAATCCATGCCCAGAAGTCAGTGGAATTTCTATACACTAACAATGAGACTGAAGAAAGAGAAATTAAGGAGTCAATCCCATTTACAATTGCACACAAAAGGAATTGGACATCCCCATGCAGAAGAATGAAACTAGACCACTCTCTTTCATCATACACAAAGATAAACTCAAAATGGATGAAAGATCTAAATGTGAGACAAGATTCCATCAAAATCCTAGAGGAGAACACAGGCAACACCCTTTTTGAACTCGGCCACAGTAATTTCTTGCAAGATACATCCACGAAGGCAAAAGAAACAAAAGCAAAAATGAACTATTGGGACTCCATCAAGATAAGAAGCTTTTGCACAGCAAAGGATACAGTCAACAAAACTAAAAGACAACCTACAGAATGGGAGAAGATATTTGCAAATGACGTATCAGATTTGGGCTAGTTTCCAAGATCTATAAAGAACTTCTTAAACTCAACAGCAAAGAAACAAACAATCCAATCATGAAATGGGCAAAAGACATGAACAGAAATCTCACAGAGGAAGACATAGACATGGCCAACACGCACATGAGAAAATGGTCCGCATCACTTGCCATCAGGGAAATACAAATCAAAACCACAATGAGATACCACCTCACACCAGTGAGAATGGGCAAAATTAACAGGTAGGAAATCACTAATGTTGGAGAGGATGTAGAGAAAAGGGAACCCTCTTACAGTGTTGGTGGGAATGTGAACTGGTGCAGCCACTCTGGAAAACTTTGTGGAGGTTCCTCAAAGAGTTAAAAATACACCTGCCTTACGACCCAGCAATTGCACTGCTGGGCATTTACCCCAAAGATACAGATGCAGTGAAATGCTGGGACACCCGCACCCCTATGTTTCTAGCAGCAATGTCCAAAATAGCCAAACTGTGGAAGGAGCCTCGGTGTCCATCAAAAGATGAATGGATAAAGAAGATGTGTTTTATGTATAAAATAGAATATTACTCAGCCATTAGAAATGACAAATACCTACCATTTGCTTCAACGTGGATGGAACTGGAGGGTATTATGCTGAGTGAAATGAGTAATTGGAGAAGGACAAACATTATATATTCTCATTCAATTGGGGAAAATAAATAATAGTGAAAGGGAATAGAAGGGAAGGGAGTAGAAATGGGTAGGAAATATCAGAAAGGGAGACATAACAGGAGGACTCCTAACTCTGGGAAACGAACTAGGGGTGGTGGAAGGGGCGGAGGGCGGCAGGTGGGGGTGACTGGGTGGCGGGCACTGAAGGGGGCACTTGACGGGATTAGCACTGGGAGTTATTCTGTATGTTGGCAAATTGAACACCAATAAAAAATAAATTTATTATTTAAAAAATTATTTGCTGAGATTTTATTGGGGATTCCATTATATCTATACATCAATTTGAAATGAACCAAGGTCTTTATCACGTTCAGTCTTCCTGTCTATGAGCATGGAATATCTCTCTATTTACTTAGTTCTGTGATTTCATTAATCAGAATTTTATAGTTTTCCTCACATATCCTATGTGATATTGAAAAGGAATGATGAAAGGAAATATCCTTGCTTTGTACATGATCTTAGTGAGAAAGCTTCAAGCTTCTCACCATTACATTGTTTCAAGTGGTAGATTTTCTGTAGATAGTTTTATCAAGCTGAGAAAGTTCTCTATTTCTAGCTTGCTGAAGTTTTTTTTATTATGAATTGATGTGGAATATTTTCATTTTTTCTCTGTATCTATTGATATTGTCATGTGATTTTTTTAATGCCTTTTTTCAACTTTCCTTTTTTATTTTTTAAATTGGAGTTCAATCTGCCAACATATAGCATAACACCCAGTGCTCATCCCACCAAGTGCCCCCCACAGTGCCTATCACCCAATCACCGCAACCCCCCGCCCACCTCCCCCTCCACTACCCCCTGTTCACTTCCCAGAGCTAGGTGTCTCTCATGTTTTGTCACCCTCACTGATATTTTCTTTTTCAGTTTGTTGAAGTGATAATTTACACTACCTGGTTTTTAAATGTTGAACCATCCTTGCATTGCAGGAATAAATTCCACTTCTTTATAGAGGAAAATCATTTTAATTACTATTGGATTCAATTTGCTAATGTATTATTGATGATTTTTTTGCATATACATTTATGAAATACTGGTTTGTAATGTTCTGTTCTGGTAATTTATTTGCCTTATTTGGGTATGAGGGTAATTCTGGCCTTATAAGATGAGTTAGGAAGTATTCTCTGTTTCTATACTCTGAAAGATTGTGGAGAATTGGTATAGTTTCTTCCTTAAATGTTTGGTAGTTTCTTATTATTTTTGATGCTATTGTGATGAGCACCAAATATAAGTAATGAGATTACTTCTTAAATTTATTTTTGGATTCTTTGTTGTTATTGTACAGAAATACAACAAACATTTGTATGTTGATTTTGTATCCTGCAATATTACTTAGTGTATAAGTTCTAACTGTTTCCGTGTGTAATCTTCAGTTTTCTATATATAAGACCAGGCCATCTGCGAACAGAGATAATTTTACTTCTTTCCTATTGTAGGCACTTTATTTGTTTGTTTTTCTCTCTTTGATTTCTGTCTGGTTGTTCTTGCTAAAACATTAAATATCATGTTGAATGAAAGCCTTCTTCCTGATCATAGAGGAGAATTTTCAGTCTTCATCATTGAGTATGATGTTGGCCATGGGCTTTTCACTATGGCCTTTATTATTTTGAAATAGTTTCTTCTATTCCTAGATTTGTTGAGCGATTTTTAAAAAATTTCTTTATTTTAGAAAAGGGGGAGGGGCAAAGGGAAAGAGAGAAAATCCAAAGCAAACTTCTCACTGAGCATGGGACCTAACGTTGGGCTCAGTTGCACAACCCCAAGATCATGACCTGAGCCCAAATCAAGAGTTGGATGCTCAACCAACTAAGCCACCCAGGTGCCCCAATTGTTGAGTATTTTTATAATAAAATAGTATTGTCAAAAAATACTTCTGCATATATTCCTATGGATCACGCAATTTATTTTATTTTATTTTAATTCCAGCATACGTAACATACAGTATTTTATTCATTTCAGGTATACAACATAGAAATCTATAACTATATCATCTATATCTATATCTGTATCTTTATCTACATCATATATCTATATATCCATCCATCCATCTATCTATACAACTTCTTTCTCCATTTATCTATTTATCCATTTCCATAAATTAGCTATTTTAAATAATATGTTATAAATAATATTATATATATATGTTTGTTGAAGTGATTATATATAGATATATATATCATATATATAAAATGTAAATGTAAAAATGTATATATATAATGTATAAATGTATATAATGTGTGTGTGTATATATATATGTATATATACACATATATATACATATATATATATATATATCCCTTTCATTTAGTGCTTTTTATTTTGTATTTTTTTGGTAAATAATCATTAGTGCAATTATTGTATCATAGGGTAATTCTTAATTTTTTGAGGACCCTACACACTGTTTTCCACAGTGGCTGCCCATTTTGCATTCTCACCAACAGTGCAAGAGGGTTCCATTTTCTCCACATGAGTGTCAACACTTGTTGTTTGTTGTACTTTTGATTTTAGCCATTCTGAGAGGTGTGAGGTAGTACCTCATTGTAGTTGATTTGCAATTCCCTGATGAGTGATGTTGAGCATCTTTTCATGTGTTTTTTGGCCATTTGTATGTCTCCTTTCAAGACATATCTTGTCATTCCTTCTGCTCATTTTTTAATTGGATTTTTTTGGGAGGAGTGTTGGGTTATCTAAGTTCTTTAAGTATTTTGGGTACTAACCCTTTATCAGATGTATCATTTGAAAATATCTTCTCCCATTTAATAAATTGCCTTTTATTTTTGTTGATTGTTTCCTTCATTGTAAAGAAGGATTTTATTTTTGTATAATCCCAATATTTTCTTTTTGTTTTTATTTCACTTGCTTCAGGAGACTTATTCTAGAAAAATGTTGCTACTCAAAATGTCAGAGATATTTATGCCTGTGTTACCTTCTAGGATTTTGATAGTTTCCTGTCTCATGTTAAGATCTTTAATCAATTTTGAGTTTACTTTTGTTTTGGGTGTAAGAAAGTAGTCTAGTTTCATTCTCTGGCAGGTAGCTGACCAATTTTCCCAGCATCATTTTTCGAAGAGATCCTTTTTCCCATAGGATATTATTTCCTGCTTTGCAAAGACTAACCATATAAGTGTATGTTTATTTCTCTGCTTTCTATTCTCTTGTATTCATCTATGTATCTTTTTTTGTGCCAGTACCATACTGTTTTGATTACTAAAGCTTTGTCATATAACTTCAAGTCTGGTATTATGATACTTCCAGCTTTGTTTTCTTTTTCAATATTGTTTCAGTAATTCAGGGTATATGTGATTCCACACAAATTTTAGCATTGTTTGTTCTACCTCTGTGAAAAGAGTTGTTGGTATTTTGACAGGGATTTCATTAAATCTATATATTGCTTTGGGTAGTACAAATGTTTTAACATTTGTTCTTCTTATCCATGAGCATGGAATATCTTTCTGTTTCTTTGTGTAATCTCTAATTTCTTTTATCATTGTTTTATAGTTTTCAGAGTGCACATCTTATAACTGTTTAACTCCTAGTTGTTGTTTTTAGTGCAACTCTAAATGGAAAAGCTTTAATTTCTCTTTCTGCTGCTTCATTATTGGTGTATGGAAGTGCAACAGATTTCTGTATAGTCATTATGTAATACTGCAAATTAACTGAATTCATTTAACAGTTCTAGTATTTTATTGGTGGAGTATTAAGGGTTTTCTATACAGACTATCATGTCATCTGCAAACACTGCCAGTTTACCTCTTTCTTACCAATTTGGATGACTTTTATTTCTTTTTGTCATCTGACTTCTCTGGCTAGGACTTGCACTACTGTGTTGAATAAAAGTGGTGAGAGTGGACATTATTGTCCTATTCCTGACCTTAGGGTGGATACTCTCAGTTGTTCTCTATTGAGTATGATCTTCACTGTGGGTTCTTCATATATGGCCTTTATTATGTTGAGATGTGTTTCCTCTCAACTTAAAATGTTGATGGCTTTTATCATGAATGGATGTTGCACTTGTGAAATTATTTTTATGCATTTTTGAAATGATCATATTTTTTTCCTTTCTCTTACTGATGTGATATAACATGTTGATTGATTTGTGTAATCAGCTGAATCACCCTTAGATCCAGGGAATAAATCCCACAAGATTATCATGAATTTTTTTTAATGCATTGAGTTTGTACTTGTACATTTTATTTAATGAATTTGGTTTCCTAGTAAATTGTTGAGGATTTTTGCGTCTATAATCATCAGAAATATTGGCCTGTAGTTGTCTTTTGTTTCTGGTATCTTTATCTGTTTTTTTTAATTTTATTTATTTATTCATTCATGAGAAACACACACAGAGAGAGAGAGAGAGAGAGAGAAAGGCAGAGACACAGGCAGAGGGAGAAGCAGGCTCCGTGCAGGGAGCTTGATGTGCGACTCGATCTTGGGTCTCCAGGATCATGCCCTGGGCTGAAGGCAGTGCTAAACTGCTGTGCCACCCAGGCTGCCCTATCTGGTTTTAATATCATAGCATCTCCTTTGCTTCATAGGAAAGGTTTGGCAGTTTTCCTTCCTCATCTGGTTTTTCTTTCTTTTTTTCTTTTTTGAACAATTTGAGAAGAGTAACTATAACTCTTCTTAAAATGTTTGGTAGAATTCACTTGAGCAGTCATCTAGACCTAAACCCTTGTTTGTTGCGATTTTTTAAATTACTGATAAAATCCCCTTTCCAGTAAATAGTCTATTTAAATTGTCACTTTCTTCCTGCTTCAGTTTTGGTAGAATATATGATTATAGGAATTTATCAATTTCTTCTAGACTGTCCAGTTTGTTGGCATATAGATTTTTATAGTATTCTCTTACAATTGTTTGTATTTCATTTGCATTGGTATTATTCCTCTATTTTATGTGTATTCTTATTTATTTGTGTCCTTTTTACTTGTTTTGATGAATGTGACTAGAGGATTATGAATTTTGTTTATCTTTTCCATAAACTAGCTCCTGGTTTCATTGATTTTTTTCTATTGATTTTTTTTATTACTTTTACTAAGCATTTAATATCATCACAGTTTGATTCTTTACATATAATCATTCTTTTCCATTTTATTTTTTAGTTATTTTTTATTGGAGTTCAATTTGCCAACAAATAGCATAACACCCAGTGCTCATCTCGTCAAGTGCCTCCCTCAGTGCCGATCACCCAGTCACCCCAACTCCCCACCCATCCCCTATTCCACTACCTCTTGTTCATTTCCCAGAGTTAGGTGTCATGTTCTGTCACCCTCACTGATATTTTCACTCATTTTCTCTCCTTTCCCCTTTATTCCCTTTCACTGATTTTTTTTTTTTAGTTTCTATATCATTTATTTCTGTTCTGATCTTTATTATTTCCTTCCTTCTGTTGCTGTGGGGTTTGCTTTTTGTTCCTTTTTCTAGTTCCTTTAGGTATAAAGTTAGATTTTTTTGAGATTTTTTCATGCTCCTTGAGGTAGGTCTGTATTGCTATGTACTTCCCTATTACAAGTGCTTGTGCCGTGTCCCAAAGGTATCAAACAATTATGTTTTTATTTTTATTTGTCTCCAGGTAATTTTTATTTCTTTGATTTCAAGATTGACGATGTATTGCTTAATACCATGTTATTTAACTGTATATGTTTTTCATCTTTCCAGATTTTTTTTTTCTTCTGGTTGACTTCTGGTTTAGTATTGAGGTCAGAAAAGAAGCTTGGTATGACTTTGGATTTTTGTTGTTGCTATTGCTATTGTTCTTTCCGTTGTTGTTGTTGTTGTTTAGACTTATACTGTGGTCCTATTGAATAGATCCATATTCAGGAGAATGGTCCATCTACATTTGAAAAGAACGTATATTTGGCTGTGTTAGTATGGAATATTCTAAGTATGTCTGTTAAATCCATCTGATTCATAGTGTCATCAAGGCATCATTTCCTTGTTGATTTTCTCATTTTTTATCTGTCCACTGAGGTAAGTGGAGTGTTAAAGTCCCCTACTTTTATTATATTATTACTGATTAGTTCCTTTATGTTTTTTATTAACTGTTTTATGTATTATGGTGATCCCATATTGGGTGCATAATTGTAACAAATTATAATTGTTAAATCTTCTTGATGGATTGTCCCCTTTATTATTAGTATCCTTTTTTTGTCTCTTGTTAGAATCTTTTATTTAAAACCCATTTTGTCTGACATAAATAGTGCTGCACTGCTTTCTTTTGACATCCTTTTGCATGATAAATGCTTCTCCACCCTTTCATTTCTATCTATAGGTCTTTATAAAGTGAATCTCCTGTAGGAAACAGATGATTGTTCTTGTTCTTTTAACCATTCTGTCACCCTATGTCTTTTGATTGGCACATTTGGATTATTTACATCCAATATAATTGATAAATGTCTATTTATTGCCATTTTATTACCTGTTTTGTGTTTTTTTTCCTGAAGTTTTCATCTGTTCCTTTCTAATCTTTCTTTCTTTCATGTTTACTGGGTTCCTTTAGCAATATATTTGGATTCTTTTCTCTTTATTATTTGTATATCTATTATTGGCTTTTTTGTTACCATTAAATTTGCATATAACCTCTTCAGCATATAGCAGTCTATATTAAGTTGATGTCCATTTAAGTTTGGATGCATTATTTACTCTTCTCCCCATGTTTTAAGTATATAGTACATCCCTTTATTTTGTGATTTCCTTGACTGACATTCTACGGCAATATTTATTTTTACTGCTTTTGTGCTTTCTACTTTCATACTGTCACTTTTGGCCTTTCCTTTTGACTTAATGTGTCCCCTTTAATATTTCTTGCAGGGCTGGTTTAGTGGTCATGAACTCCTTCAGTTTTTGTTTGGGAAATTATTTATGTCTCCTATTTTAAATGATAGTCTTGCTGGAGACAGTATTTTTGGCTGCAGATTTTTCATGTTTAGCAGTTTGAAAATATCATGCCACTCCTATCTGGCTTGCACTTTCTACTGGAAAATCTGCTGATAACTTTATGGGGTTTACCATTGTACTTAACTATCTTCTTTTGCGTTGGTACTTTTATTTTTTTACATTTTTATTTTATTTCTTTTTAAGTTTTTATTTAAATTGCAGTTAGTTAACATATAGTGTTATTTTAGTTTGATGTGTACAACATTCTAAATCAAACATTTCCATAGAATACCAGGTGCTCATCACAAGTGCACTTCTTAATCCTCATCTTTATTTAACATATCTCCTCACCCACCTCATCTCTGATAATTATGTTTATTCTATATAGGTAACAATCTGTTTCACGGTATGCTTCTCTCTTTTCCCATTTTCATTTATTTTGTATGCTAAATTTCACACGTGAGTGAAATCATAACGTATGTCTTTCTCTAACATATTTTGCTTAGCATTATACACACTATCACCATCTATATCATTACAAATGGCAAGATTTCATTCTTTATTATGGCTAAGTAATATTCCACTGTATATATGTGCTGCACCATCATTATCCATTCATTAGGCAATGGACACATGGGTTATATTCATTGTTTGGCTATTGTTAATAATGATGCTATAAACATTGGGGTGCATGTAGTTTTGAATTAGTATTTTTGAATTATTTGGGGAATACCTATTAGTGCCATTGATGGATCATAGGTTAGCTCTATTATCAAATTTTAGAGGAACATCCATACTGTTTTCCAGAGTGGCTTCACCAGTTTTAATTCCCACCTAAAGTACACAGGAATTTTGTTTTCTCCACATCCTCACCAAACCTGTTGTTTTTTGTGTTGTTGATTTTAAGCATTCTGATAGTTGTGAGGCGATATATCATCACATTTTTTATTTGCATTTCCCTGATGATAAGTGATGTTGAGCATCTTTTTCATGTGTCTGTTGGCCATCTGTATGTCTTCTTTGGAAAAATGTCTATTTATGTCTTCTGCCCATTTTTAAATTGGATATTTTAGTTTTGGGGTGTTGAGTTTTATATTTTTTATATTTGTTAGTACAAACCCTTTATCACATATATTATTTGTAAATATTTTCTCCCATTCTATAGATTGCCTTTTGGTTTTGTTGAATTTCCCTTCACTGTGCAAAATAATTTATTTTGATGAGATCCCAATAATTTATTTTTGCTTTTCTTTCCCTTGTCTCAGGAGCATGTCTAGAAAGAAGTTGCAAGGGCCAACATCAAAGAAGATACTGCCTGTGATATCTTCTAGGATTTTATGGTTTCCTGTCTCACATTTAGGTCTTTAATCCATTGTGAATTTACTTTTGCATATGATGTAAGAAAGAAGTCCAGATTCACTCTTTGGCATTTTGCTGCCCAGTTTTCCCAACACCATTTGTTGTAAAGTCTGTCCTTTTCTCATTGGATATTCTTTACTACTTTGCCAAACATTAATTGAGCATATAGTTCTGGGTTCCTTTATGGGTTTTCTTTCTGTTCTATTGATCTATGTCCCTACTTTTCTGTAAATACCATACTCTTTTGATTACAATAGCTTTGTAATATAACTTGAAGTGTAGAATTGTGATGACTTCAACTTTGCTTTTCTTTTTTAATATTACTTCACCATTTTTGGTCTCTGGTGATTCCATACAAATTTTAGGATTGTTTGTAATAGTGCTGTGAAAAGCACTGTTGGTATTTTGGTACAGATTGAATTAAGTATATAGATTGCCTTGGGTATTACAAACATTTTAAATTATTTGTTTTTCCAAACCATAGAACAGAATATCTTTCCCTTTCTTTGTATCACTTTCATGTTCTTTAACCAATGTTTTATACTTTTCAGAGTACAAGTCTTTCACCTCTTTGGTAAGGTTTATTCCTAGGCATACTATTGTTTTTGTTGCAATTTTACATGGGATTGATTCTTTTATTTCTCTTTCTGCTGATTCCTTATTGGTGAAGTGAAATGCAAGAGATTTCTCTATGCTTATTTTGTATCATGCAACTTTACTGCATTGATGAATCTATTCTAGCATTTTTGATGCCATCTTTACAGTTTTCTATATAGTTTATCATGTTGTATGCTACCAGTGAAAATTTTACTTCTTCCTTGCTGATTTGGATGCACTGCCTTTTTTTTCTTGTCTGATTGTTATGGCTAGGACATCAAGTACCATGTTAAATAACAGTTGTGAGAGTGGACATCCCTATCTTGTTCTTGACCGTGGAAGAAAATGCTCTCATTTTTCCACTGAGGATGGTATTAGACATGGGGTTTTAATATATGGCTTTTATTAGGTTTAGGTATGTTTCCTCTAAACCTACTTTGCTGAGTGCTTTATCTTGAATCTATGTTGTATTCTCAAATGCTTTTTCTGCATTTATTTAAAGGATCAAATGGTTCTTATCTTTTAATTAATGTGGTGTCATGCTGATTGATTTGTGAATATTGAGTCACCCTTGCAACCAAGAAATAAGTAATACTTGATTGTAGTGAATAATTTTTTAAATCCATTGTTGGATTTGGTTTGCTACTATTTTATTAAGAATTTTTGCATCCATATTCATCAGGGATACTAACCTGTATTTCTTTTTTTTAAGTAGAGTCTTCAGTTTTGGTTCCTCAGAAATGCTGGCTTCATAGAATGAATTTGGAATTTTTTTTTCCTTTCTTATAATTTGGAATAGTTTGACTAGAATAGGTATTAATCCTTCACTAAATATTTGTTCCAATTGGGATATGAAGTCTTCTGGTCTTGGACTTTTGTTTTTTGGGAGATTTTTGATTACCAATTCAATTTATTTGTTGGTTATTGGTCTGTTCAAGTTCTCTATTTATTTTTGTTTATTTTTTGGTAGTTTATATGTTTCCAGGTCATTATCCATTTCTTACAGATTGCCCAATTTGTTGTCACATAGTTTTTCATAATATTCTCTTTGAATCGTTTGTATTTCTACAGTCTCATTTGTGATTTACTTATTTGGGTACTTCATCTTTTCTTTTTGATAAGTCTTGCTAGAGGTTTATGAATTCTGTTAATTCTTTCAAAGAACCAGCTCCTGGCTTCAATTATCTGTTCTATTGTCTTGATTTGTTTTGTTTTACTTTCTATATCATTTATTTTTGCTGTAATCTTCAATTATTTCCTTCCTTCTGTTGTTTTTAGGCTTCTTTTGTTGTTGTTTTTCTATCTCCTTTAGGTTGTTTCCTGCTTATTGAGGTAGGCCTGTATTGCTATATACCACCCTCTTAGGGTCACTTTGGTTGCATCCCAAAGGTTTTGGACCGTTATGTTTTAATTTTCTTTTGTTTCCATGTATTTTTAAAGTTTCTTCTCTGATTTCCTGGTTGACCCATTCATTGTTAGAATGCTGTTTAATCTCCATGTATTTGTGGTTTTCCCAATTTTTTTGTTTTTTTTTCCCCAGATTTATCTTATTGTGGTCAGAAAAGATGCATGATATGATGTCAATCTTTTCATATTTGTTGAAGCCTAATACTGTCCTAATATGTGATGTATTCTGAATTATGTTTCATGTGCACTTGAAAAGAATGTGTATTCTGCTGCTTTAGAATGGAATGTTCTGAATATATCTGTTGAGTCCATCTGGTCAAGTGTGTCATTCAAAGCCATTGTTTCCTTGTTGATTTTCTGTTTAGATGACCTGTCCTTTGATGTAAGTGGGGGTGTTACCATTCCATACTATTATTGTATTGTTATCAAGGAGTTCATTTACGTTTCTTATTAGTTGTTTTATATATTTTGTTCCTCCTATGTGGGATGCATAAGTATTTACAATTGTTATATATTCTTGTTGGATTGTTCCCTCCTTCATTGCTTGTTACTATCTTTTTTATAGTTTAGTTTGTCCAATGTGAGTATTGTTCCTCTTTCATTTGACATCCATTTTCATGAGAATGTTTCGTCATTGTTTCACTTTCAATCTGTTTTTAGATCTAAAATATGTCTTTTGTAGGCAGCATATATACATGAGTCTTATTGTTTCATCCATTCTGACAGTCTGTGTCTGTTGATTGGAGCTTTTAATCCATTTACACACAAAGTAATTATTGACAAATATGTTTTACTGGAATTTTATTACTTGTTTTGTCATTGTTTCTGGAGACTTTCTCTGATTCTTTCTTGTTTTTGTCACTTTCGGTGTCTCCCTTCCATGCAAAGAGTCCTTTTTCATATTTCTTTGAAGGACTGGTTTAGTGATCATGAACTCTTTTAGTTTTTGTTTTTCTGGGAAACTCTTATTTCGCCTTCTTTTCTGAATAAAAGCCTTGCTGGATAGAATATTCTTAGCTGTAGATTTTCATTAAGCACTTTTAATATTCCGTGCCACACTCTTCTTGCCTGAAAAGTTTCTGTTGTGAAATCTCCACCCCTTCATATTGGCATTTCCTTATTATTTAAGGACTTCATTTGTCTTGCTTCTTTTAAGGTTTTTCCCTATCACTATATTTTGCAAATTTAATACAATATGTTTTGGTGTGTGACTGCTTTTTTTATTGCGATGGGAGTTTTCTGTCTCTCCTTGATCTGCATGTTTGTTTCTTTCCCCAGATAAGCAAATTTTATGCTATTGTTTTCTCAAATAAATCTGCCCCCATTTTTTCTCTAATTCTGGGACTCCTATAATATGAATGTTATTATATTTGATGGAGTCCTTGAGTTCCCTAAGACTACTCTCCTGTTCCATAATTCTTCTCTCTCTCTTTGACCAGCTGTATTATTTTCCATTATTATGTCTTCTGTGTCACTAATTCATTCCTCTGCTTCTTCCAGCTTAATGTTCATTGCATCAAGCCTGTTTTCCATCACATTTATTGCAATCTAATAGATTCTTTTTAACTCTTCTATTTCTGTGATAAAGATCTCCCTGATGTCTTCTATTCTTTTCTCAAACCCCGTGAGTATCCTTATAACTGTTGCTTTAAATTCTCCATCAGGCATGTTATTCATATCTGTTGAGATTAGGTCTCAGGCTTTGGCCTTATCTTCTTTTTTCTTTTGGGATAAATTCCTCCATATTGGCATTTGTCTAAGTCTCTCCCTTCTGTGTGTTATAAAAGACTGTTTTGTCTGCTGCACCTGAAAATAACAGCTTTATGAAGCTGTCATGCAGTGCACAAGGCCTAGCACTTCAGGGAATGCCTCTGATGTGTGTGCTGTATGGGTGTTCTGCTGTTGTGTTTTGGCTGTTGTATCCTTCAGACCAGTCATCTGCAAAGGCTCTCCTTGCCTGCCATGAGCAGTGTTTGGTCCTTGGCCTGAATCTGGTGACTTTTAACTAGCTCTGATCTGCTTGGGAAATGAATCTTGATATTACTTCCAAAAGTACTGAGGGTCTACTGAACTCTGTTTTGGAAATGTGGTATGGGAAAGTGTTTCTGCTGGGATTCCTGGGGAGGTGCTAACGACTTTAAGTATGTTAAATATGGTAAAAGAAAGTACGTCTAAAGATATATGGGAAGGCATTAAAACAATATCTTAACAAATTGAGACAATAATAAAGAAAGAAATTATAAAATGGAACCAAATAGAAATTTTAAAGTTGAAAAGCAAAATAACTGAAATATAAAATGCACTGGAGGAACTTAACAGTAGATTTGAGCAGACAAAAGAAAGAATAAATTTGAACATAGGATGTTGAGATTATCCAGTTGAGGAAAAGAAAGGAGAACAAAACTGTTGGGCCATCGGGATCAAGGGGGATCAGGAAGCACCAACAAAATGGTGGTGGACCCTCCACCTTGTTGCCCCCACCTCAGAACTTTCCCATCACTAGCAGACCACCCAAGGACACATTATCAGAGGGAGACAGGACCTACGCAGGAAACCTGAACCGTACTTTACCCAGACCCCATATAAGGGCATGAGCAGTTATCGCCCTATGCTGATTTCACCAGTAATATGCCCTAATACCTATCACCCCATACAGACACACAACGCCCTACCCCTCCCCTCTTAAAAAGCCTGCTTGCATTTCCCTGCATGTGACTTCTCCGGCCAGTGACTTCCCTGCTCTCTTCCTCCCTTGTGGGCTGCGGAACCTCATCTGAGAGCGCATCCTATTAAAGCCTGTTTTGACCAACTTTTGCCTGGCCTCTCTATTTCATTTCACTACCAATCGGATTAAACCTGACATTTGATGCCGAAACCTGGGAGGAGATCAAGGCCCCACTCTGGTAGGGAGCCTCTCTCCTCTCATCACCAGGACCTTAACTGAACTCAGCACCTGGAAATGCCGGGTAAGTTTCCCCGATTCCATGCCTCTGTCTGGGTGGTCCTGCCTGAAGCCACAGCCATGCCAGGGCAACTCCACCGAGCCACCAGGTGGTTCTCCGCCAGTCCCTGGGGATCAGGAGACATCCTCATCCTCACAGTGATCTCTGTTTCTGTCCGTGACCCTGAGAGGCAAATGGGGATGCCTGTTTACAACCTCTGGGTTAGCCGGCAGGAATCATGGAACTACCCAATCCAAATTTGACCCCAAAACTCCGTTGGGTTGTCTACTGGCCAATTTCAAAACTCTGGGCCTTTCCCAGGACTTGAAAAGGCGCCACCTCATTCATTACTGTTTGGTGGCCTGGACCCAATATTGCCTAGACAATCAATCTCAATGGCCCCCTGAGGGTACTTTTGACTACCAAATTCACACAGACCTAGACAATCTCTGTAGACACCGGGGCAAGTGGACTAAGGTCCCATATGTGTGTAGACTTTCTGGGACCTCTGCTCTTGCCCCTCCCTCTGCTCCCAATGTTCCACCACTCAGGTCCTTTTGGCATATGCGCTGCTCACTTCCTCCTTCCCTTCTACCTATTCCCTGAGCTCCAAATGCCCCCAAATCCTTTTCCCCTTCTGTTCTCTCAGAATCTCCTGAGACGTTGGCCTGTCTACCTACTAAGGGAATGCCAGCCCTCCCCCCTCACTATCTGAAACCCCCTACCCCCTCACCTTCTCCTCCTGCCTCCCAACCACACACCTCTTTAACCCGTTTCTGACCCCCAACCTTCACCCCATCTCCCCTCCAATCTCCATGTGCACAAGATCCCACAAGTTCTCCTCCTCCCCTGACCTGGTCCTTCCCTTATGAAAGGTGGCAGTAGCTGAAGGCGTTGTTCGGATCCATGCACCTTTCTCACTCCAGGACCTTCCCCAAATTGAAAAATGGCTGGGCTCTTACTCTGCTAACCTGGGAAACTATATCATGGAATTCCAATATTTGGCCTAGGCATATAACTTGATTTGGCATGATTTACATGTTGTCCAGACCACAACCCTTACGCCAGAGAAGAGGGAACATATTCCAGCTGTTGCCTGAGAACATGCCAAACAGGTCCATTTAACCAATGCTACTATGCCAGTCGGTGCTCAGGAAATTCCTGTCATGAATCTCGGATGGGATTATCAGACTGGTCAAGATGGCCACTGACGCCAAGACTGCATGGTCCATTGTCTTATCGTTAGCATGTGGGCGGCCTCTAACAAGACCATCAGTTATGATAAACTCTGGGAAATCATTCAGAACCCAGACGAAAACCCTGTTGTTTTCCTTAATAGGTTCACTGAGGCTTTAACCCAGTACACTCACCTGGACCCTACCTCCCCAGCTGGGGCTACTGTCTTGGCGACCCATTTTGTTTCTCAATCCTCCCCCAATATCCGTAAAAAATTAAAGAAGGCCAATGAGGGTCCTCAAACTCCCATTCCCGACCTGGTGAAAATGGCATTTAAAGTCTTTAACACCCAAGAAGAAGCCACTGAACTTAAGAGGCAGGCTAGACTCCAGCAGAAGGTCAAACTCCAAACCCAAGCCTTGGTAGCAGCCCTGTGGCTGGCTGGCTCTGGGAGTCAACAAAACGGGAATCAACCGCACTCCACCTGGGGCTTACTTCAAATGCAGAACCGAGGGACAATGGGTCCATCAATGTCCCAATTCCAAGGAGCCAACGTGGCCATGCCCTCAATGTCGAATGACGGGCCACTGGAAATCTGACTGCCCCAGTCTCAGAGGATCCTTGGTGCCTCCACACAGAGGAAACCCTGAGCTGGTAAGTACAGCCTTCCAACTACTCAGGTTGGACAATGACTGAGAGGGCCCAGACTCAGACACCACCCTAACCCAGGCCAAGCCCAGGGTCATGCTCCAGGTAGCGGGTAAGTCCATCTCTTTCCTGTTGGACACAGGGGATACCTACTTTGTTATGCCTTCCCTACTTGGGTGCCAGCTTCCCCTCTCCATAGTGGTGATGGGAATTGATGGCACCTCCTCTATTCCATGGACTACCCCACTCCTCTCTTGCAGCCCAGATGGGTTCCCCTTCTCACATTCTTTCCTTTTAATTCCTTCATGCCCAGCTCCTCTCCTTGGTCGGGATATCCTACACAAACTCAAGGCCACCATTTGTCTTTCTCCCTCACCCACTGTCTCTGCCCACCTCATCTTACCCTTAATTTCTCCTGATCCCTCCCCACCACCCCATGTCCCTCTACCTGTTAACCTCCAAGTCTGGGATATCTCTAAACCAATTGTGGTCACTCACCATCCCCCAGTAAAAATCCAGTTAAAAGATCAAACCTCCTTTCCTTCCCGTCCCCAATTTCCCATTTCAGAAACTCACCGATGGGGACTTAAACCTATTATAGACTGACTTTGCCAGCAGGGCCTCCCTATCCCCATCAGCTCCCCATGCAACACCCCCATTCTTCCTGTCAGGAAACCTTCTGGAGCCTATCGCCTAGTACAAGATTTAATTTAAGACTCATTAACGAGGATGTTATCCCTCTCCACCCAGTGGTGCCCAACCCATACACCCTACTTTCTAATGTTCCTTCTACCACTACTCACTTTTCAGTCTTAGACCTCAAAGATGCCTTCTTTACTGTTCCTCTACACCCAGATTCATACTTTCTTTTCTCCTTCACATGGGAAGACTCCAACACAGACCTCAGAACAACTGGCCTGGACGGTCCTGCCTCAGGGATTCAGGGATTCAGTGATGGCCCTGATCTCTTTGGCCAGGCCCTTTCTAGAGTTCTCCAAAAATACCCTTTCAAACATAGCATACTCCTCCAATATGTCGATGACCTCCTCTCTAGCCCCTCCCTACCTTCCTCACAGGAAGACACTACTCTCCTCCTTAACTTCCTTGGCTCTACAGGGTACCGGGTCACTTCCTCCAAAGTGCAGCTTTGCACCGCCACAGTTACTTATCTGGGTATATCCTTAACCCCTACCTCTAAAACACTCACTGGAGACTTCATCCATCTACTTCAGGATCTCCAGCCCTGCTCCCCCAGGCACTGACAATATTCTTTGTTGGGTCTTGTGGGTTTCTTCCGATACTGGATTCCTAACTCCGCTCTCCTGGCACAACTATAGGGCAGCCAAACAAACCCCTCAGGTACCACTGACAGACTCCTCCACTGTAAAACATCTTTTTTTCCAAACACAAGACTGCCTTACTTTGGGACTCATTTTAGCTCTTCCAGGCCCCTCAAAACCTTTCTACTTATTTACTGATGAACGTTCCAGCTCAGCCACTGGTCTCCTGGTACAGCCAACAGGACCAACATACTGGACACTAGCATACCTCTCAAAACAGCTAGATGGCACTGCTCAGGGTTGGCAACCATGTCTCAGAGCCCTGGCTGCTGCCACCTCCCTTACAAAGGAGGCCCTTAAACTCACTCTGGGATGGCCCCTCACTGTTTTCTCTTCTCACCGCCTGGGAGATCTACTGACTGAGCCATAAATCTATTTCTCATCTGGCCCCATCTAGACTCCAACTTTATCATCTTCTCTTCATTGAAAATTCTGACATCTATCTATCAACTTCTCCTTGTCTAAATCCTGCTACCCTCCTACCTACCTCCTCTACTAACTCAGAACCCTCCCATTCATCCTTAACTCCTGGAGAAGCTGACTCCTTCACATCCAGGACTTTCCAATCAATCCCTCCCTAACACTGACTGAATACTCTTTGTGGATGGTAGTTCTCTCATCGCCCCAGATGGCCAGAGACATGCAGCATACTTACACTAGATGTCATCCTAGAGGCTGTTCCCCTCCCCTTCGGGACAAGCTCTCAGAAAGCAGAACTTATAGCTCTCACTAGGGCTCTTCACCTGTCCAAAGGGCAATGAGTTACCATATACACTGACTCTAAATATGCCTCCCTCATCACACATACACATTCTGTCCTCTGGCAAGAGCGAGGGTTTCTTACAACCAAGGGAACCCTCATAATCAATGGGCCCCTCATTTCAATACTACTCGAGGCCCTCAGCCTTCCCACTGAAGTAGCCATTGTCCACTGTCACAGACACCAATCCTCCAAGGACCCAGTGCCCCAAGGCAACAACAAAGCCGACTCCACTGCCTGAGCCACTGCCTTAGGCTCCTCAGCAGCTCCCCTCTTCTTCCTCAACACATCACATTCCCCCTCTTACACAGACGAGGAAACTCAGACACTAAAAAGGATGGGAGGAATAGCCAGGGAAAAAGGCTGGATCTTCATTCAAAAGAACCTCACTCTTCCAAACCATTTAGCTCCCATGATCATTTCAGACATACATCAATCTCTACACACTGGTCCCACAGCCTTATACCAGTTCCTAGAACCCCTTTTCCACTATCCACATCTCCAAAAGGTAATCGGAGAGGTGATCAGTCTTGCAAAACCTGCTTAACTGTAAATGCTCAAGGGGGAATTCGCAGGCCGGGACCCAATCACCAGCTCCATGGCCACCAACCTGGCGAGGACTGGCAGCTTTACTTTACCCACATGCCATGCCATAAATCCTTTCACTACCTATTAACCTTAGTGGATACCTTTACAGGGTGGATAGAGGCTTTCCCCACAGCTCGGGAGACGGCAGATGTGGCGGCCACCATACTCATCAAACTCATCATTCTGAGATTTGGCCTTCTGCGGACCCTACAATCTGACAATGGCCCAGCTTTCATCTCCAGCAGCACCCAGCAAGGCTCCGAGAGCCCAAATATTACCTAGAAACTCCATATCCCATATCACCCCCAGTCTTTGGGTAAGGTAGAGCAGGCCAACAGCCTTCTCAAAGAACATCTCACCAAACTTACCCTTGAAACTCACCTGTCCTGGCCAACCCTTCTCCCACTGGCTTTAACAAGGCTCAGAACTACCCCTTAGAGGGCCGTCGGGTCTAATTCCCTTTGAGCTTCCCTACGAGTGGCCCTTCCTACTCACTCAAAAAATCTTCCATCATCACCTCCTCCTCTCCTATCTTACCTACCTTACCAAACACTTCTAAGAGCCCTCCTGTAGGCCCATGTGGATTCTGTCACCCCTACTCCAGGAGAATCCACACCAGATACTCCCCAAGCCCTGGACCCAGGGGATAGTGTCCTGCTAAAAGAACTACACCCAAAAACTTTACAGCCTAAGTAGACTGGTCCCCATATGGTGGTCCTTACGACCCCCATGGCCACCAAACTCATAGGACACCACCCAATGGGCACACGTTTCTAAATTAAAGAGAGCCCCCTCACAAGATGTATGGGCAGCACAACCTTTGGGACCTACTCAAATATGGCTTTTGCGCCATCATCCTCCTGGTCCTACCTCCTAGTCACTCCACCACTGACCCTGGGTTTAGGTTGAGGTTTTACATGACAGAAACCTGGGACCAGGGAATCCGGTCTTGCCTTCTTTCTACCACTGATTGTCAACCACTGGGTTGCCAGGCTCTCATCAATTTCTCCATCCCAAATTTCCAGTCAATTCCTGTATCCAGCTCTGATGCTATAATCTGTTTCACCTATGATCAGACCCACCCTACCTGCCAAAATTACTGGGTTGAAACCTACGGAGGCTGTCCTTATCGCTACTGTAATATTCATCACCTTGGCCACTTCTGTCAGGACCCTTTCACTGGCACCTTTGCAACCAGTGACCCATGATACCACTTCTACAGACAACACAATAAGTATATTCTAACTATTCTGGACCCTTGGGATTCCTGCTGGGCGACGGGGGTAGCCACAAAATTATACCACTGCCCTTTTTCCTCCTACCCTACCGCCTCTCTCCGAATCTATAGAATATATGTGCAGGTCTCACTTCCACAAATCCAATCCGCCCTAAGTAACCAAGCTCACACCATACATGCACAGGAACAACTTCTTTGAACCCACCTACAGGCTAACCCAACTCAGGACCAGGGCCCCTTCTCTTGTATAAAACTTAGCCAACAAGGCCCTTCCCTCGCCAGCCTTTGCAGCATGGGCAATCTGTCGCACTGTTTTATCTGTGCCGCCTTGGGCAAAGGCCCTCTGGTGGATGTTCCCCTCCCTAATGCATTTATCAGCACCAACCCCACACCCACACCTCCAGGACATTCTCTCTCTCTCCATGACATTCCCTTATTCACTGGCCCTCTCAACCACCAATTCCTTTTCTGTTACTCCACCCCTAACTCTTCCCTCTACAATGTCACCCAGTCAAATGTTATCTCTCATCACGCCCCTATCGGTGGTTACTTTTGGTGCAATGGCAACCCTTTCTAAATCTCTCAATACCTCTGCCTCTCTGTCTGCCTGTCTCCCTGGTTCCACTATTAACTATCTATAGTCAGGCAGAAGTAGCCCTCCTCACCAGCCCCCTGGAAAAGCAGAAATGAGTGATCCTTCTCTCACTAGTTATCAGGGTCTCCCTGGCCTCAACCTTGATGGCCACGAGATTGGGGACAGGGGCCTTAATCCACTCTGTAGATTCCACCACGGACCTATCTAAAAGGCTTCAAATGGCCATCGAGGCCTCAGCAGAGTCTCTGGCTTCCCTACAATGCCAGATAACCTCAGTGGCCCATATAGCTTTCCAGATCCGACAGGCCTTAGACCTACTCACAGCAGACAAGGGTGGAGCCTGCATATTTCTCAATGAAGAATGCTGTTACTACATCAGTGAAACAGGTGTAGTTGAGACCAATCTCCACACCCTTGCCAAAGTTTGTGAGTCTCTCCAAAATGTACCACCCCAGCGGCCCAACTACACCCCAATGCTGGAAAACCCCACTAACAACATGGCTCCCCCCTTCTAAGCCCACTCCTAATCATTGGCATATTATTAATGGTGGCCCTTTGCGTTCTCTGATTCATCCAGGAACGAATTCGCAAAATGTCTCGAGTATCTGTCAGCCAACTCCTCCTACACCCCTACTCCTACTCCCGCTTGCCCATTTCTGAAGGATGCCACGAAATCCCCTGCTCAGCAGGAAGTAGCCAGATCTGAACCGATGCCCTATAACAACAAAAGGGTCAGAATGTTGGGCTGGCAGGATCAAGAGGGATCAGGAGGCACCAACAAAATGGCGGCAGACCCTCCACCTTGCCCCCACCTCAGAACTTTCCCATCACCAGCATACTGCTCAAGGACACATTATCAGGGGGAGACAGGACGTATGCAGGAAACTTGAACCATACTTTACCCAGACCCTATATAAGGGCATGAGCAGTTATTGCTCCATGCTGATTTCACCAGTAATATGCCCAATACCTATCACCCTGTAAACACACACAACCCCTTATTCCTCCCCTCTTAAAAATCCTGTTTGCACTCCCCTGCATGTGACTTCCCCGGCCACTGGCCAGTGACTTCCCTGCTCTCTCCCTCCCCTGTGGGCCTCGGAACCTCACCCCAGAGTGCATCCCATTAAAAGCATGTTTAGACCAAAAACAAACTAAACAGCCTAAGAGTATTGTGGCACATTATTGAAATTGTAATAAATGCATAATGGAAAATCTTGGAGAGGAGAGACAGAGGTAGAAACTGTATTTGAAAAAATGATGGAAAAATTAAATTTCATAATCCACGAATCTATGCATCCAAGGAGCTCAGGGAAGGTCAAGGAGTATAGTTTGAAAGATATCCACACCTAGATACATCATAATCAAACTTTTGACAACTACACCTAAAAAAACCTTGAAAACAGCAAGGAAGAACTTCCTTATTATGTATAAAAGATCATTAATATGATTAATGGCTTGTTACTCATCATTACCATGGTAGAATGAAGGCTATTCAAAGTTTTGAAAAAAATCTTTCAACCAGGAATTCTATATCCAACGGTACTATCCCGAATAAATGGATTGCAAATTAATATCTTAAAATCAAAATTGATAAAGAAAGAAAAATTGAGATAAACAAAAACTAAAGAAGTAATCACTAGTAGACTTTCCTTACAAGAAATGCTAAAGGGAGTGTTTCAGGCTGGAAAAAACAGGTCAGTAGACAGTAAATCAACTCCTCAAAAAGAATTACAGGACTCCAGGAAAGTTAATTAAAGGGAAATTATGAAAGTTTGTAGTAATATATTTTTATTTATAACTCCTTTTTTCATTTGATTTAAAGTACAGCTGCAAAAGGCAATAATTATAAATCTAGATTGATGGACACACTAATTTGATGGATGTAATCTGTAACAATAACAGCTGTAGTACAAGGGGAGGAATGGATATATACGGAAGTCAGTTTTTGTACATTATCAAGCTTACATCGGTATTTTAAAAAATATTATTTATTATTTATTTATTTATAAATAGAGAGCAAGAGAATGCAAGTGGGGGGAAGAATAGTGGGAGGAGAGGGAGAGAAGCAGACTCCCTGCTGAACATGAACATCATATAGCTCAATCTCACAACCCTGAGATCATGACCTGAGTCAAAATCAAGAGTCAGATGCTTAACTGAGCTTAAGTTGTATTAATGACAAGTATATAGGCATAAATTAATACATTAACTGAAATCTTAGGGCAGTCACTAAAAATTATTTAATATACAAATAAAAGTGGAAAAAGAAGAAAATCAAAATAGTTCACTTGAGAATATGTATCTAATGCAAAACATGACAGCAATGGAGGAACTGAGGAATAAAGACATCTTTGTGGGTTAAACTGTGACTCCCAAAACAAGACAACCTGGTACCTGTGTATGTAACCATATTTAGAAATGGGATCTTTGTAGATATAAGCTAGTTAAGATAAGGCCATGCTGGATATGAGTGAGCCCTAGACTGGTATCCTTATAAGATGAGGTAAATTTGAAAACAGACACAGAGAGGATGCTATAAACTAGTGTGGTAGATACTGGGATGATGAATCTAAGAGTAATGAAACACCATGAATTGCAACTGCCAGAAGCTAGGAAGAGGCAAAAAAAGGATCCTCCCTTAGAACTTTTAGAATGAGCGTGGCCATGTTCACATCTTGATCTTTGACTTCCAGATTCATAAACTGTGAGACAAATTAGTCTCTCTTGTTTTAAATTATCCAAGTTTGTGATAGTTTTTTATGGCAGGCCAAGGAAAATTAATAGTCATATAAAAGAGCAGAATGGCAGAGACCCATCAAGAAATACCCCCATCTGTACTTCCAGAGTTCTTGAAAGAACCTTAGACTCAGCTCCAGCCTCTGCCAATAGCAGTCCAGCAACAGTTATGAAGGTGAAGGGACCCAACAAAAAATACTCCTGTGTTGCTGGAGATCTTGAAAAGGCTGTATACTTATGCATGAATATTCTTGCTTGCACATGGACCCTGTGGGAGACACACACTTGCATCCTTAGAGATCCTGAAATTGCTCTGTACTTGGCTTTGGCCCTTTAGCAGTCTTGTTGTCCCAGGATTCCACTTGGAAACACACTTGGCAGTGTTCCTAGAAGTAAGTCAGCCAAACTTTGTCTGACTGCAGATCCAGAAATTAATCTGTGTCTAATCTCCAAACCCTCCCAGCCACTGCCCATGGGTAATTCTGCCCATCCAGAGACCCACAAAGAGATGCACTCATCTGTGCCCCTGGGGGTAAGACCTAGATAACTTCAATCCAAATGCAAATCCTGAAATGGCATCATACCAACTCAAGCCCTTCTTAACCATGGTTCAGGAACACTTTTCCTCACTCAGGACTGAGAGGAGACATGCCCATCCAGAGCCAGGCCTGTAGACCTCAATCCTGGCTGTAGACCCTGTAACAGGTCTCCCTTAGGAGACCTTTTCCTAATACCTACACCCATCAATACATCTGGTAACAGAACTGCTGTCTAAGCATCCAAATATCTATACCAAAGCAGACTCTTATCCCAGTTCCACATTACTTACAAGGTCCTGGAGGCAATCCTGTACACCCAGGACCAAACAAGACCCAAGACCACTCATGCCCATGGTAGCAAACCCATAAAACCAGAGATCCTGCTGTGGATCCAGCAACAGCATTAATAAATAATAATTATTTATTCCTTTTCAAAGTTTTATTTAAATTCTAGTTAGTTAACATTCATCTATTTTCTTTCTTAAATTCCACATATGAGTGAAATTGTATGGTATTGTCTTTCTCTAACTTATTTCACTTAGAATTAATACACATTAGCTCCATCCACATCATCACAAATAACAATAGTTCATTGTTTTTGTGGCTGAGTAATATTTCTTTGTATAAAATAGCACATCTTTTTCTATTCATTGGTAGATGGACATTTGGAATCTTTCCATACTTTGGCTATTGTTCATCACTGCTGCTATAAACATTGGGGTGCATATACCCTATTTCTGTATCCTTTGAGTAAATACCTAGTAGTGCAATTGTTGGTATATATATATATATATATATATATATATATATATATATATTATAACTACCTATAACTACCTATGTGCCAACAATTGCACTACTATATATATATATATATATATATATATATATATATTTGAATTAGTAATCAAAAAACCTCCAAAAAAATTCCAAATTCCTTCTATGAGGCCAGCATGACCTTGATTCCAAAAAGGAAAAAGACCCCACTAAAAAAAGAGAATTACAGGTCAATATCTCTGATGAACAAGGATACAAAATATCTTGACAAGATACTAACCAATCAAACAGCAATACATTGAAATAATTAATCACCATAATAAAGTGGGATTTATTCCTGGGCTGCAGGGGGCCTCAATATTTGCAAATCAATCAATTCGATAAACCATATTAATAAAATAAAGTATAAAACCATATCATCCTCTCAATAGATGCAGAAAATCTATTCAACAAAATACAGCATCTGTCATGATAAAAACCCTCAACAAAGCAGAATAGATGGAAGACACCTCCATATCATAATGGCCATACAAAAAAGGTCCACAGCTTTTCCTCTATGCTCTATGCTCAAGAACAAGACAAGGATGTCTGCTCTCACCATTACTATTTAACATAGTACTGGAAGTATTAGCCTCAGCAATCAGACAAGAAAAAAGAAATAAAAAGAATTCAAATGGGCAGAGAAGAAGCCAAACTTTCACTATTTGCAGAGGACATGAAACTGTAGAAAAAGTCAAAAGACTAGACCAAAAAACTGCTGGAACGAACACATGAATTCAGTAAAGTCACAGGATATGAAATCAACATTCAGAAATCTGTTGCATTTATATACATCAATAATGGAACAGCAGAAAAAGAATTTTTTAAAAAATCCATCCTATTTACAATCACACCAAAAACCATAAGATACCTGTGAATAAACCTAACTAAAGATGTAAAAGATCTGTACCTTGAAAGTCATAGAACCCTTATATAAGAAATTGAGGAAGACACAAAGAAATGGAGAAACATTCCTTGCACATGGATTAGAAAAACATTGTTAAAATGTCTATAATATCCAAAATAATCTATAAATTTAGTGCAATTCATATCAAAATATCACCAGCATATTTCACAGAGGTAGAAAAAACAATGCTAAAATTTGTATGAAACCAGAAAAGACCCCCAATAGCCAAAGGAATCTTGAAAAAGAAAAAGTAAAGCTGGAGACATCACCATTTCAATCTTTTTTTAGAAAATGTTTAAAGATTGATTTTATTTATTTATTTATTTATTTATTTATTTATTCATGAGAGACACAGAAAGAGAGAGGCAGAAACACAGGCAGACAGAGAAGCAGGCTCCACCCAGAAAGCTCAATGTGGGACTCAATCCTAGGACTCCAGGATCACGCTCTGAGATGAAAACGGATGCTCAACCACTAAGCCACCCAGGCAGCCCATCATTCCAATCTTAAAGCTATATTACAAAGCTGTAATCATCAAGGCAGTATATTACTGGCACAAAAACAGAAGCATAGATCAATTAAACAGAATACAGAACCCAGAAAAGAGCCCACAGCTCTATGCTCAACTAATCTTCGACAAAGTAGGAAAGATTATCCAATGAAAAAAAAGACAATCTTTTCAAAATGGTGGAAAAATTGGACAACCACATGCAGGAAAACAAAACTGGACCACTTTCTTGCACCATACACAAAAATAAATTAAAAATGGACTAAAGATCTAAATGTAAGACAAGAAATCATCAATATCCTAGAGGAGAACACTGGCAGCAACCTCTTTGACCTTGGCTTTGGCAACTTCTTCTACACACATCACCGGAGACAAGGAAAACAAAAGCAAAAATGAACTACTGGGACTTCATCAAGATTAAAACCCTCTGAAAAAAAAAGATTAAAATCTTCTGTACAATGAAGGAAACAATCAACAAAACTAAAAGGCAGCCTACAGAATGGGAGAAAATATTTAAAATTAAATATCTGGTAAAAAGTCAGGGTCCATGGGATCCCTGGGTGGCGCAGCGGTTTGGCGCCTGCCTTTGGCCCAGGGCGCGATCCTGGAGACCCGGGATCGAATCCCACATCAGGCTCCCGGTGCATGGAGCCTGCTTCTCCCTCTGCCTGTGTCTCTGCCTCTCTCTCTCTCTCTCTCTCTCTCTCTGTGACTATCATAAATAAATTTTAAAAAAATTAAAAAAAAAAGTCAGGGTCCAAAATCTATAAAGGACTTATCAAATTCAATACCCCAAAACAGAATACTCCAGTTAAGAAATGGGTAGGGATCCCTGGGTGGCGCAGCGGTTTGGCGCCTGCCTTTGGCCCAGGGCGCGACCCTGGAGATCTGGGATCAAATCCCACGTCAGGCTCCCGGTGCATGGAGCCTGCTTCTCCCTCTGCCTGTGTCTCTGCCTCTCTCTCTCTCACTGTGTGCCTATCATGAACAAATAAAAAAAATTAAATAAAAAAAAAGAAATGGGCAGAAAAAATGAATAGACACTTTTTCAAAGAAGATAATCAGATGTTTAACAGATACATGAAAAATGCTCATCATCACTTATCATCAGGGAAATACAAATGAAAACCATGAAAAGATACCACCTCACACCTGTCAGAATAGTTAAAATCAACAACACAAGAAACAACAGGTATTGGAAAAACCTGGAAAACAACAGGATGTGGAAAAAAGGGGAACCCTCTTGCAATTTGATGGAAATGCAACCTGGTGCAGCTACTTTTGAAAACAATATGAAATTTCCTCAAAAAGTTAAAAATATAACTACCTATGTGTCAACAATTGCACTACTAGGTATTTACTCAAAGGATACAGAAATACAGATTCAAAGGGTATATGCACCCCAATGTTAATAGCAGCAGTGATCAACAATAGCCAAAGTATGGAAAGATTCCAAATGTCCATCTACCAATGAATAGAAAAATATGTGCTATTTTATACAAAGAAATATTACTCAGCCAAAAAACAATGAAATATTGCCATTTGTGATGATGTGGATGGAGTTAAAGTGTATTAATTCTAAATGAAATAAGTTAGAGAAAGACAATACCATACAATTTCACTCATATGTGGAATTTAAGAAAGAAAATAGATGAAGATATGACAGGGGGAATAAGGAAAAAAAAGAGAGGGAAACAAAGCAGAAGAGACTCTTAGAGATAACAAACAGAGTTGAGGGAGGAAGGTGGATGTGGGATGCGCTATATGAGTGATGGGTATTAAGAAGGTAACTTGTTATGATGAACACTGGGTGTTGTATGTAAGTGATGAATCACTGAATTCTATTCCTGAATCCAATATTGCATCACATGTTAACTAACTAGAATTTAAATAAAACTTTGAAAAGGAATAAATAAAGAGAAAAGAAAGGAAAACCTCCTAACAAAGAAAAATCCAGAACCAGATGGGTTCACTGTAGGATTCTACCAATCATTTCACGAAGAATTAACAGCAGTCTCTTTCAAACACTTCCAAAAGTAGAAAAAGAGGAAGCACATACCTTATTCTATGAGGTTAACTTTAGTCTGCTCTTAAACCAGACAAGGTAATCACAAGAAAAAAAAATAGACCTAATTATATAGATTCAAAAATATTTCATTTCTACAAAATGCCAACAAATTGAAACCAGCAGCATATTAATATATACCATGATCAATTAGGATGTACACCAGGAGTGTAAGAATGGATCAACATGCAAAAATCAATCAAGGTAATACATTATGCCAACAAAATAAAAAGGAAAAAATGTGCTTATTTCTTTTAAAAAAAGATTTTATTTATTTATTCATAAGAGATACACGGAGAAAGGCAGAGACATAGGCAGAAGGAGAAGCAGGCTCCCCGTGGGGAGCCCAATGTGGGACTTGATCACAACCCCAGGATCATGACCTGAGCCCAAAGCAGATGCTAAACCACTAAATCACTCAGGCGCCCCTCATGCGGTCATTTCAATAAACACTGAAAAGTCATTTGACAAATGCAACATGCTTTATGATTTTAAAAAAACACTAAAAAACTAAGAACAGAAGGAAACTTCCCCAATATGATAAAGGATATTTATGAATACCTCACAACTAATATTAATGAAAAATATACAGCTAACATAATAATTAATGGAAAAAGACTGGATAATTTCCCCCTAAGATCAGGAACAAGACAAGAACGTTTGCTCTTAGCACTTCTATTCAGCATTATTCTGGGGTGTGTGGCCAGGGAATCAGGCAAGAAACATAGTAAAAGTTGCCCAAACAGGAAAAAAAACATAAATTTAATTCAATATGTATAAATATAAAACTATAAAGAATGTAACAAAAATCTATTAGATCTAATAACAGAGTTCAACAACATGGCAGCATATGAGTTCAAGATATATAGAATCCATTTCTACATAAAAATCCATGAAAAATCCAAAAATAAAATTTAAAAACCCATCAGATTTACAATAGCATCAAAAACAGTAATATATTTAGAAATAGATTTAGTCACAAAAGTGTAAGATTTTTTACACTGTAAACAACAAAATATTGAAAAAAATTAAATAAATCTTAAATGAATGGAAAAGTATGCTATGAGTATGGATTAGAATACTTGATATGGTTAATATAGCAATACTACCTAATGTGATCCATAGATTTAATGCAATACCTATAATAATTCCAACTTCCTTTTTTTACAAAGAAAAAAAATCCTAATAATCATTTGGAATTGGAGGAGACAGAAAGCAAAAAAAATCTTGAAAAAGAACAAAAGAGTTGTAGTACTCATACTTCCCAATTTCAAAGCTTAAAGTTAAACTAAAATAATGGAGAAATTATGATACCAGCAAGAGTTTGGGAAGATGGTGGTGGAGTAGAAGGACCCCAGGATTACCTCACCCCAAGAATACAACTAGATAACTATCATATATGCTTAAATACCCCAGAAATCAACCTCAAGACTGACAGAATAAACTCTACAACCAAAGGTAGAGAACAGCACAGTGGGCCTCCTCCTCAGGAAACCAGCCCCAAACC
The DNA here is from genome assembly GCF_011100685.1 of Canis lupus familiaris. NCBI lineage: Eukaryota > Metazoa > Chordata > Mammalia > Carnivora > Canidae > Canis > Canis lupus. The sequence goes on along the minus strand of NC_049260.1, from coordinate 50,295,091 downwards.
CAGCCAAAATACCATATCCCTATCCATGAGTTTTGTGGAGCATGGGTTCCAGTGGCAGCAGTGACAGGTCTCATTTCTCCAACATATAAGAGCACCCTACTTAAAAGTCGCAACATTCAGGGCTGGGACCAAACACTGCCTACAACAGTCAAAAAGAGCCACTGAAGATGGCTGGCCTTAGGGAAAAAGTGGTTACAATACAACAGCAAGTGCACGCAGCACACATTGGAGAAACTCCCTGAACTGCCAGGCTCTGGGGAACAGGGAATGTTTGCAAGGCAGGGCAGTATAGGACCTCTTCCTCATAAGGCCATTACTCTCAAGAACAGAAAATGTGCTGACTCTCCTAACATGGAGAAACAAGAACAGGAACACAGAAAAATGAAAATAGAAGAATTTGTCCCAAAAGAAAGAACAAGACAAGACCATGTCCAGACACCTAAGCAAAACAGATATAAGTGACATATAGAGAATTTAAAGATAGAGAATTTAAAGTAATGATAATAAAGATACTCACTCATTTTGAGAAAACACTGGAAAACATAAGTGACACCCTTGACACAAAGATTATGGGTAACAGCATGAATAAAAGGTTCAATTTTAAAAAATGAGAAACATGCTTGATGGAATGAACAGGCTTGAGGAAGTAGAGTAATGAATTAATGACCTAGAAGACAAAGTAACAGAAAGTGATCAAGTTGAGTAAAAGAAACAAAAAAGAATTATGCAAAATGAGAATAGACATAGAGAACTCAGTGACTCCGTCAAACACAATAAAATTCATATTATATAGATCTCAGTAAAAGAAGAGAGAGTAAATGAGGTATGAAATTCACCTGAGGAAATAACATCTAAACCTTACCTAATCTGAGGAAGGAAACAGATCCAATTCAAGGAGGCATAGAGAATCCCTTAACAAATAAACAAAAACAGATCCACAACATGATATATTGTAATTACAATGGGAAAATGTAGGGAAAAAGGAAAAAATCGTAAACGAACAAAACATTAAAAAAAGCAACAAAACAAGACACTTATATACATGGGAAAATACAAAAGGCTATCAGCAAAAAGTTTGCAAGCCAGAAGAGAGCAGCATGATATATTCAAATTGCTGAATGGGGAAAATCCACAGCCAAGAATACTCTATGCAGCAGGACTATCATTCAGAATAAGAAGAGAGATACAAAAAAAATCCCAAACAAAAACTGAAAATTTTCATGACCACTAAACTAGATTGCAAGAAATACTAAAGGGGACTCAGATAAAGGGCTAGTTTCCAAGATCTATAAAGAACTTATTAAACTCAACATAAAGTCAACAGGAAAGGCTAAAAGTGACAGTATGAAAGTAGAAAGCACAAAGGCAGTAAAAAAAAATATTGCCAAAGAATGTCAGTCAAGGAAATCACAAAATAAAAGGATGTAAAAGATGGCACAATATACCTAAAACATGGGTAGAAGAGGAAATAATGCATTCAAACTTAAATAGCCATCAATGAGGCTCAGTGGTTGATCGTTTTCCTTTGGCTCAGGTAATGATCCTGGGGTGCTGGGTTCAAGTCCCACAGCCGGCTCCCCACAGAGAGTCTGCTTCTCCTTCTGCCTATTTCTTCTGCCTTTCTCTGTGTGTCTCTCATGAATAAATAAATAAAATTTTTAAATGGCCATCAACTTAATAGACTGCTTTATGCAGGAAAGCTTAAATACAATCTTAATGGTAACCAAAAATAAAAAAACAATAATACATATAGAAAGAATAAAGAGAAAATAATCCAAGTATATCACTAAAGGAACTCAGCAAACCATGAAAGACAGAAAGAATAGAAAGGATCAGATGAAAAACATCAGAAATAACCAAAAACAAGTAATAAAATATCAATAAATAGACATTTATCAATTATTACTTTGAATGTAAATGGATTAAAAGCTCCAGTCAAAAGATATACGGTGAGAGGATGGATAAAAGAACAAGAACAATCATCTATTTGTTTCCTACAGGAGATTCATTTTAGACCTATAGACACCTACAGATTGAAAATGAAGGAAGGGATGGAGGTGGGGCAAGATGGCGGAGGAGTAGGGTCCCCAAGTCACCTGTCCCCACTAACTTACCTAGATAGCCTTTATTTTTTTTTAATTTTTATTTATTTATGATAGTCACAGAGAGAGAGAGAGAGAGGCAGAGACACAGGCAAAGGGAGAAGCAGGCTCCATGCACCAGGAGCCCGACGTGGGATTCGATCCCGGGTCTCCAGGATCGCGCCCTGGGCCAAAGGCAGGCACTAAACAGCTGCGCCACCATTAAAGGGTTCCCTTTAAATCATCCTGAGAACCTATGAATTTGGCATGAGATTTAAAGAGAGAACAGCTGGAACGCTACAGAGAGAAGAGTTTTCACTTCTAACAAAGTAGGTAAAAAAATAGAAAAGAATCAAGTGGGGGAGGGGCCCCGAGAGGAGCCAGGCTAAGGCTGGGCAGGAAAAGCCTCCCGGACAGGAAAGCCAAGTTCCAGAGAAGCGGGAACTTTAAAAATCTGCAACAGACTCTTCCCGGATGGAAAGGCGCTTAGCAGAGACTCCGGCGGAATTGCAGGATTGGCAGTGGAGCCTCCAGTCTTCCGGGGTTTCTAACAGAGGAAGTGCACCCCAGGGGGAGAATTCGCAACAGGCTGTGTGCCAAGTTTGGGAAAGGGCTCGAGCACCCACCCAGTGGGGCCTCGAGGGAAACTCATGTAGTGGCTACGGACACAGGGGGCTGCGCCCTGCTGCCTTTAGGAGCCCTCACCCCGGAGAGCAATTCCAGTAGCACAGGCCCCGGATCCCAGGGAGCCAGGGACACAGCCTAGGATCCTGCAGTCCCCCTGAGACAGGCGGAGGCGGGGAGGGGACAAGATAGAGAGCACTCTCCTGCCACTGGGCAGCCCCAAGCTGTGCATATCAGCATACCCCGCCCCCGGAGCATCCAGGCCAGTGTGGACTGGGAGACTGCGTTAGTTATTGTGGGAGCTGACTCCAGGGCTGGAGACCTGGCTGCCACCAGTGCTGTTGTTCCTCCTGGTGTCAGCCTGTGCCTGGGATGCAGTGGGGCCACCAGGGAACAAAGGCCTCACAGGATAAAACTCAAACTAAGCCCAGCACCTGGCATGGGGCAGGGCATCTCTGCACCGCACAGACACCTGAGAATCAGCACAGCAGCCCCTCCCCCAAAAGACCACCTGGAAGAACAGGGGAATAGCAAGTTCCTGACCAAACAGCACTGGAAAGTTCCAGGGGAAGTCAAGGGATTTACAGTATATAGAACCAGTGGATACCCCTCCTATTTTTTGCTTCCTTTTTCCAGTACAACTCGTTTTTATATCAGACTGTAAATTTCCATTTTTTTCTCTTTTCCCACCTTAACTACAATATTTTACAACCTCTTCATTTTTCAGATTGTTCCTTTTTGATTTTCATATTTCTACAATTACAGGTCCTAGATATATTTTCCACTTCTAAATTCCCGTCAACATACTCAACTTAATTTTGGGAGATATACAAGATATGATTTTTTGGTTTGAAAATTAAAAAATACATGGAGACAAATGAAAATGAAAACACAATGGTCCAAAATCCTTGGGATGCAGCAGAAGTTGTTGTTATTGTTGTTGTTAGAAGTTGTTGTAAAAGGGAAGATTATAGTAATGCAGGCCTACCTCAAGAAGCAACAAAAATATCAAGTATAAACCTAACACTACAGAAAAGGAGCTTAAAAAAAGAGAAGAAACAAATTCATAGGGCAGTAGAAGAAAAAAAAAATAAAAATTACTGCAGAAATAAGTGAACTACAGAAGAAATGAATAAATTTATAAAAACATGAAACCTACCAAAACTGAAGCAGGAAGAAATAGAAAATTTGTACAGAAAGAATACTTAGCAATGAAATGGAATCACTAATAATAATTAAAAAAAAAACTTGCAACAAACAAAATTCCAGAACCAGATGCCTCACAAGTAAATGTTCTCAAACATTTTTTAAAAAGTATTACCCATTCCTCTCAAACTATTCCAAAAAAGAGATGAGGAAGGAAAACTACAAAATGTATTCAAGGCCAGTATGAATCCAATACCAAACAAGATAAAGACACTACAAATAAAACTACAGGGCAATATGTCTGATGAATATAGATGCAAAGATCTTCAAAAAAATATAAGGGAGCCAAAACCAATAATACATTAAAAAATCATTCACCACAATCAAGTGGGATTATTTCACTAGTGCAAGTGTGGTTCAATAACTTGAAATCTACCAATGTAATACATCACATTAATTAGAGGAAAGATAGAAAACGACATGATCATTTCAATAGATGCAGAAAGAGGCTTTTGACAAACTATAGCATCTACTCATGATAAAAAGAAAAAAACCCTATTACAAAGTAGGCTTAGAGGGAATATACCTCCACATAATAAAAAAACACATATAAAAAAGGTAGCAAACATTATATTCAATGGTGAAAAACTGAGGGCTTTATTTCTATGCTCAGGAACAGGAAAAGGATATTTGTTCTACTCACTTTCATTCAACGTAGTACAAGAAGTCCTAGTCAGGGCAATCAAAAAACAAAAAGAAAAGAAAGGCATACAAATTAATAAATAAGAAGTAAAATTTCACTATTTGCACATGACATAGTTATATATATAGAAAATATGAAAGATTCCACAAAAAAAAATTAGGACTGGTAAATGAATTAAGTAATATCCCAGGATATATAATCAATGTGGAGAGACACCTGGGTGGCTCAGTGGTTGTGCATCTGCCTTCAGCTCAGGGTGTGATCCTGGGGTCCTAGGATCAAGTCCTGCATTGAGGTCCCTGCAGGGAAATTGCTTCTCACTCTGCCTATGTCTCTGTCTCTCTCTGTGTGTCTCTCAGGAGTAAATAAATAAAATCCCTTTAAAAAATCAAGCTGCAGAAATCTGCAGCATTTCTCTACACTAATAATGAAGCAGTTTCAACTTATCAAAATTCCTTTGGAAAATTCCATTATCTCTACCTCTGAATATACATAGTGGCAATCATCTCCTGAGCATATGACCCACTGATATACATCTGAAGGGTCTCATGACTCGGGTTTTATTAGATAGTAATACATGACCTTTCCTCAACAATAGCTAGCCCACTTAGGGCCCAGAAAATTGCTTCCAAAATTCCTTAGGGACTTATGCTATTCCTATCCCAATCTCAACTTGAAAGTATATAATGCAGATTCCATGGATATATACAAACCTTTCCATCTGAATGCAATTGAATACACATTCTTCTCAAATGCACACGGAACTTTCTCCAGAATAGACAACATACTGGGTTACAAATCAGGTCTCAACTGATACAAAAGATTGGTATTCTCCCCGGAATATTTTCAGACCACAGTGATTTGAAGCTAGAATTCAATCACAAGAAGAAATCTGGAAGAAACTGAAACATGTAGAGGTTAAAGACCATCCTGCTAAAAGATGAAAGGGTTAACCAGGAAATAAGAGAAGAATTAAAAAGATACATGAGAACTAATGAGAATGCAGATACAACCATTCAAAATATTTGGGATACAGCAAAAGCAGTCCTGAGAGAGAAATACATCACAATACAAGCCTCCCTCAAAAAATTGGAAAAAACTCAAATACACAAGCTAAAAAAAGCACCTAAAAGAACTGGAGAAAGAACAGCAAATAAAACCTACACCAAGCAGAAAGAGACAGATAATGAAGATTCGAGCGGAACTCAATGAAATAGACACTGAAGAACTGTGGAACAGATCAACAAAAGCAGGAGTTGGTTCTTTGAAAGAATTAATAAGATAGATAAACCATTAGCCCGCCTTATTAAAAACAAAAGAGAAAAGACTCAAATTAAGGAAATCTCGAATGAAAAAGAAGAGATCACAACTAATACCAAGGAAATACAAATGATTATACAAAAGTATTATGAGCAGTTAGATGACAATAAGTTAGGCAATCTAGAAGAAATGGACGCATTTCTGGAAAACCACAAGTTACCAAAACTAGAAAAGAAAGAAATAGAATATCTGAACAGGAAAACCAAGGATGAGTGAAGTAAGTCAGTCGGAGAAGGACAAACATTATATGTTCTCATTCATTTGGGGAATATAAATAATAGTGAAAGGGAATATAAGGGAAGGGAGAAGAAATGTGTGGGAAATATCAGAAAGGGAGACAGAACGTAAAGACTGCTAACTCTGGGAAACGAACTAGGGGTGGTGGAAGGGGAGGAGGGCGGGGGGTGGGAGTGAATGGGTGACGGGCACTGGGGGTTATTCTGTATGTTAGTAAATTGAACACCAATAAAAAATAAATTAAAAAAAATAAAAATAAATAAAGGTAAGCTGGAAAAAAAAAAAAGGAAAACCAAGGATGAAATTGAAGCAGTCATCAAAAACTTCCCAATACACAGAAGTCCAGGGCCAGATGACTTCGCAGAGGAATTCTATCAAACGTTTAAAGCAGAAATAATACCTATTCTACTAAAGGTGTTCCAAAGGATGGAAAGAGAGGGAATACTTCCAAACTTGTTTTATGAGGCCCGCAACACCTTGATTCCAAAACCAGACAAAGACCCCGCCAAAAAGGAGCATTATAGACCAACATCCCTGATGAACACGGATGCAAAAATTCTCAACAACATACTAGCCAATTAGATCCAACAGTACATTCAGATTATTCACTATGACCAAGTGGGATTTATCCCCTGGATGTACGATTGGTCCAAAGCTCATTAAAAAATCAACATGATAGATCACATCAACAAGAGAATAAACAGGAAACTTATTAATAGATGCAGAGAAAGCATTGGACAAAATACAGCATCCATTCCTGATCAAAACTCTTTGGAGTGTAGAGATAGAGGGAACATTCCTCAATATCTTAAAAGTCATCTATGAAAAGCCCACAGCAAACATCATTCTCAATGGGGAAACACTGGGAGCCTTTCCCCTAAGATCAGGAAAACGAGAGGGATGTCCACTCTTACCACTGCTAGTCAACATAGGACTAGAAGTCCTAGCCTCAGCAATCAGGCAACAAAAAGAAATAAAAGGCATTCAAATTGGCAAAAAAGAAGTCAAACTCTCCATTTTTGCAGATGACATGATACTGTATATTGAAAACCCAAAAGACTCCACTCCAATATTGCTAGAACTCATACAGCAATTCGGCAATGTGGCAGGATACAAAATCAATGCCCAGAAATCAGTGGCATTTTTTTAATCAGTGGCATTTCCATACACTAACAATGAGACTGAAGAAAGAGAAATTAAGAGAAATTAAGAAATTAAGGAGTCAATTCAATTTAAAATTACACCCAAAAGCATACCTAGGAATAAAACTAACCAAAGAGTTAAAGGATCTATACCCTAAAAACTATGGAACACTTCTGAAAGAAACTGAGGAAGACACAAAGCGATAGAAAAATATTCCATGCTCATGGATTGGAAGAATTAATATTGTGAAAATGTCAATGCTCCCCAGGGCAATTTACACATTCAATGCAATCCCTATCAAAGTACCATGGACTTTCTCCAGAGAGTTGGCACAAATCATCTTAATATTTCTGTGTAATCACAAAAGACTCTGAATAACCAGGAGAATGTTTAAAAAGAAAACCAGATCCAGGGGCATAACAATGCCAGATTTCCAGTTCTACTACAAAGCTGTGATCATCAAGACAGTGTGGGACTGGCACAAAAACAGACACATAGATCAATGGAACAGAATATAGATTCCAGAAATGGGCCTTCAACTCTATGGTCAACTAATATTTGACAAAGCAAGAAAGTCTATCCACACTGGAAAAAGGACAGTCTCTTCAATAAGTGGTGTTGGGAAAATTGGACATGCAAAAGAATGAAACAGGACCATTCTCTTAACCATACACAAAGATAAACTCAAAATGAATGAAAGATCTAAATGTGAGACAAGAGTCAATCAGCATCCTAGAGGAGATCACAGGCAACACCCTTTTTGAACTTGGCCATAGCAACTTCTTGCAAGATACATCTATGAAGGCAAGGGAAACAAAAGCAAAAATGAATTATTGGGACTTCATCAAGATAAAAAGCTTCTGCACAGCAAAAGAAACAGTCAACACAAGTAAAAGACAATCTACAGAATGAGAGAAGATATTTGCAAATGACATATGAGATAAAGGGCTAGTATCCAAGATCTATAAAGAACTTATTCAACTCAACACCCAAGAAACAAACAATCCAGTCATGAAATGGGCAAAAGACATGAACAGAAATTTCACCAAAGAAGACATATGCATTGTCAACAAGCACATGAGAAAATGCTCTGCATCACTGGCCATCAGGGAAAAACAAATCAAAACCACAATGAGATACCACCTCACACCAGTGAGAATGATGAAAATTAACAAGCCAGGAAACCACAAATGTTGGAGAGGATGTGGAGAAAGGGGAACCCTCTTGCACTGTTGGTGGGAATGTGAACTGGTACAGCCACTCTGGAAAGCAATGTGGAGGTTCCTCAAAGGGTTAAAAATAGAGCTATCCTATGACCCAGCAATTAACTACTGGGTATTTTCCCCAAAGATACAGATGCAGTAAAACACGGGGACAACTGCACCCCAGTGTTCAAAGCAGCAATGTACACAATAGCCAAACTGTGGAAGGAGCCTCAATGTCCATTGAATGGATTAATGGATAAAGATTTTATATATATATATGTGTGTGTGTGTGTGTGTGTGTGTACACACACAATGAAATGTTACTCAGCCATTAGAAATGAGGAATATCCACCATTTGTTTTGATTGGATGGAACTGGAGAGAATTATGCTGTGTGAAGTAAGTCGATCGGAAAAGGAAGTCATTATATGGTTTCACTCATATGGGGAATATAAAAAACAGTGAAAGGGATTATAAGGAAAAAGAGGGAAAATGAGTGCGAAAAATTAGAGAGGGTGACAAATCATGAGAGACTCCTAAGCCTGGGAAAGGACCAAAGAGTAGTGGATGGGGAGATGGGCAGGGGGATGGGGCAATTGGGTTAGTGGCACTGAGGAGGGAACTTGATGGGATGAGCACTGGCTATTATACTATATGTTGGCAAATCAAACTTCAATAAAAGTAAATAAATAATAAAAAAGAAACATTTGCAACTAAAGAGTAAAAACGTCCTAAATTCTGTTCCCACACTTCCAAAGCCTGCAACCTTGCACATACTAAAAGCAAAATATTAAGTTTGTATTTGTCTGAAATGTCTTTCATCCTGATTTGTAACTCTTGATGTAACAAATATATATAAACATATTTTGTATATATTTATGTATATATATAACAAATATATGGGAAAAAAGTATATAATAGACCACTCCTCAGGACTCCAGCTCATTTCTTTCTCCCCACAAGTCCTGCTTTAATAAAATCACCTTTTTGCACCAAAGACATCTCAAGAATTCCTTCTTGGCTATTGGCTTTGAACACTAACATCTTTCCTTACATTAAGGCTGCTGAAATTCCAAACTATCCTTAAGCATATACTCAGATGAAATTGAGAAATGGGAATCTCAGTAGACTAAATGTTACCCATGGGAGGAGCAAAATCAAGGAAGAAAGGATCCAGGTATGAAAAAGTCAGTTTCATATAATCCTGTCTGAGATACAAAGAGTTTCTTATATCCAGTTTCCGTTAACCAGCCAAAAAAAAAAAAAAAAAAAGGCTTTGAACAATTCCTAGCCAACAAATCAGGAAAAACAAACAGACCTCACAAAAGAGCCTGGTGTTCCCTGCTCTAGTGTCCGGGAGAAAATCTCCAATTGAAAGGAAAAGGAGACTTTTCTGAGGATAATTCTCACTTTAAACAGAAAAAAAGCAGACATTTTTTGAGGAGCAGAGTAAGAAAAGTAAGACTTTTCCACAGGGAAGAGAGATGCCAAAGTAACAGCAACCCAGAAACAATCCAAATGAAAACTCTACCAAAGAACTAAGTTCAATCAAATGAAATTTAAATGAGAATTTTCCCTGTTCTACACCAATGGCACCTTTCAAACAAATAAGTGTAGGATTCGAATCCAGCATCAGGAGTATATATAGTATCCTAAGAATAGAAATCTGTCATCAATCACTTGCCATCAGGGAAATACAAATCAAAACCACAATGAGATACCACCTCACAGCAGTGACAATGGGGAAAATTAACAAGGCAGGAAACCACAAATGTTGGAGAAGATGCAGAGAAAAGGAAACCCTCTTACACTGTTGGTGGGAATGTGAACTGGGATAGCCACTCTGGAAAACTGTGTGGAGGGTCCTCAAAGAGTTAAAAATAGACCTGCCCTACGACCCAGCAATTGCACTGCTGGGGATTTACCCCGAAGACACAGATGCAATGAAACGCTGGGACACCTGCACCCCGATGTTTATAGCAGCAAAGTCCACAATAGCCAAACTGTGGAAGGAGCCTCGGTGTCCATCGAAAGATGAATGGATAAAGAAGATGTGGTTTATGTATACAATGGAATATTACTCAGCCATTAGAAATGACAGGTACCCACCATTTGCTTCAACGTGGATGGACCTGGAGTGTATTATGCTGAGTGAAATAAGTCAATCAGAGAAGGACAAACCTTATATGGTCTCATTCATTTGGGGAATATAAAAAATAGTGAAAAGGAGTAAAGGGGAAGGGAGAAAAAATGAGTGGGAAATATCAGAAAGGGAGACAGAACATGAGAGACTCCTAACTCTGGGAAAAGAAGGGGTGGTAGAAACGGAGCTGGGTGAGGGATGGGGGTGACTGGGTGATGGGCACTGGGGGGGCACTTGATGGGATGAGCACTGGGTGTTATTCTATATGTTGGCAAATTGAGCACCAATATAAAATAAATTAAAAAATAAAGAGTAAAAGAGCTAAGATGGAGGTGTAACAGAAGGACCCTAGGCTTGCTTCATTGTTGACTCTAGCATGGTAGATAAATATTAAATCACTCTAAATACCCAAGAAATTGACCTGAGGACTGACAGAAGAAACTGCACAACTAGAGGGAGCGAGGAGGCCACATCCTGAAAAGTAGGATCTGAAGAGAAATGGTTTGAGGGAGAAATGGATCACATGCTGTTGAGGGGAGGGAGCCCAGATTGCAGAGAGAGGTGAGGGAGAAAAAGAGGATTGCACCAGGAATGACACAAGGAAAGCACTTCCCTAAAGCTATTGACTGAGAAAATGACAGGGGCTGATTTTTGTCAGTTTTTCCAACCAGTGGACTCAAAGACTGAGTATTAGAGATCCATGAAGTGGCTGTTATAGAGCTCTGACAACACTGTACTGTTTCTTTAGAGAAGACAATCACGTAACCTATGGGACAAATGGTACCTTCTGAGGATCCTCTGAGAAACACTGGCAGAGATGGTTCCCCCTTCTTTGGAGCACATCTGAGAGAGGTGGCATTGCCACTCTGGGAACAAAGGAGGTGGTGGGTGACATTTTCCTCCTCTGCCCCTCAGCATAGGTGCAGAGACATCTGCACCCAAACACTGGCCACTGAATGTACTTTGCTCCAGACTCCACACTCCTGAGCTCTGGGGTGACTTCCCTCCTGGGTCAACACTTCATCATTCCTAGTGTATCAAGTCCCTTCCCCAAAAAACTAATGCAGGTCCCTGACATAGCAGGTCATAAAGTTTGGAGTTTTAAAACTCAGTCAGACTGGCTGAGATAAAGTCCAAAGTGCACTGTACATCTCCAGGCAGGCAAGCAATTTTGACACTGTGTAAGCACAGATCTGAAAAAAAAAACCCACAGATCTGAAATGTTTTAGCTCTTCTGGGAAAGATTCCCTGATAGGAGATAGCATGAACTCTCCTCTCCATGTACAAAGGAGCTGCCTGGTCCCATTTATATCCCACATTCCTCAGGATAAACTAACCTCAGTAAATAGCACAGTGTCAATACTGGCTGCCTAAATTGTTTACACCAAACCTCAAACCCCAGCACGCTGCTGGTAATGATTTTTGGGCAAATGTGCCTGAAAACCAGAACAGCAGGGTCCTCCCCAAGAAGACTAGCACAATCCCACTCATACACCACATCTATTAACCATAAAGTTCTGCAAAGCTTCAGCTCTAGTGGAAACAGCATCAGGTCTTTTTAGAAGCAGACCAGAGCATCCCAGTTAAAACTCACCACACTCTGGCTGAGGACCAAACATTCCCCCTTACAGGCAAGGAGAAACTCTGCAGAGGACTGATACGAGGGATACAGCAGCCATAACACAGCATCAGTGTACACATAATACATCAGAGACAATTCCTGAAGTTCCAGGCTCTCGTTATTATATGACACATTTTTTTATAATGACATTACTTTCAGCAGCAAGAAACGTAGCAGGCTTTCCTGACATGCAGAAGAATAGAGACACCTAGGCAAAATGCCAAGACAAAGGAAGTCACCACAAAAGAAAGAACAACAACAAAAAGGAAACAGCCATGGATCTAATTGAAACAGATATAAATAATATGCCTGATCCAGATTTTGAAGCATCAATCTTAAGGATACTAGCTGGGCTTGAGAAAACATAGAAGACACCAGGGAGTCTCTTATTGCAGACATAAAAGACCTTAAAACCAATCAGGCCAAAAGGAAAATACAATAACTGAGATTTGAAACTGACTGTATGCAATGACCACAAAAATTTAAAAAAGCAGAGAAACAAATAAGTGATACAGAAGATAGAATTATGGAAAATAACGAAGCTGATCAAAAGAGGGAAAGAAAAATCTTGAATCATGAAAGTAGACTTAGGAAACTAAGGGACTCCGTGAAACACAATAACATTCACATCAAAGGATTCCCAGAAATAAAAGAGAGAGAAGAAGGGACAGGTTTATTGGAGGAAATTATAACTGAAAACTGCCCTAATCTGGGGGCACCCACATCCAGGTAGCACATAGAACTCCCACCAAAATCAAGAAAAGCAGGCTAACACCAATATCAAGATATGTTTTAGTTAAATAAACAAAATATAGAGATAAAGAAAAATATCCTAAAAGCAGTAAGACAAAAGAAGTCTGTAACTTAAAGGGAAGACAAATAAACTTAGTACCATACCTCTGCACAGAAACTTGGCAAGACAGAAGAAAGTGGCATGATATACTCAATATGCTGAAAGGAAAATCTCTATAGCCAAAAATGTCCAGCATTCAGAATAGAAGGAAAGATAAAGCATTTCCCACAAAAAAAAACAACAACAAAATCTAAAGGAGTTTGTGACCATCAAAACCTCCTACAAAAATATTAAAGGGAATTCATTGAAGTAGGAAAAAGGCTACAAAAGAACAGAGAAAACCTCCAGAAATAATTACAAAAAAGCAGTAAAATGGTACTAAATTCCTATCAACAATTACTCTGAATATAAATAGATTAAATGCTCAAATCAATACATAGAGTTTCAGAATGGATTTGAAAAAAAACAAGACTCACCTATATGGTGCCTACAAGAGATTCATTACAGACCTAAAGCCACCTGAAGATTGAAAGTGAGGGGATGGAGAACCATTTATCATGCTAATGGATGTCAAAGGAAAGCTGGAGTAGCCATCCTTATATCAGACAAACTAGAGTATAAACCAAAAACTGACAAGAGAAGAAGAGTACTATATCATAATAAAGAGGACTATCAAACAAAAATATCTAACAAATGTAAATATTTAAGCCAACAACTTTGGAGCAGTCAAATATATAAAAGAATTAGTAATAAACAGAAAGGAACTCATCAATAATAATGCAATAATAGCAGGAGGCTTTAACACTCAACTTACATCAAATGACAGATTATCCAAGCAAAACATCGACAAAGAAACACACAGATGGACTAAACAGACATATTCAGAACATTTCATTCTACAGCAGCAGAATACACATTCTTTTCAAGTGCACATGGGACATTTTCCAGAACAGAACACATGCTAGGTCACAAATCAGGCCTCAACAAATACCAAAATATTGAGAACATACCATGCATATTTTCTTTTTTTTAAAAGATTTTATTTATTTACTTATGAGAGACACACAAAAACACATGGGAGGGGGCAGAGACAAAGGCAGAGGAAGAAGCAGGCTCCATGCAAGAAGCCCACTTCGGGACTCGATCCCAGGAACCCAGGATCATGCCCTGAGCTGAAGGCAGGCGCTTTAACTGCTGAGCCACCCAGGTGTCCCCCATACATATTTTCTGACAACAGTATTATGGAAGTTGGAATCAACAACAAGAAAAATTTGGAAAGACCACAAATACATCCTAACAAAGAATGAATGGGTCAACTAGGAAATTAAAGAAGAAAAATTTAAAAATACAGAGAAAAATAAAAATGGAAACAAAACTGTATTAAAACATTGGGATTCAACAAAAGTGGGCATAAGGAGGAAGCAAACAGCAACAGGCCTACCTCAAGGAGCAAGGAAAATTTCAAAGAAAGAAACAATCTCATACTTAAAGGAGCTAGAAAATGAAAAAATAAATGAAGCCTAAAGCCAGCAGAAGAAGGGAAATAATATAATAAAGATTGGAGCAGAAATAAATGATATACAAAAAAAGAGTAGAATAAATCAATGAAACCAAAAGCTACTTCCTTGAAAAAAAATTAATAAAATTGATAAACCCCTGGCTAATCATATCAAAGAGAAAAGATAAAGGACCCAAATAAATAAAATAATGAATGAGAAAGGAGAGATCACAGCCAATATCACAGAAATGGAAACAATCATAAGAGAATATTATGAGAAATTACATGCCAAAAAACTGAGAAATCTAGAAGAATTGGATAAATCACTAGAAACACAAACTGCCCAAACTGAAGCACGAGGAAATAGAAAATTTGAACAGACCCATAACCAGCAAGGAAATTGAAGCAGTAATCAAAACTCTCCCAAAAAACAAGAGTCCAGGGCCAGCTGCTTCCCAGAGGAATACTAGCAGACATTTAAGGAAGAGTTAATACCTATATTTCTAAAAATATTCCAGAAAGTAAAAATGGAAGGAAAACTTCCAAACTCCTTCTATGAGTTTGGAAGCATGGAATCAAGCATGACCCTGATTCCAAAACCAGACAAACACCTGACTAAAAAGGATAATTACAAGCAAATATCCCTGATGAACATGGATGAACAAAATTCTCAACAAAATACTAGCAAATCTAATATAACGGTATATAAAAAGAAACAATCATGACAATCAAGTGGAATTTATTTCTGGGTTTCAAAGGTGGTTCAATATGCACAAATAAATCAACATAAAAAATCACATGAATAAAAGAACAAGAACCACATGATCCTCCTAGTAGATACAGAAAAACCATTCGGCAAAATAAAACATCCATTCTTGATAAAAACCCTCAAGAAAGTAGGGATATATGGAACATACTTCAACATCACAAAGGCCATATACAAAAGACACACACAGCAAATATTATCTTCGACTGAGAGCTATTCCTCTACACTCAGAAAGAAGACAAGTATGTCCACTCTCATGACTATTATTTAACATACTACTGGAAGTCCTAGCTTCAGCCATCAAAAACAAAAATAAATAAAATCCATCCAAATCATTAAGGAAGAAGTCAAACATCAATATTTGTAGAAGACATGATATTCTATGTAAAAAACCTGAAAGACACCAAAAAATTGCTAGAACTGATATACAAATTCACTAAAGTTGCAGGATACAAAATCAATGTACAAAAATCTGTTCCATTACAATACACTAAAGAAGCAGAAGAAAGTGAAATGAAAGAATCAATCCCATTTATAATTGCACCAAAACCCGTAAGATACCAAGGGGTAAACCTAATCAAACAGGTAAAATATAAGTACTCTGAAAATTACAGAAAACTTATGAAAGAAATTGAAGAGGACACAAATATATGGAAAAACATTTCATGCTCATGGATTAGAAGAACAAATATTGTTAAAATGTCTATATTACCCAAAGCAATCTACATATTTTACGCAGCACATATCAAAATATCACCAACAGGGCACCTGGGTGTCTCAGTTATGTGTCTGCCTT
Source organism: Canis lupus familiaris (assembly GCF_011100685.1). Classification (NCBI taxonomy): domain Eukaryota; kingdom Metazoa; phylum Chordata; class Mammalia; order Carnivora; family Canidae; genus Canis; species Canis lupus. Next base: position 50,279,016 of record NC_049260.1, on the reverse strand, counting down.
TGGCTCAAGTCATGATCACAAGGTCCTGCAATCAAACCCTGCATCAGGATCTCTGCTCAGCAAGGGAGTCTGCTTCTCTTTCCTCTGTGCTCTATCTCTCGCTCTCATGCTCTCTTTTAAGTAAACAAAGTCATATTAAAAAAAACACTCCAGCATTTTTCACAGAGCTGGAAAAAGCAATTCTAAAATTTGTGTAGAACCAGAAAAGACCCTGAATAGCCAAAGTAATGTTGAAAAAGAAAACCCAAAGCAACAACAACAACAAAAACCCAAAAAATACCAAAAACAAAAACAAAGCCACACACACACACACACACACACACACACACACACACACACAGAAAAGAAAAAATAAAAAATGTAAGGAAGAAAGGAAGGGAAGGAAAGAAAACCAAAGCTAGAGGCATCACAATTCTGGGCTTCAAGTTGTACTACAAAGTTGTAATCATCAAGACAGTATGATACTGGCACAAAAGCAGACACATAGATTAGCAGAACAGAATAGAGAATTCAGAAATGGACCCTAAACTCTATGGCTGACAAATCTTTGACAAAGCAGTAAAGGCTGTCCAATAGAAAAAAAGAGTCTCTTCAATAAATGTTGGGAAAATTGGACAGCTGCACGCAGAAGAATGAAACTGGACCACATTCTTGTGCCATACACAAAAATAAATTCAAAATGGATTAAAGACCTCAATGTGAGACAGGAATCCATGAAAATCCTGGAAGATAATGCAGACAGCAACCTTCTGACCTCAGCTGCAGCAATTTCTTTCTAGACATGTCTCCAAAGCAAGGAAGGGAAAGAAAAGTAAAAATGAACTATTGGGACTTTACCAGTATAAAAAGCTTTTGCAAGCAAAGAAAACAGTCAACAGAACTAAAAGGCAAACTATGGAATGGAAGAAGATATTTGCAAGTGTCTTATTAGAAAAAAAGCTAGTATCCACAATCTTTAAAGAATTTATCAAACTCAACACCCAAAAACCAAAATATCCAGGCAAGAAATGGGCAGACATGCACAGACATTTCTTCAAATAAGACATACAAATGGCTAATGGAAACATGAAAAAATGCTCAGCATCACTCAACATCAGGGAAATACAAATAAAAACCATGACGAGATACCATCTCACACCTGTCAGAATGGCTACAATTAACAATACAAGATACAACAAGTATTGGTGTGGATGTGTAGAAAGGAGTACTGTCTTGCAGTGTTGGGGATGCAAACAAGTGTAGCCACTCTGGAAAACAGAAGGAATTTCCTTAAAAAGTTAAAAATAGGACCATCCTATGATTCAGCAGTTACACTAGTAGGTATTTAGCCCAAGGATGCAAAAATACCGAGTCAGCGCGCTCCTGAAGCTGCCACCTCTGCCTCTGCGGGAGGCCGCAGCGGGACCGCGCCAGAACCATGTTTTGCAACCAGTATGATAATGACGTCACTTTTTGGAGCCCTCAGGGCAGGATTCATCAAATTGAATATGCAATGGAAGCTGTCAAACAAGGTTCAGCCACAGTGGGTCTGAAATCAAAACCCACACATTTCTTCTCCCTTCCCTTCAGAAAGGGAGACAGAACATAAAGACTCCTAACTCTGGGAAACGAACTAGGGGTGGTGGAAGGGGAGGAGGGCGGGGGGTGGGGGTGAATGGGTGACGAGCACTGAGGGGGGCACTTGACGGGATGAGCACTGAGTGTTATTCTGTATGTTGGTAAATTGAACACCAATGAAATCAAAACCCATGCAGTGTTGGTTGCATTGAAGAGAGCACAGTCAGAGCTCATCAGAAGAAAATTCTCCATATTGATAACCATATTGGTATCTCAATTGCGGGACTTACTGCTGATGCTAGACTGTTATGTAATTTTATGTGCCAGGAATGTTTGGATTCCAGATTTGTATTTGACAGACCTCTTCCTGTGTCTTGTCTTGTATCTCTAATTGGAAGCAAGACCCAGATACCAACACAACGGTATGGCTGGAGACCATATGGTGTTGGACTGCTTATTGCTGGTTATGATGGTATATGCCCTCACATTTTCCAAATATTTTCACCTGCCTGTGAAAAAAAATACCGAGTCAAAGGGACACAGGCTCACTGATGTTTATAATAGCCAAATTATTGAAAGAGTCCAAATGCCCATCAACTGATGGACAGATAAAAATTTTGTAATATATACATACAAGGGAATAATACTCAGCCATAAAAAATGAATTAAATCTTGATATTTGCAATAACTTGGAGTCAGAGAGTATTATCATAAGCTAAATAAGTCAGATAGATAAATTACATATTATTCCACTCATATGTGGAATTTAAGAAATGAAACAGATGAATGTGGGAAGGCAAAAGGAGAGGCAAACCGTAAAAAGACTCTTAAGTATGGAGAACAGAGTTGCTAGAGGGGAGGTGGGCAGAGGGATGCATTAAATGAGTGACAGGTATTAAGGAAGGCATTTGTTTGTGGTGAGCACTAGGTATTGTATGTGATGAATCACTAAATTCCCATCCTGAAAATAATAGAATTTAACTAGAATTTAAATAAAAGCATAGAATAAAAAATAAGTTAAACCTTTTTTATTTCCTAAAAAAATAAACTTAATGACCACCAGGTTGATATAGACTGCTATTTAATTAGGATACTATATATTAACTTAATGGCAATGATAAATCAAAAATCTGTGATAAATACACAAAAACTACACAGAAATGTAGCCAACCAGAACATTGTAGACACTCATCAATCACAGAGGAAGAGAGCAAAAGAAGAATCAAGATACAAAAGAGAACTATAAAAATAACCAGAAGACAGAGGAGTTAAGATGGTGGAGGAGTAGGGGGACCCTAAGTTTGTCTCATCCCTCAAATACAACTAGATAGATATCAATTCATTTTGAACAACAGAAGAATGAAACGGAGATCTGAGAAAACAATGTTTTAAGTCTACAAGTAGAAAAGTGACCACCATTTGGAAAGTAGGAGGTGCAGAGATGTGATTCTGGTGTGATTAGCCAAGGGAGGGAGACTAATTAAGGAGGCTACCTCAAAGTATTTTAAGCAGCGGACTGCAAAATCAGAACTTTTAGAAGTCTGCTACAATAGAGGACATGCCTGGGTTAAAGGTGATCAGATAATGAGGTAGAGTAGAATACCAGGTGTCACAGTGTGGTCTGAGGATTCCCAGGATCACAAGAAGAACTAGTGGTGCCTTAATGTGGAAGAGTTGTCAGGCATAGGAGAGGGGAAGCTGGCTGAGAACAGCAAGTCCAGGTGTCAGCTTTCTGCTCTGTGTTGCCATAAACTGTGAACTGCTGTACAGTCATTTAAATGCTTTTCTAGGACAGGTCCAGAAAAAGGTAGAAGCACGATGAGACCCTTCCTGGAAGGAACAGTGCAGGTTTGTGATGTGGGAATCCCTAAAATTTGGAGTTTTGAAACTCAGTTGTGTACCTCAGTCATAGGTTGAGTGAACATAGACTTCGGTGGAAACCACGGAGACAAGAGTGATTGACTGCTTTTCTATGGAGGCACACTGAAGAGTGGGGGTGAGAATTTTCATCTCAGGAGCTAGAGAGCAGGGATGTAGCCATATTCATCCCACCCATCATTGATGAAAGCATGTAGGGAGCAAAACAGTACCACCTAGTGGAATCCAGAGCCACTTACACTGAGTCCTCCCTGAACACTGGAGGCTCATTTCCACCAACAGCAAGTCCACCTGAGAATCTGGACAACTAGTCCCTCCTCTAAAAGACCAGCACAAACAACACTCTCACAAGAATTTTACTGATCACAGAGGGTTGCAAAGCTTCAGATCTCAGGGAAAACAGTATATGGCAGTCTTTGTATTTTTATTTATCAGTCTTTTAATACAATTTTTTCAGTTTTCTCATTTCTAAATCCTTTCTTATCCTTTTTTAATTTTTATTTTTATATATATTTTATATAGATATATTACATTTTTGTTTATTTTCACTGTATTTTTATTTTGTTTACATATATGTATATATTTTTCTTTTTTATTTTAGGACATAGTTTCTTTTAACAAGCAGAACAAAACACATCATGGATCTAATTTGTTTGTTTGTTTCTTTGTGGTTGTTGCTATTGTTTTTGTTGTTTTCCTCTTATTATTTCTTATTTCCTTTTCTAGACAAAATGACAATGTAGGGAAATTCATTCCAAAAGGAAGAACAGGAGGTAGTACACACAGCAAGGGATTTAATCAGTATGGATTGTAAGATGTCAGAACAAGAAATTTAAAACAATGGTTATAAAGATACTACCTAGGTTTGAAAAAGCATAAAAGACAGTAGAAAATCCCTTATTGTAGAGATAAAAGAATTATAATCCTGTCGGGGAAAATTAAAAATGGTATTGCGAAGATGCAGTCTCAAGTGGAGATAATACAAATAAGGATGAACGAATAAGAGTGAAACAGTGATATACAAGATAAAATTATAGAAAAAAAGGAAGCTAAAAATTAGGGAAAGAAAACTATTAGATAAAAGGTAGACATAGGGAACTCAGCGATACCATTAAGCTAAAAAAAATCCATATTTTAGGAGTCCCAAAAGTTGAAGAGTGGATAAATGAGGGCCAGAAGGCTTATCTGAACAAATTATAGCTTAGAACTTCCCTAATCTGGGGGAGCAAACAGGCATTCAAGTCCAAGAGGCACAGAGAACACTCTTCAAAATCAACAAATAGGTCAACAACTTGAGAAATTATAGTGAAACTTGCAAATTTTAAAGATAAAAAAGAAAATCCTGAAAGCAGCTCAGGAAAAGTGGTCTTTAATCCACAAGGATAGGTCCATAAGGCTGTCAGAACTCCCTACAGAGAGCTGGCAGGTCAGAAAGCACTGGCATGATAACTGGGAAAAATATGCACCCAAGAATACTTTATCCATCAAGGTTGTCATTCAGAATAGAAAAGATAAGAGTTTCCAAGACAAACAGAAAATAAAGGAGTTCCTGAACACTAAACCAACCCTGCAAGAAATATGAGAAAGGAAGCTTTGAGTGAAGAGAGAGCCCAAAAGTAAACACAAAACAAACCAAAAACAAACAAAACACCAGAAAGGAACACAATCTACAAAATCAGCAACTTTACAGGTAATACAATGATATTAAATTCATACTTTTCAATAATTACTCTGAATGTAAATTGACTAAATGCTCCAATCAAAAGACATAGGGTATCAGACTGGATAAAAACAAGATCCATCGATATACTGCTAACATGAACTCATTTTACATCCAAAGACACCTCCAGATTGAAAGTGAGGGGGTTGGAGAACAATTTATAATGCCAATGGACATCAAAAGAAAGATGGAGCAGCCATCCTTATATCAGACAAACTAGATTTTATTTTTTTAATATATTTTATTTATTTATTTATTCATGAGAGACAGAGAGACAGAGAGAGAGGCAGAGACACAGGCAGAGGAAGAAGCAGGCTCCATACAGGGAGCCCGATGTGGGATTCGATCCCAGGACTCCAGGATCATGCCCTGAGCCAAAGGCAGATGCCTAACCATGGAGCCACCCAGGCATCCTGACAAACTAGATGTTAAACCAAAGACTGTAATAGATGAAAAAGGACACTATATCATAATATAGGAGTCTATAAAGCAACAAGATCTAACAATTGTATTTATATCAATAACTCGGGAGCAGTCAACTATATAAAACAATAACAAAATTAAAGAAACCCATTGATAATAGTACAATAATAGTAGCAGTCTTTAACATCCCACTCACAGCAATGGACAGATAATTTAAGCAGAAGATCAACAAGGAAACAAGTATCTGTGCATTTCTAATTGATGTTGATGGTGGAGGAGGGGGAGGTGCCCCAGCAACAGGCCTGTGGGGAGGAAGAGGAGGCCAGGCTCCTCTCCTGAGACTATCTACTCCACTTCTGGATGGCAACTAGGGGGTGGCAGGCAGGGCCCGAGATGTGCTGCCATTTCTGTTTATTGGAGGGGGGGTGGTGGGAGAGGGCCTGATCTGTCGGGTGGGTCCCTCACCAGAGGAGGGGGTCTCTCAGTGGGCGGGGGTGGAAGAGGGCCCAATCACCCCAGCGAAGACAAGGGCGGTGTAGACGAAGTGAGGGACAGATCCCTCTGTGGGAGTCCGGGGATTTCATCGGAGCTACTGGAACCCAGAAGCAGGGGGAGGGCCAGGCCTGCTGGGTGGAGGTGGCGGGGGTGGGGCCTGTGAGGAGGAGGAGGAGGAAGGCATAGGGGTAGAAGTCACCGGGGGCTTGCTGTTCTGAGGGGGTGGGCGTGGGACCTCTTCCCTGTGAATGGAGGGCCTATTGCCCACTGGGGGTGGCAGAAGAGGTGGCTTGTCATCCAAGGCCCTGCTGAGCGTGGGGGGCAGGAGAGGCCTGCTGGAGAAGGGCGAGAAGGAGCTAGAGGATGTTTGGCAGGGGGAGCCTCCTGAATAAGCTGCACCTCGGCTTCCTGGGAAGGGCGGGGGGGGGGGGGCAGACCAGGGCTGGGATGCCTGGGGGCACCGGGCACTGGCAAGGACCCCCAGCTGTGCATACTTGACTGAATGGGTCTGGGCGTATTGGGTATTGGCGGGGGGGACGCTTTCAGGCTTTGAGAGCACTGCCAGGTATTCCCATATAAGCCTCGGAATGCTGCGCATCTGAAAATGAGTGTTCTCAAGATCAGGGTTCGGCGTGGGAAGGTTGCTCAGATCATCTTCCTTCAGGGGACCCAGAGTCACAGAAACCCTTCAGAAAAATGCAGGAAGTGCAGGAAGAGGAAAGCTTGAGCAGCAGCAGCAGCAGTGACCTCAAAGTCTCTGTAAGTGAAGATGATATCATTTTCAAGAGTCCAGAACCACAGCCAAATCTGAGTGACAAGATTGAGGGAGAAGATGGAATAGAGACCTTAAAATTAATCCACTCTGTGTATGGTGAAAGAGAGTGGTCTAGTTTCATTCTTCTGCATGTGGATGTCCAATTTTCCAAGCACCATTTATTGAAGGGACTGTCTTTCTTCCAATGGATAGTCTTTCCTCCTTTACCGAATATTAGTTGACCATAAAGTGCAGGGTCCACTTCTGGGTTCTCTATTCTGTTCCATTGATCTATGTGTCTGTTTTTGTGCCAGTACCATACTGTCTTGATGACCACAGCTTTGTAGTACAACCTGAAATCTGGCATTGTGATACCCCCGGCTATGGTTTTCTTTTTTAAAATTCCCCTGGCTATTCGGGGTATCTTCTGATTCCACACAAATCTTAAAATAATTTGTTCTAACTCTCTGAAGAAAGTACATGGTATTTTGATAGCGATTGCATTAAATGTGTACATTGCCCTGGGTAACACTGACATTTTCACAATATTAATTCTGCCAATCCATGAGCATGGAATATTTTTCCATCTCTTTGTGTCTTCCTCAATTTCTTTCAGAAGTGTTCTATAGTTTTTAGGGTATAGATACTTTACCTCTTTGGTTAGGTTTATTCCTAGGTATCTTATGCTTTTGGGTGCAATTGTAAATGGGATGGACTCCTTAATTTCTCTTTCTTCAGTCTCATTGTTAGTGTATAGAAATGCCATTGATTTCTGGGCATTGATTTTTGTATCCTGCCACACTACCAAATTCCTGTATGAGTTCTAGAAATCTTGGGGTGGAGGCTTTTGGGTTTTCTGTGTACAGTATCATGTCATCGGCGAAGAGGGAGAGTTTGACTTCTTCTTTGCCAATTTGAATGCCTTTAATGTTTTTTTGTTGTCTGATTGCTGAGGCTAGGACTTCCAATACTGTGTTGAATAGCAGTGGTGAGAGTGCACATCCCTGTCTTGTTCCTGATCTTAGGGGAAAGGCTCCCAGTGCTTCCCCATTGAGAATGATATTTGCTGTGGGCTTTTCGTAGATGGCTTTTAAGATGTCAAGGAAAGGACAAACATGATATGTTCTCATTCATTTGGGGAATATAAATAATACTGAAAGGGAATATAAGGGAAGGGAGAAGAAATGTGTGGGAAATATCAGAAAGGGAGACAGAACATAAAGACTCCTAACTCTGGTAAACGAACTAGGGCTGGTGGAAGGGGAGGAGGGCGGGGGGTGGGGGTGAATGGGTGACAGGCACTGAGTGGGGCACTTGACGGGATGAGCACTGGGTGTTATTCTGTATCTTGGTAAATTGAACACCAATAAAAAATTAATTTATTAAAAAAAGATTCACAATAAACAGTTACTAACTTAAAAAAAAATCCACTCTGAACAAGAAAGATATGTCCTGTCCACCGAAAAACATAATTGTATTTTGCAAACCCTAAGCTCTCCTGATTCAAAAAAAAAGAATCCTCCACTAACTCACCAGCAATAGAGCTCTGTGATCACAGTGACATTCTGAAAGAAGACCTTGAAGCTTGCGGAGCAGCTGTCCTTCACCAGCTCCCAAGACTCTTACCTGAGGGTAGCAGCGATGAAAAGCAAGTCATATTTAAACACACCAGCAGCAGACTTGAGGGCATGATTGGGTCAGCATGTTGCCACCCTGAAAGAACATGATAATTCTATCAAAGAAGAGGTAGCTAAGCCATCTGAAGTTTTCCCAGTTAAAAACATGAACCAGACGAGAAGGGCAACAGCCTTATTGAAAAAAGCCCTTACAGAAGAGTGTGACCATAGGTTAGCTATTCATAGTAATGAATCATCTTGCAGCTTGCCATCTATTCTGAATGACACACTGGACCAGATGGACTTAACAGATATAGTCAGAGAATTTCATCCTAAAGTAGAATGCACATTCTTGAGTTCACGCAGATCATTCACTAGTTTAGATCGCATATTGGGTCACAAATCAAGTCTCAACTGGTACAAAAATATTGCGGTCATACCATGCATATTTTCAGATCATAATGCTGTAAAACTTGAAGTCAACTACAGAAAAAAATTGGATGACCACAAGTATGTGGAGTTTAAAGAACATCGGACTCAAGGATGAATGGGCCAAACAGGAAATTAAAGAATTTTGAAAATACATGGAAGAAAATGAAAATGAAAATGAAAATATGAAAATGAAAATGATGCAAAACTTTTAGGATGTAGCAAAGGCAGTCCTAAGTGGGAATTATTTGACATTAAAAGAATTTCTCAAGAAGCAAGAAAAGTCTCAAATACACAAACTAACCTTACATCTAAAGGACTTGGAAAAAGAATAGTAAATGAAGCCTAAATCCAGTAAGTGGAGAGAAATAATAAAGATTTGAGCAGAAATCAATGATAGAGATATTTTTAAAAGTAGAAAAGAGCAATGAAACTAGGAGATTGTTCTTAGAAAGAATTAATGAGATCTATAAATGCCCAGGCAGACTTATCAAAAAGAAAATAGAAAAGGATCCAAATAAATAAAATTATGAATGAAAGAGGAGAGATCACAACCAACATTGAAGGAAAGCACACATTTATAAGAGAATATTATAAGCAATTATATGCAAGAAATTAGGCAATCCAGAAGAAACGAATAAATTCAAGAAACATATAAACTGAGAGGAGGGGGCAAGATGGAGAAAGAGTAGGGTCCCCAAGTAACCTGTCCCCACCAAATTACCTAGATAATTTTCAAATCATCCTGAAAACCTATGAATTCAGCCTGAGATTTAAAGAGAAAATAGCTAGAATGCTACAGTGAGAAGAGTTCGTGTTTCTATCAAGGTAGGAAGAAGAGGAAAAAAAATAAAGAAATAAAAAAGCATCCAAGGGGAAGGGGACCCTCGAGGAGCTTGGCTAAGGTTGCATGGCGAGTGCCTCCAAGACAGGAAAGCCCCCATCCCGGAGAAGCAGGAGCTTCACCATCTTCCTGGACGCAAAGGTGCCCACAGGGAGTTAGAAGCAGAATCCCAGGAGGGGCTGGGATGCCCTCAGGCTCCCAGGGGCACTAACAGAGGAAGTGGGTCCCGGGGGGAGCCTGCCACATACCATAAAGGGCTGCAGGGTGTGCCCCACAGGGCCCGGGGAGCAACTCTGCAGCCGCTCGGCAAGGAGGGGCTGGGCGGCCCTAGAGCATGATTTCATTGGTGCAGGCCCTGAGCCCAGGGCGCTAGGGGACACAGCCTAAGATCCTGCACTCCCCCCGGGACAAGCAGAAGCCAGGAGGGCCCAGGAGAGCAAGGATGCTCCTGCAGCCGGGCTCCCCGAGCTGTGCAGATCGACGACCCCGCCCCCGGAGCACCCAGGCCTCTGCGGACTGTAGGAACTGTGGGAGCTGACTCCAGGGCTGGAGAGCTGGACGCCTCCAATGTTGTTGTTCCTCCTGGGTCCTCACAGGATAAAAAAGTCCCACTGAGCCTAACAGCGGCCTCACAGGATAAACAGGATAAACACTCCCACTGAGCCCTGCACCATGCAGGGGACTGAGCAGCTCCCCCAGGTGTTTACACCAGAGAATAAGCACAGCAGGCCCCTCCCTCAGAAGACCAGATAGAAAGACAGGGGAAAAGCAAATTATTGACCCAAAGAACACTGGAAAGTTCCAAAGGAAGTCCCGGGATTTACAGTATATAGAATCAGAAGATACTTCCCCTTGTTTTTTATTCTCTGTTTCCATTCCCCCAATTTTTTTCTTCTTTTTCTGTCTTTTTTCTCTTCTCTCTTTTTCTCCTTTTTCCAGTACAACTTGTTTTTGGCAACTCTGCACTGAGAAAAATGACTAGAAGGAAAACTCACCTCAAAAGAAAGAATCAGAAACAGTCCTCTCTCCCACAGAGTTACAAAATTTGGATTACAATTCCAGGTCAGAAGGCCAATTCAGAAGCACAATGAAAAAGCTACTGGTGGCTCTAAAAAAGGATAAAGGATTCAAGAGACTTCATGACTACAGAATTTAGACCTAATCAGACAGAAATTAAAAACCAATTAAATGAGATGCAATCCAAACAAGAGGTCCTAAAGATGAGGGTTAACGAGGTAGAAGAACGAGAGAGTGATATAGAAGACAAGTTAATGGCAAGGAGGGAAACTGAGGAAAAAAGAGAAAAACAAAAGATCATGAGGATAGGTTAAGGGAAATAAATTACAGGCTCAGAAGGAAAAAAATCGACGTTTAATTGGGATTCCCGAGAGTGCTGAAAGGGACAGAGGTCCAGAATATGTATTTGAACAAAACCTAGCTGAGAACATTCCTAACCTGGGAAGGGAAACAGGCATTCAGATCCAGGAAATAGAGAGACACCCACCCCTAAACCAAAAAAAACCACTCAACACCTCGACATGTAATACTGAAACTTGCAAATTCCAAAGATAAAGAGAAGATCTTTAAAGCAGCAAGAGACAAGAAATCTCTAACTTCTATGGGGAGAAATATTAGATTAACAGCAGACCTCTCCACAGAGACGTGGGAGGCCAGAAAGGGCTGGCAGGATATATTCAGGGTCCTAAATGAGAAGAACATGCAACCAAGAATACTTTATCCAGCAAGGCTCTCATTAAAAATAGAAGGAAAGAGAAAGAGGTTCCAAGATAAGCAGAAACTGAAAGAATATGTGACGAACAACCCAGCTCTGCAAGAAATACTAATGGGGCCCTGAAAAAGAAAGAGAAAGTCCAAAGAAACAATCCACAAAAACAGGGACTGAATAGGTATCATGAAGACACTAAATTCATATATTTCAATTGTAACTCTGAATGTGAATGGGCTTAATGACCCCATCAAAAGGTGCAGGGGTTCAGACTGGAAAAAAAGCAAGACCCATGTACTTGCTATCTACAAGAGACTCATTTAGACATAAGGACACCTACAGCCTGAAAATGAAAGCTTGCAGAACTATTTACCATTCAAATTGTCCTTAAAATAAAGCAGGGGTATCAAACCTCATATCAGATAAAGTTTATACCAAAGACTGTAGTAAGAGATGAAAAGGGACACTATATCATACTTCAAGGATCTATCCACCAAGAGGAATTAACAATCATAAATATTTATGCCCGAATATGGGAGCTGCCAAGTATATCAATCAATTAATAACCAAAGTAAAGACATATTTAGATAATAATACACTTATACTTGGTGACTTGAATGTAGCCCTTTCTACAATCGATAGATATTCTAAGCACAACATCTCCAAAGAAACAAGAGCTTTACATGATACACTAGAGCAGACAGATTTCACAGATATTTACAGAACTTTACAACCAAACACAACTGAATACACATTCTTCTCAAGTGCACATGGAACTTTCTCCAAAAGAGACCACATACTGGATCACAAATCAGGTCTTAACCAATACCAAAAGATTGGGATTGTCCCCTGTATATTTTCAGACCATAATGATTTGAAACTACAACTAAATCACAAGAAGTTTGAAAGGATTTCAAACACGTGAAGGTTAAAGACCATCCTGCTAAAAGATGAAGGGGTCAACCAGGAAGTTAGAGAAGAATTAAAAAGATTCATGGAAACTAATGAGAATGAAGATACAACTGTTCAAAATCTTTGGGATACAGCAAAAGCAGTCCTGAGGGGGAAATATATTGCAATACAAGCATCCATCCAAAACTGGAAAGAACTCAAATACAAAAGCTAACCTTGCACCTAAAGGAGCTGGAGAAAAAAGAGCAAATAGATCCTACATCCAGCAGAAGAAGAGAGTAAATAAAGATTCAAGCAGAACTCAAAAAATTAGAGACGAGAAGAACCATGGAACAGATAAACAAAACCAGGAGTTGTTTCTTTGAAAGAATTAATAAGATAGAAAAACCATTAGCCAGCCTTATTAAAAAGAAAAGAGAGAAGACTCAAATTAATAAAATCATGAATGAGAAAGGAGAGATCACCACCAATACCAAAGAAATACAAATGATCTTAGAAACTTATTATGAGCAGCTTTACGCCAAAAAATTAGGCAACCTAGAAGAAATGGGTGCTTTACTGGAAAATGCACAAACTACGAATACTGAAACAAAAAGAAATAGAAAACCTGAACAGTCCAATAGGAGGAAATTGAAGCAGTCATCAAAAAACTCCAAAGACACAAAGTCCAGGGCCAGATGGCTTCCCTGGGGAATTCTATCAAACGCTTAAAGAAAAAACCATACCTATTCTACTAAGGCTGTTCGGACACATAGAAAGTGATGGAATACTTCCAAACTCATTCTATGAGGCCAGCATCACCTTCATTCCAAAACCAGACAAAGACCCCCCCCCAAAAAAAAAGAATTATAGACCAATATCCCTGATGAACACAGATGCAGAAATTCTCAACAAGATACGAGCCAATAGGATCCAACAATACATTAAGAAGATTATTCACCATGACCAAGTGGGATTTATCCCCTGGATGCAAGGCTGGTTCAACACTCGTAAAGCAATCAATGTCATTGATCATATCAGCAGGAGAAAAAACAAGAACCATATGATCCTCTCAATAGCTGCAGAGAAAGCATTGGACAAAATACAGCATCCATTCCTGATCAAAACTCATCAGAGTGTAGGGATAGAGGGAACACTCCTCAGCATCTTAAAAGCCATCTACGAAAAGCCCACAGCAAATATCTTTTTCAATGGGGAAACACTGGGAGCCTTTCCCCTAAGATCAGGAACACGAGAGGGATGTCCACTCTCACTACTGCTAGTCAACATAATACTAGAAGTCCTAGCCTCAGCAATCAGCCAACAAAAAGAAATAAAAGGCATTCAAATTGGCAATGAAGAAGTCAAACTCTCCCTCTTCACCGATCACATGATACTGTACACAGAAAACACAAAAGACTCTAAAAAATATTATTATCTAAATATTGCTAGAACTCAAACAGCAATTCGGCAGTGTGGCAGGATACAAAATCAATGCCCAGAAGTTAGTGGCATTTCTATACACTAACAATGAGACTGAAGAAAGAGAATTTAAGGAGTCAATCCCATTTCCAATTGCCCCCAAAAGCATAAGATACCTAGGAATAAACCTAACCTAACACATGATACTGTACACAGAAAACACAAAAGACTCTAAAAAATATTATTATCTAAATATTGCTAGAACTCAAACAGCAATTCGGCAGTGTGGCAGGATACAAAATCAATGCCCAGAAGTTAGTGGCATTTCTATACACTAACAATGAGACTGAAGAAAGAGAATTTAAGGAGTCAATCCCATTTCCAATTGCCCCCAAAAGCATAAGATACCTAGGAATAAACCTAACCAAAGAGGTAAAGTATCTATACCTTTAAAACTACAGAACACTTCTGGAAGAAATTGAGGAAGAGACAAAGAGATGGAAAAATATTCCATGATCATGGATTGGAAGAATTAATATTTGAATATGTCAATGTTACCCAGGGCAATTTACACATTTAATGCAATCCCTATCAAAATACCATGGACTTTCTTCAGAGAGTTGGCACAAATCATCTTAAGATTTGTGTGGAATCAGAAAAGACCCTGAATAGCCAGGGGAATATTAAAAAAGAAAACCATAGCTGGGGGTATCACAATGCCAGATTTCAGGTTGTACTACAAAGCTGTGGTCATCAAGACAGTATGGTACTGGCACAAAAGCAGACACATGGATCAATGGAACAGAATAGGAATCCAAAGAGGACCCTCAACTTTATGGTCAACTAATTTTCAACAAAGGAGGAAAGACTATCAACTGGAAAAAAAATAGTCTCTTCAATAAATGGTGCTGGGAAAATTGGACATCCACATGCAGAAGAATGAAACTGGATCATTCTCTTACACCATACACAAAGATAAACTCAAAGTGGATGAAAGATCTAAATGTGAGACAAGATTCCATGAAAATCCTAGAGGACAGTACAGGCAACACTCTTTTTGAACTTGGCCACAGCAACTTCTTCCAAGATACATCCATGAAGCCAAGAGAAAGAAAAGCAAAATGAACTATTGGGACTTCATCAAGATAAGAAGCTTTGCACAGCAAAAGAAACATTCAACAAAAGTAAAGGACAACCTACAGAGAGGGCGAAGATATTTGCAAATGACGTATCAGATAAAGGGCTAGTATCCAAGATCTATAAAGAACTTATTCAACTCAACACCAAAGAAACAAACAATCCAATCATGAAATGGGCAAAACACATGAATAGAACTCTCACAGAGGAAGGCATAGACATGGCCAAGAAGCACATGAGAAAATGGTCCGCATCACTTGCCATCGGGGAAATACAAATCAAAACCACAATGAGATGCCACCTCACACCAGTGAGGATGGGGAAAATTAATAAGGCAGGAAACAACAAATGTTGGAGAGGATGTGGAGAAAGGGGAACCTTCTTGCACTGTTGGTGCGAATGTGCTGGTGCAGCCACTCTGGAAAACTGTGTGCAGGTTCCTCAAAAAGTTAAAAATAGACCTGTGCTACGATGCAGCAATTGCACTTTGGGGGATTTACCCCAAAGTTATAGATGCAGCAAATGCTGGGACACCTGCACCCCGATGTTGATAGCAGCAATGCTCAAAAATACCCAAACTGTGCAAGTAGCCTCGGTGTCCATCAAAAGGTGAATGGATAAAGAAGATGTATATGTATACAATGGAATATTCCTCAGCCATTAGAAATGACAAATACCCACCATTTGCTTCTTCATGGTTGGAACTGGAGGGTATTATGCTGAGTGAAATAAGTCAGTCGGAGAAGGATAAACATTGTATGGTCTCATTCATTTGGGGAATATAAAAAATAGTGAAAGGGAATGAACGGGAAAGGAGAGAAAGATGAGTGGGAAATATCAGAGAGGGAGACAGAACATGAGAGACTCCTAACTCTGGGAAATGAACTAGGGGTGGTGGAAAAAGAGGTGGGCGGGGGGTGGGGTTGACTGGGTGATGGGCACTGAGGGGGGCACTTGATGGGATGAGCACTGGGTGTTTTGCTATATGTTGGCAAATTGAACTCCAATAAAAAAATAAATAAAATAACTTCAAGAAAAGAAAATCCATGCACAGAAGTCAGTTGGATTTCTATATACGAACAATGAGGCAGAAGAAAATCCAGAAATTGATCCCATTTACAATTGCAGCAAAAGCCATAAGATACCTAGGAATAAACCTTACCCAATAGGTAAAGGAACACTCTAGAATATATATGAAAGAAATGGAGGAAGACACAACTAAATGGCTGCTCGTGGATTGCAAAAACAAATATTGTTAAAATTTGTATGCTACCCAAAGGAATTTACACACTCAATGTAATTCCTATTGAATATCATGAACATTTTTCACATAGGTGGAAAAAAAATCTTAAAATTTGTATGGAAATAAAAAAGACCCCACATAGCCAAAGGAATGTTGAAAATGAAAACCAAAGCTGCAGATATCACAATTCTGGACTTCAAGCTATATTACAAAGCTGTAGTTATCAAGACAGAATGGTACTGGGACACCTGGTTGGCTCACTGTTTAAGCGTCTGCCTTTGGCTCAGGGAGTGATACTGGAGTCTTACGATCAAGTCCCACATCGGGCTCCCTGCATGGAGCCTGCCTCTCCCTCTACCTATGTCTCTGCCTCGCTCTCTCTGTGTCTCTCATGAACAAATAAAATGTTTTAAAAAAGACAGAATTGTACTGGCGCAAAAATAGACACATAGATCAATGGAACAGGATAAGGGACCCAGAAATGTACCCTCACCTCTATGGTCAACTGATCTTCAACAAAGCAGGAAAGAAAATTTAATGGAAAAAAGGCAATCTCTTAACAAATGATGTTGGGAAAATTGGACAGCTATAGGAGAAGAATGAAACTAGACCATTTTCTTACAGCATACACAAAAGTAAACTCAAAATATATAAGAGAACTAAATATGAGACAAGAATCCATCAAAATCATAGAGGAAAACACATGGAACAACCTCCTTTATTTCATCTGCAGCAACTTCTTGCTAGACATGTCTCTAGAAACAAGGGGAAAACAAACAAAAATGGACTACTAGAATTTCATCAAGATAAGAAAAATCTAGTCAAGAAATGGAGAAAGACATGAAGACATTTCTCCAAAAACATTAAAAATGGTTTCCAGACACCTAAAAATATACTCAACATCACTTGGCATTAGGGAAATACAAATCAACACCATGATGAGATACCACCTCACGCTAGTCAGAATGAGTAAAAACTAACTCAGGAAAAACATGTTGGTGAGGATGTAGAGAAAGTAGAACCCTCTTACACTGCTTTTGGGAACACAAACTGGTGCACCCACTCTGGTAAACAATATGGAGGCTTTTCCACATGTTAAAAATAGAACTACCCTACAAATCAACAATTGCACTTCCAGGTATTTATCCAAAGGAAACCAAAACCAAAACCAAATGTTGTGTGTGTCAAGAGGGCACACACAACATAATGTTTAGAACAGCAATGTCCACAATAGCCAAAATAGGGAAAGAGCTGAGATATCCATCAAAAGATGAATGGGGAAAAAAGATGAATGGATATGGAAGAGGTGGTATATACACACAATAGAGTATTACTCAGCCATCAAAAAGAATAAAATATTGCCATTTGCAATGACATGGATGGAACCAGAGGGTATTATGCTAAGTGAAATAATTCAATCTGAGACAGAAAAATACCATGTGATTTAACTCATATGTGGAATTTAAGAAACAAAACAGATGAACAGAGGGATAGGGAAGGAAAAATAAACTTAGATGAAAATTGAAAGGGAGGAAAACCATAAGAGATACTGAACTCTAGGAAATATACTGAGGGTTCCTGAAGGAGAGGTGGGTGGCGAGAAGGGATAATTGGGTGAGGGCACATGAAGCACTGGGTGTTATATACAACTGATGAATCAACAAATTCTAACTCTGAAACTAATAAATTTTTTTAAAAAAATACTAATTCAAAGGGACATTTGTACTCTGATGTTTATATTTATAGCAGCATTCTCTAGAATAGCCAAATTATGGAAAAATCCAAATTATACATCAACTGATGAGTGGGTAAAGAAGTGGTGTAGTGGCAAGATGGCATAAGAGTGGGGGTCCTCAACTCACCTAGTCCCACCAACTTACCTAGATAACTTGCAAATCATCCTGAATACCTTCCTGATATTGAAAGAGAGAACAGGTAGAACGCTACAGAGAGAAGGGTTTTCACTTCTAACAAGGTAGGAAGGTGGAAAACAAATACAAAAGAATCAAGTGGGGTTGGGGCATCGAGAGGAGCCAGGCTAAAGCCTGGAGGTGAAGGCCTGCTGGACAAGAAAGCCAAGCTGCAGAGAAGCAGGAACTTTAAAAATCCACACTATATTATTCCTGGATGGAAAAGTCCTTAGCAGGGAAATCAGGTAGAATCACAGGAGGGGCAGTGAAGCCTCAAGTTTCCTGGAGTTACTAATAAAGGAAGTGCACCCAGGGGAAAGTGCACCACAAACCATGGACAAATCTTGGTAAAGGGCTGGAGTATGCAACCTGGGGAATTTGTGAGAAGCCAGTAGGTTATGTGGACAGCTCCAGACAGAGGTGTCTCCACCCTGCTGCCTTCAGGAGCCACGACCCAGGAGTGAGATTCCAGCAGCACAGGGCCCCAGATCCCAGGGAACCTAGCAGATATATTCTAAGATCCTGCCTTCCCCCCAGGACAGGCAGAGGCGGGGAGGGCACAGGCAACGAGGACTCTCCTGCCACTGGGCACCCTGAAAGCTGTGCAGATCAGTGCACCTGCACAGGGCACAGGAGAATCTAGCCCAGTGTGGACTGGGAGCTGTGGGTGGTTACTGGGGGAACTAACTCGAGAGCTGGAGACCTGGCCTCCCCCAGTGTTGTCATTTCTATCACCTGGTGCCTGGGAGGGGTGGGGCCACTGGGGAACAGAGGCCTCATGGGGTAAACAGCTCCCACTGAGCCCCATATCTGGCAGGGGGCCAGGAAGCTCTGCCAGGTACACAAACCTGAGAATCAGCACAGCAGCCTCTCCCCCAAACGACCAGCTGGAAGAACAGGGGAACAGCAAGTTGTTGACAAAGCAGCACTAGAAAGCTCCAGGGGAAGTCAAGGGATTTAAATTATATACAATTAAAGATACCCCTCCTATTTTTTTTCCTTTTTCCAGTATAACTCTTTTTTATATCAGACTTTAAATTTCCAATTGCTTTTCTCTTTACCCACCTTAATTACAGTATTTTACCACCTCTTCATTTTTAAGATTCTTCCGTTTTGACTTTCATATTTCTACATGTACAGATCCTAGATATATTTTCCACTTCTAGATTCCCTTCAACATACTCAACTTAATTTTGGGAGATATACAAGATGTTTTTGTTTTTTATTTGTTTGTTTTGCGTTTTTTGTTTTCTCTGCCTCATTTTGTTCTAATGGCATAAGTTAATACCTTCTAAAACATTACCGGTATGCACACAAAACCGAGTGGTATACCATGCTGGTTCATTCTGTGAGATTCCTCATTGCCATTCTGCCCCCGTCTTTTATGTCATTTATGTTTTGGTGGTCAATTTTGGGGCGTTCTACAAGTATGTCTGGTTTATATAAATTTGGGACTGAGCATCTTCTGACATACAGAACTTAATACACTCAGAGTGAAGAAGATCATCCGCTAGGACACCTCAAGTACACTACATTCTACCTCCACTAAAACTTCTTCACCATCACAATCTCCCAGTCCTCCTTTTTTTCTTCTCTTTCTTCTTTTTTATTCTTTTTACTTTTGTGTCTTTTCTCTTCCTTTTTTTCTTTTTCCCCTCCTTCTTTGGGGTTCTTGGCCTTTTATTTTTTATTACTTTGTTTAAAAATTTGTTTTTCACTTTAGTGGTCCTTTTCTTTTATTTTGTTCTGATCTTTGTTTTCATTTTCTGGTCTCTGACCTTGTCAGAATCATCTAGGGTGAAATTTACTTAGGGCATGGTTGATAATCTTTTTTTAAAGAATATATATATATATATATATATATATATATATATATATATATATGAGAAAGAGAGAGAGAGAGAGAAAAGCAGAGGGAGAAGTAGGCTCCATGCAGGGAGTCCAATGTGGGACTTGGTCCCGGGACCCTGGGATCACTCCCTGAGCTCAAGGACAGTGTTCAACCACTGAGCCACCCAGGCATCCCTGATATGCTTGACTCAGACCAATCATACACCCAGGCTGCACTGAGCAAAATGACTAGAGAGGAAGAACTCACCACAAAAAAAAAATCAGAAACAGTACTCTACTACACAGTTACAGAATACGGATTAAAATTCAATGTCAGAAAGCCAATTCAGAAGCACAATTATAAAGCTCTGGAAAAAAAAGCATAAAGGATTCAAGAGACTTCATGACTGCAGTTTAGAACTTAGACTGCAATTAAAAATCAATTAAGTGAGATGCAATCCAAACTGGAGGTCCTAACTACTAGGATAATTGAGGTGGAAGAAAGAGTGAGTGACATAGAGGACAAGTTGATGACAAGGAAGGAAGCTGAGGAAAAAAGAGAAAAACATTTAAAAGACTAAGAGGAAAGGTTAAGGGAAATAAATGATAGCCTCAGTAGCAAGAATCTATGTATAATTGGGATTCCAGAAAGCACCAAGAGGGCTAGATGGCCAGAAAGTGTATTTGAACAAATCATAGCTGAGAACTTCCCTAACTTGGGGAGGGAAACAGGCATTCAAATCCAGGAGATAGGTTACCCCCCCCAAAAAAAAATCAATGAAAACCATTCAATACCTCAACATTTAATACTGAAACTTTCAAATTCCAAAGATAAAGAGAAAATCCTTAAAGCAGTGACAACAGATTCTTAACTTTTATGGAGAAAAATCTTATATTAACATCAGACGTCTCCACAAAGACCTGGCAGGTCAGAAAGAGCTGGCAGGATATACTCAGAGTGTTAAATGAGAAGAACATGCAGCCAAGAATACTTTATCCAGCAAGGCTCTCATTCAGAAAAAAAGGAAAGATAAAGGGCTTCCAAGATAGGCAGAAACTGAAAAATTATGTAACCACCAAACCCGCTCTGCAAGAAACACTAAGAGGAAGCCCAAATAAATAATTCACAAAATCAAGAACTGAATAGGCATTATGATAACAATAATTTCATATCGTTCAATAGTAATTCTGAATGTGAATGGGTTTAATGATCACATCAAAAGACACAGGGTTTCAGACTGGATATAAAAGCAATGCCCATCTATTTTCTGTCTGCAAGAGACACATTTTAGACCTACGGACACCTCCAGCATGAAAATGAAATGTTGGAGAACCATTTACCATTCAAATGGTCCTCAACAGAAGGCTTGGGTAGCAATCCTCATATCAGATAAATTAAAGTTTATCCCAAAGACTGTGGTAAGAGATGAAGAGGGACACTATATCATACTTAAAGGGTCTATCCAGCAAGAAGACCTAACAATCATGAATATTTAGGCCCCTAATAGGACCTGTCAAGTATATCAATCAATGAACAAAGTAAAGACAGACTTAGATAATAATACACTAATAATAGGAGACTTCAACACGGCACTTTGTACAAATGACAAACAGATCTTCTAAGGACAACATCACCAAAGAAACAAAGGCTTTAATACCCTCCAGTTCCATCCACGTTGAAGCAAATGGTGGGTATTTGTCGTTTCTAATGGCTGAGTAATATTCCATCGTATACATAAACCACATCTTCTTTATCCATTCATCTTTCGATGGACACCGAGGCTCCTTCCACAGTTTGGCTATTGTGGACTTTGCTGCTATAAACATCAGGGTGCAGGTGTCCCGGGGTTTCATTGCATCTGCATCTTTGGGGTAAATCCCCAGCAGTGCAATTGCAGGTCTATTTTTAACTCTTTGAGGAACTTCCACACAGTTTTCCAGAGTGGCTACACCAGTTCACATTCCCACCAACAGTGTAAGAGGGTTCCCTTTTCTCTGCATCCTATCCAACATTTGTGGTTTAAATGATAAACTGGACCTGATGGATTTCACAGATATACACAGAACTTTCCAACCGAATGCAACTGAATACACATTCCTCTCAAGTGCACATGGAGTTTTATCCACAATAGACAAATACTGGGTCATAAATCAAGTCTCAACCAATACCTAAAGAATGGGATTGTGCCCTTCATATTTTCAGACCACAATGCTTTGAAACTAGAACTCAATCACAAGAAGAAATTTGGAAGAATCTCAAACATGTGGACATTAAAGAGCATCTTTTAAGATGAGTGGGTCAACCAGGAAATTAGAGAAGAATATTTTTTTTTAAAAATGGATACTAATGAAAATGAAGATACAAGATACAACTGTTCAAAAATCTTTGGGACACTGCAAAGCAATCCAAAGAGGGAAATACATCGCAATACAAGCCTCCCTCACAAAATTGGAACAACTTAAATACACAAGCTAACCTTGCACCTAAAGGAACTGGAGAAAGAACAGCAAATAAAACCTGCACCAAGCAGAAGACATATAATAAAGATACGAGCAGAACTCAATGAAATAGAGACCAGAAGAACTGTAGAACAGATCAACAAAACCAGGAGTTGGTTCTTTGAATGAATTAATAAGATAGATAAACCATTAGCCAGCCTTATTAAAAATAAAATAGAAAAGACTCAAATTAATAAAATCATGAATGAAAGAGAAGAGATCACAACCAACCAATACCAAGGAAATACAAACGATTATACAAACATATTATGAGCAGGTCTACGCCAATAAATTAGGCAATCTAGAAGAAATGGTTGCATTTCTGGAAAATTACAAACTACCAAAACTGGGACAGGAAGAAATAGAAAACCCAATCAGGCTGATAACCGAGGGGGAAATTGAAGCAGTCATCAAAAACCTCCCAAAACACAAAAGTCCAGGACTAGATGTCTTTCAAAGGGAATTCTATCAAACGTTTAAAGCATAAATAACGCCTATTCTACTAAAGCTGTTCAAAAGGACAGAAAGAGATGGAATACTTCCAAATGCGTTTTATGAGGCCTGAATCACCTTAATTCCAAGACCAGACAAAGACCCCACCAAAAAGGAGAATTATAGACCAATATCCCTGATGAACACAGATGCAAAAATTCTCAACAACATTCTAGCCAATAAGATTAAACAGTACATTAAGAAGATTATTCAGCAGGACCAAGTGGTATTTATCCCCAGGATGCAAGACTGGTTCAACACTCATAAAGCAATCAACATGATAGATCATACCAGCAAGAGAAAAACCAAGAACCATATGATCCTCTCAATAGATGCAGAGAAAGCATTTGAAAAAATACAGCATCCATTCCTGATCAAAACTCATTAGAGTGTAGGGATAGAGGGAACACTCCTCAGCATCTTAAAAGCCATCTACAAAAAGCCCACAGCAAATATCATTCTCAATGGGGAAGCACTGGGAGCCTTTCCCCTAAGATCAGGACCACGACAGCGATGTCCACTCTCACCACTGCTATTCAACATAGTACTAGAAGTCCTAGCCTCAGCAATCAGGCAACAAAAAGAAATAAAAGGCATTCAAATTGGCAAAGAAGAATTCAAACTCTCCTTCTTCCCAGATGACATGATACTCTACATAGAAAACCCAAAAGACTGCACCCCAAGATTGCTAGAATTCATACAGCAATTTGGCAGTGTGGCAGGATACAACATCAATGCCCAGAAATCAGTGGCATTTCTATACACTAACAGTGAGACTGAAGAAAGAGAAATTAAGGAAACAATTCCTTTTACAATTGCACCCAAAAGCATATGATATCTAGGAAAAAACCTAACCAAAGAGGTAAAGGATCTATACCCTAAAAACTATGGAACACCTCTGAAAGAAATTGAGGAAGACACAAAGAAATGGAAAAATATTCCATTCTCATGGATTGGAAGAATTAATATTGTGAAAATGTCAATGTTACCCAGGGCAATTTACATGTTCAATGCAATCCCCATCAAAATACCATGGACTTTCTTCAGAGAGTTGGAACAAATAATCTTAAGATTTGTGTGGAATCAGAAAAGACCCTGAATAGTCAGGGGAATATTGAAAAAGAAAACGAGAGACACGGGCATCACAATGCTGGATTCCCAGTTGTACTATAAAGCTGTGATCCACCAGACAGTGTGGTACCGGCACAAAAACAGACACATAAATCAATGGAACAGAATAGAGAACCAAGAAATGGGCCCTCAACTCTATGGTCAACTAATATTTGACAAAGCAGGAAAGTCTATCCACTGGAAAAAGAGCAGTCTCTTCAATAAATGCTGCTGGGAAAATTGGACAGCCACATGCAGAAGAATGAAACCAGACCATTCTGTTACACCATACACAAAGAAAAACTCAAAATAGATGAAAGATCTAAATGTGAGACAATTTCAGCCCGGGTGGCTCAGCAGTTTAGTGCCGCCTTCAGCCTAGGGCCTGATCCTGGAGACCTGGGATCGAGTCCCATGTCTGGTTCCCTGCATGGAGCCTGCTTCTTCCCTCTCTCTGTCTCTGTCTGTCTCTGTCTGTCTCTGTCTCTGTCTCTATCTCTCTCTCTCTGTTTCTCATGAACAAATAAATAAAACCTTTAAAAATAAATAAATGTGAGACAAAAGTCAATTAAAATCCTAGAGGAGAACACAGGCACCAGCCTTTTTGAACTTGGCCACAGCAACTTCTTGTAAGATACATTCACGAAGGCAAGGGAAACAAAGCAAAAATGAACTATTGGGACCTAATCAAGATAAAAAGCTTCTGCACAGCAAAAGAAACAATCAACAAAACTAAAAGACAACCTACAGAATGTCATATTTGCAAATGACATATCAGACAAAGGGCTAGTATCCAAGATCTATAAAGAAGCTACTAAACTCAACACCCAAGAAACAATCCAGTTATGAAATGGGCAAAAGACATGAACAGAAAATTCACCAAAGACATACACATGGCCAACAAGCATATAAGAAAATGCTCCACATCACTTGCCATCAGGAAAATTCAAATCAAAACCACAATGAGATACCACCTCACACCAGTGAGAATGGTGAAAATTAACAAGACATGAAACAACAAATGTTGGAGAGGATGTGGAGAACGGCGAACCCTCTTGCACTGTTGGTGAGAACGTGAACTGGTACAGACACTCTGGAAAACTGTGTGGAGGTTCCTCAAAGAGTTAAAAATATAACTGCTCTATGACCCAGCAATTGCACTGCTGGGGATTTACCCCAAAGATACAGATGCTGTGAAAATCCGAGACACCTACACCCCAATATTTATAGCGGAAATGTCCACAATAGCCAAACTGTGGAAGGAGCCTCAGTGTCCATCAGAAGATGAATGCATAAAGAAAATGTGATCTATATATACAATGGAATATTACTCAGCCTTTAGAAACGACGAATACCCACCTTTTGCTTCAACATGGATGGAATTGGAGGGTATTATGCTGAGTGAAGTAAGTCAATTGGAGAAGGACAAACATTATATGGTTTCTTTCATATGAGGAATATAAAACTAATGAAAGGGATTATAGGGGAAAGGAGAGAAAATGAGTGGGAGATATCAGAAAGGGTGACAGAACATGAGACACTCCTAACTCTGGGAAATGAACAAGGGGTAGTGGAAGGGGAGTTTGGCAGGGGGATAGGGTAACTGAGTGTCAGGCACTGAGGGGGGCACTTGACTTGATGAGCACTGGGTGTTATACTATATGTTGGCAAATCAAACTCCAATTAAAATATATACAAAAATAGGGCAGCCCCAGTGGCGCAGCAGTTTAGTGCCGCCTGCAGCCCAGGGTGTGATCCTGCAGACCCGGGATAGAGTCCCACATCAGGCTCCCTGCACGGAGCCTGCTTCTCCCTCTGCCTGTCTCTCTCTCTCTCTCTCTCTCTCTCTCTCTGAATAAATAAATAAATAATCTTAAAAATATATATACAAAATAATAAATATAAAATAATAAATATAAAATAATAACTTAACCATAAAATTAATTATATCTTATCATTTACAACATCGTGGATGGAGCTAGAGGATATTATGCTAAGCAAAATTATTCAGCGAGAGGAAGACAAATACCATATGAATTCACTCATATATAGAATTTAAGAAACTAAATTATCTTGCAAAAGAAAAAGAGGCAAATCAAGAAACAGACTCTTAACTACAGAGAATATACTGGTGGTTAAGAAAAGTGAAGTGAGTATGGGAGTGTGTTGAAAAAGTGATGAGGATTAAGGAGTGCACTTGTAATGAGCACCATGTGTTGTCTGCAAATGTTGAATCAGTAACTCTTCCCCTAAAACCAATATTACTCTATATATATTAACTAACTGAAATTTGAATAAAAACTTAAATAATATCTTAAGTATTTAAAAAATCTTAAACACAAATCCAAAAGCATAGATCATGAAAGAAAACATTATAAGCTAGACTCCAAAATTATTTTTTTTGCTCTTTGAAAGACGTTGTTTGTAAAATTAAGTAAGAGAAACCAAAGACTGCATGAAATATTTGAAAACACATATCTCATAAAAGATTTGTGTGTCAGTAGTGCCCAATTATCCCGAAGTTCAGTGATTTACTGGGAAGACTCATAGTATTCAGCATATAGTCATGCTTACATCTTTAACTTACCACAGTAAAAGGATAAACAACAAAATCAGCCAAGGAAAAGTTATGTGTGACAAAATCTGGAAGAAAGCAGATGCAAGCTTCCACAAGTTCTCTCCTAGTAAAGTTAAATGTAATTCCTCCAGCAACAAACTGTGACATGTCAAATCTCGTCTACCAAGTAAACTCATTTGAGACTTGGTGCCCATTTTGGAGTTTTGGGGGGTGAGAAAGGAGTGGACAGGTCACAAAGCAATTTTATGCCTGGTATATACCACAATTCCAGACTACCAAAAGGAAAGCAGGTGTTCAACATAAATCACACTGTTTCTACAAGCAGTTTAGACACAGTGAATAATTCTTATGAGGAAATCATAGGAACCATACCAAAATCCAAGTTCCTAGATTCAGGCCAAAGGCCAATCTTGTAAGCAGGTTTTTAAAAGGACAGTGCTTTCTACACAACTTGTATCTAAAATACATAGAGCACTTTGTAAAATTGCATAATATATAAACAACCTAATATAAAAAGGGAAAAGTATTTGAACACTTTACCAAAGAACATATAAAGATGGTAAATAAGTGCATGAGAAAGGCACAGATGGCTTCTGTGGTAAATTGCACCAAACATTCAAAAAAAAGAAATGGATAAAGAAGATGTGGTCTATGTATACAATGGAATATTACTCGGCCATTAGAAACGACAAATACCCACCATTTGCTTCCACGTGGATGGAACTGGAGGGTATTATGCTGAGTGAAATAAGTCAATCGGAGAAGGACAAACATTATATGGTCTCATTCATTTGGAGAATATAAAAAATAGTGAAAGGGGATAAAGGGGAAAGGAGAAAAATGAGTGGGAAATATCAGAAAGGGAGACAGAACATGAAAGACTCCTAACTCTGGGAAATGAACTAGGGGTGGTGGAAGGGGTGGTGGGTGGGGGGTGGGGGTGACTGGGTGACGGGTACTGAGGTGGGCACTTGACGGGATGAGCACTGGGTGTTATTCTATATTTTGACAAATTGAACACCAATAAAGAATAAATGTATAAAAAAGAAATGGTAATAAATGGACATAAACTCTTAGAAAATTGAAGAGAATAGTATATTTCCTAGCTTACCTATCAGGCATTCATTACCATATAATGAAGTCAAAAACATGAAAAAAAAAGCCACAGACCAATCAGTGTCTCTACTGAACATAGAATACTGTCACATGTTAAAACTATTTTTTGCCAGCTTTTTTTTGGTAATTTCAGGGAATTTTTGCTATAAAGGAATTTTAAAAATGCCAACATACCTAAGAGTCAGGTCTAAAGTTTCCTGGTATATATTTAATACTGACTGCTCTGTAATATCTGACATTCGTGCACTCATTGAACTAGCATTTATTGGGCCCCTCTTATATTCCATGCAATGTATGAGGTTCTGGGACATAAATAGTATCTCTGATTTTGAAAAGCAGTTCTTACAAAGCCATTCATTAACTGAGCAATCTTGGGGAAGTTACTTACATTCCCTAAGCCTCAGTTTTCTTATCAGTAAAATGCACATAACAGTATATACTCCATACAACTCATATGAAAGTTGCCCTTTATGTTGTGAGAAAGAGCTAACCTAACTAGAAAAAGAATTCCCTGATCTTACATATTTCAACAAAAGGCCCTCTCCATCCTTCCCCAATGCTAGGGACCCTTTGTTAAATCACTTCTATAAAGCCAAGTCCCCTCTTCTTTTTCTTTGAGATGGTCCCCATTAATGAATGTTATCCCTATTAAAATAGCTGAATAAAATTAATTTCCTTATTTGTCTGCTGTTTTGTTTTTCACAAAAGTTTATGTAACATATGTGTAAAATATTCAATTTGTGCCTGACTCAAAGAAAGGTCTCAGAAAGGTTACAATGTTAATATGAAAAAGTTAAATCACAATTATATACCATTAAACACCAATAAAATTACTAAAATCAAACACACTAATAATAAAGTCCAAATACTGGCAAATATGTGGAGTAACTGGAAGCCTGGCATGTTAGTAATTGAATGACAAATGCTGAAAAACACAGGCAGTTTCTTACAATGTACCCTCATACACTTACCCTCTGACCCAGCAATCCCACTCTTAGGTATGTAAATTTAAGACACAAATGTAAACCTGCGTTCACACAAAAATCTGTGCACTAATTTTTATATTAGCTTTATTCATAATAACCAAAATTTAGAAATAACCCACATGTTCTTCAACTGGTGAATGAATATTGTATGTATTGTATGTAGCACATTCATGCAATGGACTACTCAGATTTCAAAAGAAACACTTTTACACTCTATGGTATGGATAAATTTCAAATGGATTATGGAAAGTGAAAAAAAGTAAGATTATGAAACCTGCATGTTATATTTTTTCATTTATGTAACACTATAAAAAATTTTAAAGTATAGGGAAAGAAAATAGATTAGTGGCTACTGGAAGCTGAGATAGAAGTTAAGGAATGATACAAAGGTAGATAATGGAATTTTTTAAGGCAATGGAAACTTTACATATCTTGATTTTTGTGGTAGTTACAAGACCATGCATTTGTAAAAATCATAGAACTGTATACGAGAAAGGATGAATTTTTCTATATGAAAATTATATCTCAATAAACCTAAAGAGTAATAACACTTCCTTCATGAAAGAAGGTGTTGGCAGAAATCTCTCCATTGGAAAGCAATAACTGCTCCTTTGCAGCTGCCCCCCCTCTACTGGTTTCCAGACTATTAATTAGAATTAAATCATGCTGGAACAGATAAGGAAGGAAATAAATTACACCTCCAAGGATTAGCGAATACTATATAGTATACCTTGCAAGGAGTAAGAGCTAATGTTAAACATCTTGTCCTGGGCCTCTTTTGATATCTGTATATCCTTCTGAGTAAATGTCT